>NC_058100.1:71624936-71928654 GCF_020171115.1 Neogale vison
GTTGAATAATCAATGGTGCGCTTCTTCTTCAGTGCCCTGCTTCCCTCAGACTATAAAGATCAGACCAACTTTATCACCACTGCAGCCTCGCTCCTAAGTGCTTGTTACATGAATGAGCGACTGAATAAAGTCTTTTTTTTTTTTAAGATTTTATTTATTTATTTGAGAGAGCATGAAAGGAGAGAGGTCAGCAGGAGAAGCAGACTCCCTGCGGAGCAGGGAGCCTGATGGGGAACTGGATCCTGGGACTCCAGGATCATGACCTGAGCCAAAGGCAGTCACTCAACCAACTGAGCCACCCAGGTGCCCTGAGAGACTGAATAAATAAATGAATGAGTGGGGCCTGTGGAGGGGTGGCCGTGGCCAGTGTGAAACGAGAGAGGCTGCAAGGCTTGGGGGTCCTAGCTTCTTGCCCTGTCTCCAACACTGAGGAGAGGGAACAGGTAATGTCCCCACTCTCCCTTCACTAGAGAATTGGGACACAGAAAGGAGACTTGTCACTATGGGGTCCACACGAAGCAGCACCCTGCTTTAGGTGAGCCCTTCATCTCAAGTGGCTGGGGAAAGGACTGAGTGAGTCTACGTATTTTCTTACCTATCTTTCTCCCCGCCCCCACCTCTGCCGCATCACCTCTGTCACTAGTGCAATGACTGGTGCCCCAAGCCCGGGTCCCAGACACCCTGTCTCATTCACCTTCCCACCAAGCCTCCTGCTTCTGAGCAACACAGCACCCCCCCATCAATGCTGCCTCCAGAAAGGTCTAAGCTAACAGCCACCGCCAAGCAGGCTTCACCTACATTAGCTCCTAATCACAGATGGCAGCTGCCACAGGGTCTGGAAAGGCAGCAATAGTTACGGGAGAAACCACGGGTCCAAATCCTGCGAGCGGACCAGAAACCTGCCATGCGCCTCCCCCCCACCTGCCCCCAGGCCTCCCCGCCCCGGGCTACCATGCCAGACCCCAGCCTAGGACCTCCCCCAGCAGTTCCTGGCCGAGCCGGGAAGTGGCAGGTGGAGGGAAAAGGAGAGCACATGTCACCTGGAGAAGTCCTCTCCAACCTGAAGATAAGGTCTCAGATTCAATTTCATTCTCAATTTCCAAGGAATGTGAGAGGGAGGCCCCACTGCCCACAGGCAACCTGCCAAGAGCTGTGTGTGTGTGTGTGTGTGTGTGTGGTAGGTCTGCATCTGTGTGTTTATGTGGAGTTGTGAGTCTTCCCTACTCCGAGCCAAGTGCTCCAGGATGTCACAAACCCCAGACAAGGAAATGCTTCTGAAAGTAGGGCAATGGGATAGACTCTGGGAAGGGCTGTTTGGGAATCTGTCTAGCTTGTTAAAGGCCAGAGCTCTGCACCCCAAACTGAGAGTCCTGGGGGTACCACCCTGCCCTATGGAGGCAGCCCCGTCCTGTCTCTCTGTGCTTCCAAATTTACTGTTGAGTCTCCCCTGCCCACCAGCTGCCAAGCCCAGGGTCTCTCTCCAGGGCATCTCCCGCATCGAGAGAAAGAGCCAGAGGGACAGAAACACATTCATGGGGCTGAGAGAGTGGATCAGGGACCCAAATCCTGCTTTAGCTCAGCGACCCCATAGGATAGCTTCCAGGGGTTCCATGTTCCCTCCCCTCTCCCAAGAAAGGACAAATTACTCCTGCGACCCTCTCATCCAGGAAGGTCTCCATCTTTTACTATGTCTCCGTCTTTCCCATTCCTGGTCGAGGATGACGAGTCCAGGATGGCTGAGCCGGGGAAGGAGCCATGTGCCAGGACAATCAGTTCCCCAGCCACACGGCTGCTGAAGATCTGTGAGACACGTGTCCCGGGGTGGGGGGGGCAGATGTGTGCGTGCAGACACCTGACCTCGTCTGAAGGTGGCTCTTCCAATGTCCTCCAGAGCCTCCCTGCCCTGCCCTGCACCTGTCCTCCCAGGACGAACCGACCACATTCCCTCAGTGCCCAAGCCACAAAAGCCACAGAAGAGCCACGAAGACTGCCTGTCCCTCCTGAGTCAGGAGCAGTTACCTCCTGGCCTCTCAGATCAGGGTGCTGACTCTTCATTACAACAGACGGATGCCCAGGCAGACACAGCCCGTAACGCGGGATCCAGCTCGCAGCCTCTCTGTGGCTACGGGACTGCGTACACTGACCCCCAGATTCACCCGGCAGGAGGCGGCAAAGGATGCATTTTATAAGAGGAAATAGGAACTCTACAGCCAGAGAGATACGAGAGAGAGAGAGAGAGAGAGAGAGAGAGAGAGAGAGAGGGGGGGGGGGGGATACGTTAGAAACAAAGAACTTCCTCACTCTAGGGGGTTACCATTAAGGACTGATTTTACTTCCCACCAGGTGGCCCTTGGAGAGCCTGTCCAATAAGGAGTTCTAGGTGCCCTATACAAGATAGGAAACAGGAAGCCTAAAGGTTACTTCTAAAGGGGGCTGACATCCAGGTTTCCTCTGCATCCCCAGAGCTGTGTGGACAGAACCAGTGTCCAAACTCCACCAGCATGACCAGTTCCAGAGACAGCCCTGTGAATACCAGTCTGTAGTGGGCATTTATCCATGGTCTAGCCTGACTGCCCCCCACCCACCCACAGTCCAGCCTGACCAGCCCCATCCACAGTGTGCAATCTGGGGAAGTAGGGCGGTGACAGGGGGAGGTTTTGTTTTGTTTTGTTTTGTTTTAAGATTTTTCACTTATTTGACAGAGAGACAGTGAGAGAAGGAACACAAGCAGGGAGAGCAGCAGAGGGAGAGGGAGAAGCAGGCTCTCCACTGAGCAAGAAGCTGGATGCAAATCTCGATCCCAGGACCTGGGATCATGACCTGAGCCGAAGGCAAACGCTTAACAGACTGAGTCACCCAGGTGCCCTCCCCCTTTTTTTCCCAGCAGCAGCTGTTTATTTGGGGGGGGGAGCACCCAAGCCTGTATTTGTATGTTGACTCAGCCCCCCACTAGCCGTCTGACCTTGGGGACATTCCCTTTTCTGAGACTCACAAAGAGGATGAGAAATCATACGCTCTAAAACAAGAAGGGCTTTGTGTGTCCTCATTTCTTCACAAAGAACATTAAAAAGATGAGCACTTGAGAGTCAAGATTTAATAAAACTTGTAATCTTTACTCCTCCATCAAAGAAATTCTTAAGTGAAACCGGCATTTATTTGTTTCTTATTTAGCAGGCGTGTGGTGGGGAAGAACGCAGCAACCAGAACAGTTTGGGGCTCTGCCTTGATCCGCACTAGGTACCAGGAGTTCAACCCATGGCCTCGGGACTGTCACTGTCACCATATTACAAATGGCAGATAACCCTACGATTACTCGGAAAATAGCTTTGACCTTATGGCTCCCCCGAACAATTCTTGGGGACCCTCAGAGGTCGACAGCCCACAGTTTTGAGAACTGCTGTCCTAGGACATCTCGTGTAATCTCCCCATGGGCTATATCCCTTGAGCAATACTATCGCCATTTTCAAATGAGAACCTGCAGCTCAGTCCAAGTGGCTTCCCTGGGGAGACACAGGCAGGACAGGGCAGGTGCAGTGTCTGTTATGCCCTGCAAAACTCACAGCTGTGGGGCACTGACCCAGGGGGTGTCGGGCATCACCTTTCTGCCTTGCCCATCACCTGTCCTCCCCAGCCCTTGGAGCTCACCATCTATATCCCTGGGGAAGCCTGAGGACACCTGCCGGCCTCTGCAGTAGTGAGGACCTGGCTTTTGCTACAGTCTGTCCCCCCTGGGCACCTCTGTTACTCTTCTACCAGAAGGACACCTGCCAGGACTGGGGACCGAGGTCTCCCCGGGAAGCCTCAAACTCTGGGGGCCTGAGCTGCCTGCCCATCGCAGGCTCAGCCCTCACTACTCCCCTGCCTCCTAGAGCAGCTGCCGGCATCAGGCATCAAAGAGCTAATCCAATCTCTCCGTGTGCTTCCCCACTCGCTTCCTGCAAAGCCAGGATTGATCTGGAACCAGGGCAGCCTTATTAAAGTGATGCCTTTTCCTCCTCACGGGAGAGTCAGCCTGGGAGAGGGAGCCCTCTTGTCTTCCCTCAATTAACTCCAAGTGTCTTGCTGACTCCAACCCCACCTTGCTGCCACCCTTTGCTTCCTGGAGCTTAATTCTAACTCACCTTGGCTCCTAATGATGAGGTTGGGTTTTAGCCCCCAGGTCTGCTTCTGTAGGATCCCAGAGCACTAAAATGCTAGCTTCCTGTTCATCCTCTGTACACTCCTCAGATAGGGTGGAAACACAGGAACGCAATGGTGTGGCACCTATTCTCCGACCCCATCACTTGGCCCATGACTTTGGTCCATGGCGGTTGGCACAATAAGGGATCCATGGCTACCAATGAAAATGGGGAGCCAAGGAGCCCCA
This sequence comes from Neogale vison, assembly GCF_020171115.1. NCBI lineage: Eukaryota > Metazoa > Chordata > Mammalia > Carnivora > Mustelidae > Neogale > Neogale vison. The sequence goes on from NC_058100.1 coordinate 71,629,303, forward strand.
AGGAGGATAGAGATAAAGGACCTTGTGTTCGCTTAATATTCTTTTCTCAAAAAAAAAAAAAAAAAAAAAAAAAAAAAAAACCACAGAAAATGAAAGACAAAGAGGGTCCCTTGAGACCACGATGCAGAGCCCATGCCCAGGACCTCCTCACGCCACCTGTCAGGCTCTCCTCCTCTCCAGGAGGGAGGCAGGGGATATGAAGTTGAGGTGGGGCAGAAAGACATCAGAAAGGAATTCCTTTCCATAAAGACCATAAAAGCTGCTTCCCCAATCACTTACGGGAACAGGAAGCTAAAGGAGCATGTTGAAGGCCCAGGTGAGTTTCCTTGATTCGACCACAGTCACCTCTTGCCATCTGCAGGGGACCCAGCCTGGTCTCCCCTCCAGGTCATGTTCTCCATGCCCCACCCCCATGCTCCGTCCAAGAGGCCCCCCCATCTCATTCCTCCATTCACTTCCGTTTCCTCAGCTCCCTAGTGCCAAGCTCCTCGTTATAACCACTCACACTCAATATTAAGATGTATGCCATGGTAATGGGTGACTGCCACCTCCAACTGCAAAATTCTCTATTGCTAAATTCCAGAGCTACCGCTTCAACCCAATTATCAGATGCCCTGTCAGGGGTTTCCAAGGCCTGAGGACTCTGTCCCACCCAGAAACACCTGGGTCTCCCTGACTCTCCCACTCAGCCTCCGCCTCACCCTAGTCCCAGGCTATCCAGTGATGAGCCCCTTGGGGTTCTCAGTCTCTCTGCAGAGACAGGAAGGGCACAAGCCTCCAAGGACCGAGGGAAATCTGGTCCTGGCAGGCAGCTACCCTGGGGTCGGGGAGCTCTGGGAGCACAGGCTCCCTGCACCCAGCCATCATAAATGCTCCTGGCTCCAGAGCACTACTCTGAGGGCTGGGGGGCACCCAGCAGAGGAGAGGGAGCCTCATGCTGTCTGCCTTTGGGGAAACCCCAGGCCAACAAATAACACGTGGTTATTCTGAGCTCCCTTTTAATCCCTAGAGCCTTTTCTAGAACAGGTGCTTAGTCCATCTGAACTGGAAGTGGAAGGGAAAGGAGGAAAGTGGGAAATCAGGAACAGTGTGCTCTGGCTCAGCCACTGCTTGGACTCTAGCTGCCGCTACACAAGAGGGTTGAGTGCTGGGCTGTCAAGTCCATGGGGATCTTGACTTCTCAAGCCTGGACTTTCTGAAGAAAAGAGGCAGTCAGATACCAACCAGACACGAGCATCTATGCCCTGGGTCCTCTGGGCTTCAGAGAAGACTTGACCGAGCTGGGACTTGCTGAAGATGCCAGCACCCCATTCAGAAAAGGCCGCCTGAGGCTGGGGGCAGAGTCCCCGGGTGCCCTGGCATTTGCTCTGCTCCTTCGGCAGGGGCTCCTCCCTCCTCGCTTCAGAGCAGGTGCTCCTGAAGATGCCAAATTCCTCACGTGGAGTCCCAGAGAAACCCAAGACTGGAGAGGGAGAGCCGATTCCCTTTCTCCAAGAGATCGCTGCCTAATTTTGTAAAAGACTGCTACGTGATTTCAGTGACCGGCCCCCTGCTTATACTCAGAGCATTAATGACTCGGGGTACCCCTGTCCATGTGGGCGGGCTCCACACTCTAGATGGAGCTGGTGAGAAGGAAGAGGGGAGGTAAAGTTCTGACCGATCAGCTACAGCGGCCTGGAAAGACAACCGCCCCCGCCCCCCCCCCCCGCCGAGTGCCCACATTCTGGGTTTGAGACCTGGCTCTGGTCTCCACGGTGAGAGATTTTTAAACCAGTCACGCAACTTCTCTGGGCCTTTGCCTCTTTGTTGGAAGTGGGACTGTGATGTCTGCTCGAGACCTCTGTGGTCCTGAGGCCCGCAGGGAGGGGACGCGGAAAGGCGCTATCATAGAAGGAGAAACAAAGAGGGGAGCTTGAGACAGGAGTAGACGGTGGGGGGGGTGGTGCTGGAGAGCCAAGTGTTGCCTACATCCCAAGCTGGAGTGCCAAGGCCCCGGACAAAAAACGGTCAGAAGGCGGGGCTCTCCCAACTTGACAACAGCAGGGCTGTTCTCTTCTTTTCCTGCCCCAGGCCCCCAACTTGGGAGCTGCCTGGTAGCACCCACCCCTCCAAGCATCAGTGGCTATGATAACAGACCGAGCAACTCCCAGCCTCCTTCCCTAAGGAGCCAACCTCCCCATCCCAGGCATTCAGTCCTACCGTCTGCTGACCAGCCAGGTGGGGAGGTCTGTCCTAGTCTGGAAATTATCCAGGGAGGAAGCTTTTAGAACATCTCTTGCGTACCACGTATTTGGGGCATCCTTCCTGATGTTTAATTTTAGACCCCCCTGCCGAAGCACAGACCTCTGTGTCTGTCTGTCGGGTGGGGAGAGAGGGGGCTGACAGCGAGGTGCTCTATGCACCCGACTCAGCAGGACTGCTCACGTCCCTCTAGACCCAGAGTCAAAGGGACCCATCACTATAGCTCCTACCCTGAACTATCAGTTCCTGGGAGGAAAATGAAAGACTACTGGGACAAATCCTTCCCAGAAATTAAGCTTTGGCAACATAGGGCCTCATCGGGCATAAAGAACTGCGTGAAAATCAAAGAAAATTCTGGAATGGCCACCAAAGTAGTTATAGCAGTTCCTTCGAGTTTTTGGTGGAGAGTGTTCTGAGAGATTCTGGGCTGCAGGCAGGGAAAGGGCTAGGAGGGCCAGCAGGCAACAGGACAACAGTGGAACACATTTGCCGGCCTTTCACCAGCTGCTAGACGCTGCTCTAACCCTTTCCAGGAATTCACGCATTTCGCCTAGGCGGAAAACCGCCCAGGTCAGATTCAGGTTTTATCTCCACTTACAGACAGGCAGAATGAGAAAGAAACTGAGAAACTAAGAATTTGATTAACTTGCCCCAAGTCAAGAGGGAGGGGCAGAACCAGGAGGAACCCAGGCAATCTGGCTGGAGGCACAACACCATCTCCACAACTTGACCTCCCACCGGTGGAACCGTGGTATTGGTCACAGGCTCCCTGTCCTCATGAGAACCCAGGAGCGGATCCTGGCATCTCTACCTTGGTTCCTCTGACCTAGTGGAGGACGAATAAGCAACTCGTGGCATGGAGGAACTTTAGAATTGTATCTATCCACAGCACCACATGAACAGGTTATCATTTACTGGATGCTTCCTACCTTGTGGGATAATATATTGTTATATTATTGCGGGATTCACAGATGAAGTCTTCCAGACATGGTCAGGTGACCCCACTGCATGGTCCCGAGGCATCCTGTACATCTCCCTTAACAGGTGTCACAGTTATGATGAATTATTTATGTAATAATCTGCTTAATCCTGTGTGTTACTCACTAGATGGTAAGTGCCATGAGGGCAGGAACCAGGCCCGTTTTGTTCCCAGCTGAGTCTCCATGGATGAGCAAACCGCCCGGTACACAGCAGACTCTCGTACGCTAAGAGTTGAATGAGTGTAGAAACTGATCCTCAAGAGCAGCTAAGCAACTTGTCTAGGCCCGTGGCATGCAAAATCCACAGCGCCCAGGGCTTCTGTCTGTTCACTGCTGTATCCGGTGACTAGAAACACATAGTAGGCGCTCACACGGCAGGTGCTCACCAGTAAATAAGTCGCATGAATGAATGAACAAAGTCACACGCTGTGTAATTAGTAACCCTGGGATGATGGACCCAAACCTGTTGGTTTGTTAACCGATACCCTGTCCTGAGTAAACAACCTCTACTGTTCCCTCTGGCTTGCCATTCCAGTTCCCAGAAATCATCTCCATCACTCTGGACTTTGTGTGTGTCTCGCTCAAACAAAGCAGACCCAGCTTCAGCTAGAACCCAGACCAGGAAAGCCCAAATCCCAAAGGCAAACAAAATAACAAGTCTACTCTCCAGGGTCTCTGACTAACCCCCAAGGATGCTTCTGTCCGAGGAAGCGGAGGACGAGCCACTCTCCCGGCCCACTGAGCCTCAACTTCCTCCCCCTCCATTCTCCGTCCTACCCTTCCCACCCCCTGGATCCCAGATCACTGCTGGCCTTCTATCCACCCTCCTGACAGGGCTCCACAGACTCCACAGGGTCGGCGGGAAGAGACAGAAGACTCCACTGAGAATGGACAGAGTTAGGTAGCGGCACAAGGGTGGTGGGAGGTCAGGCTTGCCTGGTGCTGGGGAAAAGGTAGGGAAGAGGCTTCTCCAGCCATATCCACAGCCCACCTGCCCAGAGTTCCCTGCAGGGCCAGGGACATTCCTGTCACTCCTGCACAGCAGCTGAGAGTGAAAGGGAGAATGACCTCTGATCCCCTTCTCCTAGGGACAACCGGCCAGGTCTCTGTGATTCTGGAAGTAGAACACTTATATCTGCCTTCCCCTTTTTCAGCTTTCAGATGTTCCCCAGCTCCTCCTTGGGCAAGGCATGGAGAGCGGGCCAGGGTCAAGCCCAAGAGGTCCCCAGAAAAAGCAAGTCCCCCCAGGAGTGTCCTAGAGGGTGAAGCCAGGGTCTGTCTGAGCGCCAGGCAGGACAGAGGCTGGCAGCACCCCAGAGCAGCCCAGGACTGAGGGATGAGCTGGTACCAGTCATTCCCAGGGGCATGGGGAAGAGAGGCAGGGTTGGGGCTGGGTTCCCTGGCCCAGGTCTCAGTTTGCCTGCTTTGGACCCCTGACGCTGACTCACCCCTGGGGCCCTGACACAGGCCACAGCCAGTAGTGGCTGCCAGGGACACACACCAGGCACGCACGTCCCACTGCATCAGAACCGCCCCATCCCTCCCACCTGCCCCTCTGGCCGCATCTTAGGGCATGGCTCTTCTTTTGGCTCCTCTGGTGGGCACAGAGATAGTTCTAGCAGCCCCAAATCTGCATTTGGACCTAAGCAGGGGGAGAGGACTGGAAGATTAAGGGCTATCCTGCTCCTCGTGGTCACACCTTCTGATGAAGGGTCCATGTTGCCAAGGACTGGATGACTCAGGCTGAGGATAATCTATTACACATGGGAGACCCTCTCAGGATGGCAGCAGGAGGAGGGGGAAGGACACCCCCAGCTCTCTCCAGGTTAGACATGGCCCATCTTCCTGTCTTTCTGGGTACACAGAGCCTAAGGACTTCTCCATCCTTCCACCTACTCCATTCCAATCCGGGTCCACCCACCCCATCAGGCCTCTGCCCTTCTCTCCCCCACTGCAGCGCCCACCCCCATCCCGAGCCACCTCCTGTGTCCTTGCACTCCTTTCTGCTGCCACAGGAGAAAGCAGCCAGAACACTTACTTCTCTACCTCAACAGTGAATGGGGGGAGGATGCTGCAGAGGGCTGGATGGGACTTTGGAGGCCCCCACACATACCATGGGCTGGGGGTGTCCAGAAAGCACCTGTGGAATGCAACAACGGAAGGGTAGAAAGGAGAAAGGAGGGGGTATTGGGTTAATGGGATAGGAGAAAGGTAAATCATCTATCCTGTTAGTTAAAAAAACAAAGCCCCTGTGTCCTGAAAGAAAGGGGGTTGAACAGAGACGGGGGAAGGGGAGACCCCAAATGGGGAAGGTAAATGAAGGAGTCCAGAAAAGCCGGGTGGGATTGTTTGCACTTTCTGGGCCTAGGTCTGGGAGCCCAGCCCTGGGGAGGAGGGCTGAAGCAGGGACGGGACGTCCTAGGTCGTGCTGAGTCATGAGATTTGGAGAGAGACTAGGGGTGCTTCCATCCCCCTCTCGCGGTCCTGTCCCAGTTCCTCTCGACCCTCACTTCCGGATAGTCCCTGGAATCTGTCCCCCGCCTTCTCGCGGCCCCCCGCCCTCTCCTTGCCTCCTAGAGCCCGCAAACCCTCCCTCCCCCTCCCACGACGGCGGGGCCGGGGGTCCCTGAAGCGCGAGGCGGGGGCGAAGGAAGCTGCGTTGGAGACGGCCCCGAAGGGCAGGGGGTGGGCGAGAAGCGGGGCGGGGGGCGTCCAGGAGACAGGGCGGGAGCCGCGGGGACCCAGAGCTCCGGGGACGTCGGCCCGCCGCTCCGCTCTGCACCCATTCTCCCCCCACCCGAGCCCAGGGAGGAAAGCTGCTCCCTCCTCCCGCCCCAAGCCCGCAGAGCCGCGGACTCCTCGCCCCTCGGGTCCAGCTTCCGCAAACGAACCTCCCACCCGCACGCGTCCAAACTGCCTCCGAAGGAAGGACGGTGCGGGCGCGCGGCCCCCTTGGCCTCGAACTTCCCGGACCCTCCCCACCCCGGCCGGAAGCCCCCTCGGCCCACCGAGTGGCCCCTCCGCTCAGTAGTGGAAAACCCGCCCGGGGAAGAGAAACTTTGGAGGGGGGAGTCGGTGCCCCCCCACGGGCGGGGAGGACGGACTTACCCGGAGCGGCCAGGCAGGAGGGATCCCGGGTCCCCCAAGTGAGGGGGCGGCGGGCTGCAAGGGCGCCGCACTGGCCACGGCTCAGAGGGGCGTCCGTTCCCCCGGAGCCCGGAGTCCCCGCTCCGCCCCGGCCCCAACTCGGTGCGAAGTGTCTTTGCCGCAAGACTTGCTGAGCTTGGCAGTCTGCGCCCAGGCGGCGGCGGGAGGCGGCTGATGGATGGGCGAGCGCGGCCAGCGCTGCAGTGAGGGGAGGAGACGCGGCCGCGGGGGGCGGGGCCGGCGGGGCGGGAGAGGCCGGGGCGGGGCGGGGCGGACCTGCCCTGCGGGGCCCAGGCCGATTCGCGCGCCAGCCTCCCGCTCAAGGTCACGGCTGCAGCTCGGGGTCCGGGAGAGTCGGACCCGGACCCGGGCGTCCTCGTCCCCACCCGCGAAGGGCTGTCACTCTTGAGCCAGCTCCCTCTCCCAACCCCCGAAACCCACCGCAGCTCAAGGCTCCATTATTGGCCTCAAGAGCCCATGTAGCCATTTGGGATCTCCGAGCCCCTCCCCCCCATCTGGTTCTCCAAGTTAAGGCCACCTGGAGAGTAGGGACTTCTGAGCCTAAGGGGTTGATGACAAAGAAGGGGAAGCTTGGGAGAAGTTATAGGTGGAGAATAGGGTGGGTGGGGGGAGAGAAAGCACGGGGAGGGGCAAGGAAAGGTGGGAGGAGAGGGAGGATCTGGAAGGAGATGGAAAGGAAAAGAGGAAACTCCCATCTGTTCAATGACACGGTTTCCACGCTGGAAATCCATGCTGGTTTCTTAATGCTTAAGACATCCCTTTAAGGTAGGGTCATGAGTAGTTTGCAGTGAGGAAACAGCCTCTGTATGGTACTTTGGGCAAGAAGCCTCAGACACACAGTCGGGGGAGTGGCATGGAAGAGCCTGGGGAGAAGAGTTTCGAGGACAAGGTGGAGCCTTCCTCACCCGCCCAGCAGCCCCGGCCAGGGCCAGGAGTAGGCAGCAGGACTTGCTGATGGCACAATTTGAATATTCACTTTGGCTCTTGTGGAGTCAACTTTTTTTTTTTTTTTAAGATTTTATTTATTCATTTGACAGAGACAGAGATCACAAGTAGGCAGAGAGGCAGGCAGAGAGAGAGAGAGAGGGAAGCAGGCTCCCCGCAGAGCAGAGAGCCCAATGCGGGGCTCCATCCCAGGACCCTGAAATTGTGACCTGAGCCGAAGGCAGAGGCTTAACCCACTGAGCCACCCAGGCCCCCCGGGAGTCAACTTTTATAATAGGACATGAGCACCCAGCCTCTCCTTTCCCGTCGATACTGGGAGAGGCTCCCATCCGGATCTGACCTGACGTCAGTCCTCAATCCCTAGTGACCCAGTGAAAATCTAGCTGAAGGACTGCAAAGAGGAAATGGGATTTCAGGCTTGGGGGCAGGAAGGGAAGCAGCACCGAAGGGGGCTTCTTCAGATCAGTTTGCCAGTAATGTCAGGTAGAACATGGAGACCATGCCCAGCCACCTTGCCTCAAAGCAAGGGGCCAGGGCTGCCACTCAGTGGCTCTCACAAAAGAGGTGATGAAGGTCTTTAGGCAGTCCTAAATGAGAGTGAAGCTGTGCCTGCCATCCCCGAAGGCTCAGAGGTCATCTGCTGCAAGGGGCAGAGGAGGAAGTGGGGAGTTGAGTCTGAATCTATGAGGGACTGAACCAGACTAATAAGTCATCCAGTGTCCTCAGAAGACACTCAGTCCCACCCTTAGCCGGGAGCATCCTAGAACTTGTTGCTTCACCAGAGGGGCTCAGTGTGCTCCTCTGTGACAATGAATCTGCAGGACATTCATCGGGGAGGAGGCCAAAGAGAGCCGCAGCTTCCTCACACAGACCCCAGCCAAGCTAACTAGTCCTACTCACGGGCCACCGCTTGTCTCACCTTGTTACCCATCTGCTGCCCCCGAGTTCTCCTAAGTCCACCTGGGAGCCTGGGGTGGAGGGGTAGAAGAAGCCAGCCCGCCTTTCCAGACTATAATTTAGAGAGTCAGTGCTGCAATCAATTTGGTTAAATGAAAAATGTGGTGTCCCTAGCTATGGCCTTAATGTTCTTTTAATTCATCAGGACCAGCAGTATCTGAGTTATAAACCTAATCAGGAGCTCAGCCTCCCTCACGCTTATTCCCCCAGGCTTCAGCTGGAAAAGGAAAGAATGGAAAAGACATCCATCCCCTCCACACCCAGCCAATTAGCCAGTACTTTTCTTTTCTTTTTTTTTTTTAAGTACTTTACTTTTCAACCGTTGGTCCTTGTAAAAAGACAAGCCCTTGGAAGTCTTAGACCCGCCATCCCTGACTTCCGTCAGGGACCATACAGGTAACTGACCTCTTTGGCTCCTTACCACATCCCATCGCACGGATGGCGATGCTGGGGAGACAGGGTTGCCTGACTAATCCCAAGCGTTTTCCAGGGAGGAAGAGTCTGTAACTCCCTGGCTACAGGTGGTTTCACCACTTTCCACTGAACAGTGCTGCCTGGAGGTTTCATTTTTCTGGTTTTCCTTAGGGAGCAGAGAGGACAGGGCAGGGAAGTGCACCATTGCCCCCATGGCACCTCTCCTGGGAGGGGGACCCAGCTCCCTGCACCCTCCCCAGTGGGTGGCTTATCTCAGCTTAAATAACCCCGTCCTGCTCCCCACCACCACCACCACCACCACTTGCACTTCCTCACACTTGGATTGGATTCCCCTCGTTCTGGGGAGGTCTTTGTCTCCACCAAGCTTTGCAAAGCTCTGCTTGTCATCAGAGCAAATAGAAAAGAGCCGGAGACAGGCGAGCCGGCCTTACCGCAGGCCCGGCCAAGCTCCTGTTTCCTGCTTTCTCTTCTCACGCAAGCCAACACTAACACCCCCTGCTATTCCCATATCCCAACCCCCACCACCACCCCACTACCCCGCACACGCCTGCCCTTTCTCCTCTGGAGCAGTTTCTATTGTTCCTGACAAATAAGCAAACAAGGATTAAACTCTCCGCTGAAGAAGCAACACCTGCTTTACGGATGGGCATTGAGAAAACAGTTGTAAAGCCTTCCTTAGATGCAAGTCCTGTCGGTAAAGATCTTGGTTTTCATCTTCTGATCGGAGTTTGGGGACATGCCAATTGCAACTATATTTTAAAGTTTATTTAAATTAACATATTTCATACTAAAATCCACTTAACTTTCAGATATTGCCTAGAAATGGTTTTAATCCAGAAGACATTAACTCATTAGATGGGGAGGAAAAAAAAAAAAAACCATGAATAAAGTTAAATATCATACAACCCAGGGCAGTGATGACCCCAGTGTGATTTCTATCCCAGCAAAAATGAGCTCCTCCAAGGAATACTTGACCTGTAAGAGCATTCTGGAGCTGTGGGTGAAACCAAAGACCTCAGTGTTTCTGTTTATCCTAAGCTGGTGTGTGGGGTTGAATAGGAAAATTTCCCTGCAGCAGAACTCAGCCAGATTTTGAGACATCGGGAGTGGGGTAGAGGGGCAGGATAGGAGATGACTCCTGAATTGAGTGAGTGTGTATGTGTGTGTGTAATAATATTCAGTCTGGAGTTCTTGATTTTTATTTTTTTAACGATTTATTTGGCAGAGAGCGAGCACAAGCTGGGGAGAGAGGCAAAGAGAGAGGAAGAAGCAGACACCCCACTGAGCAGGGAGCCAGACATGGGGTTTCAACCCAGGACCCTGGGATCATGACCTGTGTCAAAGGCAGACGCTTAACTGCTTAACGGACTGAGCCACCCAGGCGCCCCTGGAGTTCTGTGATTTTTTAAATGTAATAATAATAATTTCTTATTTGGAAAGAAAAAAAAGTATACACTCTACACAATATCTTAGGTCTAAATTAAAAATTACCCCTGATTGGGGGTGCCTGAGTGCCTGGGTGGCTCAGTGGGTTAAGCCTCTGCCTTTGGTTCAGGTCATGATCTCAGGGTCCTGGGATCAAGCCCCGCATGAGCTTCTGCTCAGCGGGGAGCCTGCTTCCTTTCCTCTCTCTCTGCCTGCCTCTCTGCCTGCTTCTGATCTGTCAAAATAATAAATAAAATCTTTAAAAAAATAAATATAAATAAATAAAATCTTTTTTAAAAAAAATAATAACCCCTGGCCTCCAAAAGGCCAGTGAAGGCCAGCTCCTCCAGGAAGCTGATTAAGTGGGCTGTGATTAATTATTCCCCATGCAAGAAACAAAACAATAAGTAAAATGGAGTCAAATCAAACTCTTAAATACAACAGAATGAGGAGGAGGGTGAAGGAGGACTTCCTATCTATAATTTTACACTCCTACAGGGGAGGCATTCTAATGTTTTCTGGACCATATTGGGCATATAAAAGAAATTCACAAAGTCACAAATAATAATCTCAGAATTTTATCAGATTCCAAGAACTAATTTATATCATGGGGACTTCATCTTTTTACATTCTTCTATCTCCTAATTTGTCTGGAAATTATTTTCTTTCTCAGAGAGAGTAATAATTTTAGGGGCACCTGGCTGGCTCAGTGAGAAAAGTGTGAGACTCAATCTTGGGGTCATTGGGTGTAGAGATTATTTAAATAAATAAAACTTTAAAGTTTTAAATAAATAAAAAAGATTATTTAAATAATTTAAATAGGGGTGCCTGGGTGGCTCAGTGGGTTAAAGCCGCGGCCTTAGGCTCAGGTCATGATCCCAGGGTCCTGGGATGGAACCCCACATGGGGTTCTCTGCTCAGCAGGGAGCCTGCTTCTTCCTCTCTCTGCCTGCCTCTCTGCCTACTTGTGATCTCTGCCTGTCAAATAAATAAATAAAATCTTTAAAAAATAATAATAATAATTTAAATAAAGATTATTTAAATAAATAAAACGAAAGGATTAATAATTTTAACCACCAGAATAGACTGGTCCTCCTTCCTCAGGGAAGCACCTGTCACACAGCTTCATGTCCTAGGTAAGTCAGTCTGAGCGTTTTTTCATTCCTCTAACAGAGGACATGGTTCTTCTGGATTAGTCTGCCCAATGTCCAAACTGTCTCCTTCTCCAGCCACTTCCCCTCACGCTTGTACTTTTAGTGAATCCAAAAAGAAGCAGGAGATCGTATGCGCAGAGATGTGCTCGCTTTCTGGAATGTGAAGAATGAGTGGGTCAGAACTAGAAATCATACAAGGGAAGGATGTCTTTTCTTCACAGGGAGTGAACACGGGCTTTGAAGCTACCCATCCCTGGGGCACCTGGCTGGCTCAGTCGGGAGAGCATGTGACTCGACCTTGGGGACAGGAGTAGGAGTCCCACATTGGGGATAGAGTTTACTTTGAGGAATTAAAAAAAAAAAACCTTAAACCAAAAATAAAGCTACCTGTCATCGAGGGGATGGAGAACAAGTCAGTTGAAACACTTTCTGAATCATTAACCCTGGCCCTTTAATGTTCCTTTGTCCAGTAAAACCCTCCATAAACTGGGGTGCCTGGGTGGCTCAGTGGGCTAAGCCGCTGCCTTTGGTTCAGGCCCTGGTCTCAGGGTCCTGGGATCGAGCCCCACGTCGGAATCTCTACTCGGTGGAGAGCCTCCATCCCCCCCGCCGCCTGCCTCTCTGCCTACTTGTGATCTCTCTCTGTCAAATAAATAAAATCTTTTTTTTTTTTTAAGATTTTATTTATTTATTTGACAGAGAGAAATCACAAGTAGATGGAGAGGCCGGTAGAGAGAGAGAGAGAGAGAGAGAAGCAGGCTCCCTGCTGAGCAGAGAGCCCGATGTGGGGCTCGATCCCAGGATCCTGAGATCATGACCTGAGCCGAAGGCAGCGGCTTAACCCACTGAGCCACCCAGGCGCCCCTAAATAAAATCTTTAAAAAAAAAAACAAAAAACAAAAAAACAAGCCTCCGTAAACTGAGGTTGTATCGCGGATGTGCCGTTGGTGCGTGCCCTAGCTGTGGGAGGGAAGCATCAGAAGCCAGTGCAGAGGACATCTGGGGATGAAGCTCTAGGAAGGATATGCTCTTTGCTTGGGGGTCCCAGGACCATCTGCCACCTTCCTCTCAGTCTTAGGTGTAAATCTGGAGCAAAATCTCGTAAACTGCAGACTCCTTGACTCATGTCATCATCACCCCAGTCACAAAATTTTACCACCACCAAGGATATTGTCTGCCAGGCACTGTGCTAGGGTCTGGCAATGTGGAGGTGAGTACCGAAAGAGTTCAGAGCCTAGTTAGGGAGGACGGGCGGGGAAATAAGCAGCCACAGTGCAGGGAGTGAGACATGTGCGCCAGAAGAGTGTACAGTGTACGGCACGGAGGCAGCAAGAGCCACCGACTCCACAGGGTGGGAGGGCGAGAACTAATGGCAGGCTTCCCTGATGCAAGAACCTTCAGCTGCCTTCAGAGGAAGGGCTGGTTGTCCAGGTGGGCGATGAAGGGGAAGGCACTCCAGGCAGAGACACCTGCCTGGTTGAAGAAGGTACTGCACTCACTAATAATGTAATGTTTGTAAGCACTGACGGGGTCTTAATAAAAGATAGTGACTATTATTCTGCTTAAGGAAATGGAAATCGCTCCCCGGGGGCTATGGAGTGAGGGGTGGCTTTGGGGAATCAGGAAAGATCAGGGGGGCAAAAGCAACATCATGATGGGTCCTGCAGATCAGGCTGTCTGGATTCTCTTCAGAGGCCACAGAAACTGAAGGAACACAAGAAGCGCAGGGCCAGTTTTATGTTTTGGAAAAACCATTCACTAGGGGGTAGGTTTGGAGATCCTGTAAGGTCCCTTCTCCTGCTGGCTTCTCAAAAGAGGCAATATGGAAAGCGGTCACCAGTTGGGCTTCTGGAGCCCAGTTGCCAGGATTCAAATCTCAACTCGCCTCTCACAAGCCCTCAGGCAAGTTAGGTGACTTCACAGAGACGGGCTTATAGGATTAGTTAACTGAGGGGATTCAGCTCCTGGCACTGTACCAGACACCCTAGTATGCACTCAGCAGTAATTATTGCTTCTGGTGCTAGGAGGCAGCAAAGAGGCGTCTTCTCGTTTGCCCCAGAGCACCTGAGTGACTCCCAGGGAACTTCAGTAAGTCTAGAAGCCAGCTCTAGGGGAAGGTTCGAAAAGGACCCAGAACTCTGAGCCTGCCCCCTGCCCCCTAGGGTACCGTGTTAGGTGCCAGCTCCTGTCTGGACTGAAGAGGGCTCTGTGTGTGTGCAGCTAAGCCCCACAGGCAACGCAGGTCTGCTGGGTCTTGCATGGTGCTTAGGAGCCACTGACCACAGCTTCTGGCCCCTCGAGGGCAGCTGATCTCGGGGCAGGTCCTTTTCCAGTTAGGCCAGTCACCTGGAGACTCTCCATACTTATGCAACTTTTATCACTAAAGGTCTTGGTTTTCTCGTACTGACTTGGTCTTGTTGCCAGGAACACAATAAATCTGCCTGACCTCAGTCCCAACTAAGGGGACTTGGCTACTAGTGGGCGGAGTTGCTGGAGGAGAGCTGAGGGGGGCCACTATCCACCCCCAGGAAGCTCCTGAGGGCAGAGTCCCTGCACACAGGCCTGTATGCCGAGGCACCCTGTACCCCGAGGCAGCAGATACCGGGATGTTAATGAGGCAGCTGAACACCCAAACCAGTTTAGGAAAGAGAAGAATGTTCACTCACTCCTCTAAAAATAAGGCTTCTATAAGCCTCAGCCTACTGGTGGTGGGAAGGAGAAAACCCGCAGCATTGAAGGGCGGCAGCAGGTTTGCTGGGGAATTTTAGGAAGGGCTGATTGCTTTGAAGAGCCAGAGGCTAGACTCAAGTCTTTTTTTTTAAAGATTTTATTTGACAGAGATCACAAGCAGGCAGAGAGGCAGACAGAGAGAGAGAGAGAAGGAAGCAGGCTCCTCGCTGAGCAGAGAGCTCAATGCGGGGCTCGATCCCAGGACCCTGGGATCAGGGCTGGAGTGAAGGCAGAGGCTTTAACCCACTGAGCCACCCAGGCGCCCCTCAAGAGAGATTCTATCTTGTTTTTATGGGTCCAGACACTAGAAGTAGGCTGTCTGGGTTAAAATCCTGGCTCCTCTACGTACCAGTTAGATGGCCTTCAGTCTTAACCTAAGTTCCAGTTTCTCCTCTGTAAAATGGGTATGATACTGCCAACCTCACTGGGATGTTGTAAAGACTAAATGACTTTATATATGCAAAGTGCTCAGAAGAATGCCTGGCACATACTAAGGGCTGGCCTGGCCTTTTTAATTCTATGGCATTTCTTTGCCCAAAATGTCTTCTTCCTCAGCTTGCCCCAGATGTACATCTTGTTCTGGTCACATTGTGAATCCTTGCAGGTGCTAAGCAGACTCATGGGACCACTTCCCTCCTTCTCCACTCACAGCAGAGTGCATGTATCCAAGTGTCCCACTGTTAGGTAAGATCTACTCAGACGCTGGAACAATTTGCTGTCCCTGTTTGACTACCTTAGGTGGTGCTCTAGGTAGCTGTTGTTAAACCAAACTTGGGTGAGGGAGGGAGGAATGATGTCCCTGGGTATCCTGTAAACCAGTCTTAATTTTTTAAAAAAATTTTGTCAGAGAGAGCACAAATAGAGGGATCCCCACTGAACAAGAAGCTGGATGTGGGACTCAATCCCAGGACCCCAGGATCATGACCTGAGCTGAAGGCAGACATTTAACCGACTGAGCCACCAAGGCGTTCTAACCAGTCTTCATTTAATTTTTTTTTAAAAGATTTTATTTGACAGAGATCACAAGTAGGCAGAGAGGCAGGCAGAGAGAGAGGAAGAAGCAGGCTCCCCACTGAGCAGAGAGCCCGATGCAGGGCTCGATCCCAGGACCCTGAGATTATGACCTGAGCTGAAGGCAGAGGCTTAACCCACTGAGCCACCCAGACGCCCCAGCCAGTCTTCATTTTAAATGTGCTAAGCCTCGGGGCGCCTGGGTGGCTCAGTTGGTTGGATGACTGCCTTCGGCTCAGGTCATGATCCTGGAGTCCCAGGATCGAGTCCCGCATCAGGCTCCCAGCTCCATGGGGAGTCTGCTTCGTTCTCTGACCTTCTCCTCGCTCATGCTCTCTCTCAAATAAATAAAATCTTTAAAAAAAATAATAAAATAAATGTGCTAAGCCTTCATCCTCGGCAAGGCCAGTTTGGTAAGGACATAGTTCAAGTGTCAACTTTTCACTTTTCCGAAGCCTTGCTCTCCTCTGGCTCCATCACAATTATGCATGCCCGCTAGAGAAGAAACCGTTCACATAGATATCTTCTACGCTAAAATTGGAGCTCTTTGGGTGCAATGTCCATGTTCTAACCACCCTGAGTCTATAAAACTTAGTGCAGGGCTAAGAATATAGGAGGTCCTCAGTATGCTGGGCACATGATTAGGATAGCCAGCAGTTTAGGAATTTGGTCTGCCTTAGGTGGAATGAGGACCCAAAGCCTGGGCTTCGATCTTAAGTCTACAACTCAAGCTCTTTCTAAACAGCGAGTTAGACAAAGAACTGAACTTTGTAAAGGGGTTAACGTCATATTAGTCTGTGTCTGAAGGCAGGTTACAGAGAAGCAAAGATATGAAGAATGATCTTGAGTGTTAGCCTACCATGGCCTCCCCTCCAGTGGGCTCCATACCAGCTCTGGGAACCAGGTAGGAAAACAGCCCAATCCTGGTCCTCTGCTGCCCTCTTGTGTTGCTTATTAAGTAAGAGACGTTCCTGTAGGCTTGTCCTGAGGTCCCAGCAAGCACCCACTTTCCTCCCCAGTAAATCATGCTGCTCCACCCCATGGCAGCAGTGTATTAGAGCATTAATAGTAGAAGCAAGAAAGATTGCCTTGTGTGAACTAGTGAACTAGTGTGATTGCCACTAGTTCAGCTAGGAAATAGACCGCTATCTTCCTGGGCAAAAAGGCCAAGGAATCCTGAATGTCCCTCCTTCAAAGGATCTGGATGTGGAGCAAAAGAAATACTGATGCGCTCCCTATTCCAATTTTTTTTTTAGACTTTGTTTAACAGAGATCACAAGTAGGCAGAGAGGCAAGCAGATAGAGGAAGCAGGCTCCCTGCTGAGCAGAGAGCCTGACTGGGGGTTCGATCCCAGGATCCTAGGATCATGACCTGAGCCGAAGGCAGAGGCTTTAACCCACTGAGCCACGCAGGCGTCCCTACTTTGTTTCTGTTAGCAGGATTAACTAATAGATGTAAAGCCCCGAAGAATACTATCTGGCCATTTGTGTTGTATAAGCATTTATTTATTTAGATTTTTATTTATTTGAGAGAGCACGCGCGCCCAAGCAGGCAGAGCAGCAGGCAGAGGGAGAGGAAGGAGCAGGCTCTCCACCCAGCAGGGAGCCCCATGCAAGGCTGGATCCCAGGTCCCCAGGATCATGACCTGAGCCAAAGGCAGCCACTTAACTGACTGAGCCACCCAGGTGCCCTTATATAAGCATTTTAAAAAAGAACTTAGGAATGTGGTAGAGGTCACAGCACAGTGGAAAAAGCAGGAGCCATGTACTAGCAGGATATGGGTTTGAGGTCTGGCTCAGCAACTGGTTTCAAGCCTCATACAAATTCTATCTGTATTCTAGCTCAGCTCAAATCCTACACTCACAACTTCCTCAGTACTCAGTCTATCACCACACAGCAGAGACAATGAGCAGCTCCTACATCTGCTTCCTCGAGGACCCAGCCACTACGGATTCATAGAAAGCCATCAATTATACATGTTAGTTTTGTTATGGCACAATGGGGGTGGCCCTGAGGAAGACACAGGCTTCCAATCAGCTCACCTCCCTCCTCTGATCAGGCCAGCCTTTTTCTGGGGTTTTCCCTTATATCCCAATCCCTGCACCAAGAGGACCTTTGTTCCTAATCTCTACCTTTCCCATTTTCCCTTGGATTTATAAACTTATTCAAAAACCAAAGCCGGGGGGGTTGTGTGCAAGAAAGGACTGGAGCCTTAACAACTCCTATTAAAAATGCCTAATTTGTTTCCCTCCTGGTCAATCTAAAGGGGACAAACCTACATCAACATGGCAGGAAGATCCGTGACGTTTATGGAAACCAAGTAGCACTCCCTGGTGGCCAAGCCTGGAGCGACAGCCAGGGTTGCCTCTAGTAGCGACTCCTTCGGGGACATGCATCCATGTATAGACTAGGAAGTCTGAGAGCTTTCGTATCCCGCCACACTTTTCAGATCTTATTTGACAAAGAGCACAAGTAGGCAGAGAGGCAGGCAGTGAGAGAGGGAGAAGCAGGGTCCCCGCTGAGCAGGGAGCCCGATGCGGGGCTTGATCCCAGGACCCTGGGATCATAACCTGAGCCGATGGCAGCTGCCTCATCGACAGAGCGCCCACACGGACTTATTTCTTCAGACTCTCCTCTGCTTTGGTTTCTGGACACCACTTCCCCTGGATTCGTTAAGAAGCCCCACTCTAAGCTGCCTACTCCCCCCTTGAAGGATTTCTTCGGGTGGGGTGACAACGGGGTGGGACAGCAACGGAGAGATCACGAGGACAGCCTGGACACTCGCATCCGCCATGCTCGGACATCTCGCAAGGCCTACATGACAAGTTTGAGAGGCCTGAGCCCATGACCTGCCTCCGCTCATGAAACTGCCTAAGGGGACACACAGGTCTCTGGCAGGGCCAGCACTCTCATGGGACACACGTTATGGACCGTGTTCTCACTGTCGGGAAAAGGAAACTTGAGGGCATTTTGCCCATTCGGGAGTGGCCACTTCAAGGCTAGTGATGACTCTGGATTTCATGTCACCTCTAGAAAATAAGAAACCTCTCACAACCATAGTCACAACAGAACAAATGGCCCACTGGGGACTACGACCCTCGGTCGTACTTGCCCACTCCTCGCCTACTGTCTGTGGAGACAAGAGGAAGGTGGGGGCTGGGGCAGAGGGTGAAGCAGGGTCACCAATGCCAGGAGCCAATATGCTGAGTCCTTTGAAACTCAAAGAGCCCCAGACCAGAAACCAACAAACAACAGAGGGATTGGTTCTTCCAGATCAGTCTCCTCACATTCCTAAGCCCACCTGACCTAGGACTGGCTTGCTTTAGTTTTCACACCTGTGAAATACGGATACTTGCTACCCACACCTTCAGACATCACCCTAAAGAACAGTGACCGTGACAGAGACTCCTTTAGCATTAAAGGAACAGAATTCTCTGCGCTTTAACTGGTCAGTGTGTAGGACCAGCTCCAGAGGCTACATACAGGTCATCTCTAACAACAGCCTCCTCCGAGCGGCTGAGAAAGCCTCACGAGAGCTGGACCAAGTGACTTCGAACACAGGAGACACTCCGCCAGACCAAGTCTAGCTTAAGCTAAGCTTGTACTTTCTGTAAAAGGCAGTGGTGGTCTTGGCCTGAGGAGCGCTGGTAATTTGCTCCCTTCTGATCACCTGTGGAGCCGCATTTGTTCCTCATCCTACACTAGTTCATCTGTGCAAGTAATTATGTTCTCATTACTACACAATCAACGAAATGTGTGAAAAGAACCTGTATAAAAACTAGATTGGGGGAGTCAGTAGAGCACGTAACTGGCTGACTCAGTAGAGCATGTGACTCTCTACCTCAGGGTTGTGAGTTCAAGTCCCACATTAGGCATACAAGTGACGTGAATATTGAGATGCTTATAAAACTTGCTATTAAATTAGATTTAGGTCAAACTATAGATTGGAGAAATGAGTAAATTATCTAGAATCCTGAAGTCCAGTTCCTGCACAATGTCTAAATTCCTTATCCATTTAAAATGAAGTCCAAACTAGGGCTCCTGGCTGGCTCTGTCAGTACGGCACGCCGACTCTTGATCTTGGGGTGCGGAATTTGAGCCCCATGTTAGAGTAGGGTTCACTTTAAAGAAGTCCAAGCTGAAAATCATAGATCATTCATTATGATTATTGTGAATGAAGGTCCCTTGCCTTCTAACCATAATTTTCCTCACTTTTAGAGTTTATTAGTAAGCATACGTATGGTAACTGTGCTGTATGGCTAACTTAAATGTACAACTTTTTCACACTCAACTGACTTTTTAACTGTCAAACTACCCATCCCAATCACATGTAAAAGCGGCTTTTGTTTAAATTCCCGCTAAAATTATGGCGAGAAACCACTGGCAGGGGACAAGAGGAGGAATCAGTGCTAGAAAGTGCACTCCTCTCTAACTTTGAGCGGGGAGGAGACTGCTGGGAGCTGGATTTTCTTTTCTTTTTTTTTGGAGAGGGTGCTTTTGGGCATTTTTTTTTTTTTAATCACTTTTGTTTCCCCAGAAAGGCAACTTTTTAATTTCTCTGTTTTTCCATCCAAGGGGAAACAAAGAATAGTCCTTTGGCCTCCACTCACCTGGAACAGATCAAATGACATCACAATTCCATCCCTCGATGGCAATGCAGCAGTTGTCCTGAAAATAAAAGACATGTCCAAACCCACCATGTCCCAGCCCTCCATTATTTACAATTAACCCAGAGCCAGGACAGGAAGCTGGATGGCCTGTTGCTGGGTTCCGTTCATACTGACAAAAATGTAAAGATGTATTCCTATGTAAGCAATCATGAGAACATGAAAACTTTACATAAATTTGGAAGACGTGAAATATACACTTTACAAATTGATTCTTTATACTTTCAAAATGGATTTACAACAGTATTACTTTACACAAGTTCCTACTTTATACAATATTTTGTTTAGGCAGCTTTTCAGTAACATTTCTATTACAAGTTAGTTACACACGGAACCTCTCAGAAAGTTGGGAAGCCTGAGGAGCTACATGCAAAGGGCTGATGACAGGGGCAAAAGGTGTGAGGCCATCGCTCTGGTGCCCAAATAGGAGCTGAGAAAGGACTCCGACTCTCATATGGAGCTAAATCAAGGCACTGGGATCTTCACTGTTTTCCTCAGCTCTTCTTCCCAACAGGTAAACTTTCATCAGAAGAGGACTGTGTTTTCTACATCAATATGGCAACGAAAGGCCTCTTAATACAGGTAGATACCTATCATAGACTAGCACAGTCAGATATTGAATGGTGATGGTTAATGACTTGAAGTATCTGTCGTTCAATTCTATCTCCTGTTACAGGTATATAATAGCATCTATAACCCATTCCAGTCTGTGCTATGTGGCAAGAAATCTAGGCAGGACTAAGCCCAGAACACCCAGGAGCACAAAATATCACTCAGTGCCTGATCCAAGCCAGAAGCAGGTCTTAATACAGTGCCAAATACCCAGCAAGATTATGAAAAAAACAGAAGAGGCAGAAACCCATTACAAAAGGGTCTTGAGTTCAACAAAATGTACAATGCAACACCAAGTTTTACCCCCTTTCCAGGTAGGACTCCACTTTGTTCTCACGGTTATCCTGCATAAATACCCGAAGGGTCAGGTTAATTTTAACAGCAAATTAAGTGAATCCCAGATACTTCTGTCAAAACGGAAGACCTGAAGTCTCAAGATCTTTATACAGCATTTTTTGAAGCTCTGTATGGCAGAATGAAGCACGGAAATGCAGGCTTTTACCAACCTTTACCACCATGGACAGCATCTCTGGCTTTAGGCTAACCTTGAAATAGAAGAAATTAAGTTCCACCTCCCACGATGCTGAAACGAAATTGTGAAAAGAAGTCTAACTCCTTTACAGCTAGTCTAAATTACACCTTTCTCCAGCCTAGAGCCTACATTAAGAAATAAGCCCTTTCTTGAGTCCACATAAGAAATCCTCCAGTCTGATTTGGAAGAAGGAAAAACAAAAACACAAGAGCCACCGGCATGAAGCAGGGGCACTCATCCGCCCTCTGGCGCTGAGTTCACTAGACTCCTTCCCTCTCCCGGCTCAGACTCAGGCTCTTCCTTCTCACACCTCATGCCGCTGCAGGGCTATGGAGACGAAGCATCAGTTTCTCTGTGTTTTCTCCTCTTTCTCAGGTGCAGAAGTTTTTCTAGGACACAGGCCGGCTTCACAGCTAACACCCCGTAAACAAGTTTTTAGATAATACCACTCTGCAGTTGAGATCTGGGTTCTTAACAGTGGGCAGGTGACAGCTCTCTCCAACTTCAGTATCATCGTTATGTGAAAACATCAGAGGCTCTCTCCTGGGAAAGGGGGTAGTAAATACACACATTCTTGCCCTTCCCCCGACTCAGAGAGGCAGAGAAGCTACCTCACTGGGAACGCTGTCGTCAGGGACTGTGGACAACCCATACGTGAGGAAGAAAAATGAGGAGGGGGCACAGGAGATACATACCAGATGGGCAAAAGCTTTAACTGCAGTGTATCCTTTTAGCTTATAATCTCAATGGAACTGGGACAGCTGGCATCCTGTCCCAGTGTCAGGGGTTCTAAGAATTCGGATACTTAAAAAGGCCAAAGCACGATTATTCCAGATTGTCCTCTGGAGACTCTTCTTCCCTTTTGGCCCCAGAACTCTCAACAGACGAGGACAAACATCACAACAACTGCGGGAAAACTGCAGACAATTGCAAGTCATTCTTAAAGAGATTTAATTATTTGAATTGCATCAAAGGGGATATAGTTCATTTAAATCTCTGCTACATCACAAACTGCTGTTTTTGTTTTCTTTCATTCAAGACCCACTAGTTCTACCCATCTCCTGGTTTATGGCTATAGAACGGGGGGTGGCGGTGGTGGATAAGTATTACCAACAGAAGATGAAAACCCAAGCAAGCGTCTGTTCTGTTCAGCAGAAGGCCTTCTTCACTGCAGAACAGAACCTTTTAAAAAAGAGAGAAGGAGAAAGACTGTGGACTATGGACAACCAGTAACCACAGCTAGAGTCAGACACAGGGAAGGAAGTGTCGGAGGCAGAGCCTGCATGTTTACAAGCTGTCCCTCGACCCACACTTTCCCAGCCCTCTGCAAGGACCATCTTCTTAGATTTCCTTTTGACATCTTAACCCTAAACCAGGTTTTCCTGTCAATTCCAATATAATGAAGACATCATTCTCACGAGGACTGAATTGAGGATTGGAATGATTTGCCACCATTCTGAAAAGCTTACTGAAAAGCATCATGGCTTTAAAGACAAGTTCTACTCCTTGAAGACTAGGTGAGGTTCTTTATTAGTAGAGACGGGAGGCATATGGCCCACCAAACAGAACAGGATACAGAAGAACCATCCACCACTGCTGTAGTCTAGTTGGGCAGAGGCAAAAGCAAGCAACCCCCCTCTTGCTCTTCCAAGCCCACAAAGTAGAGGGGAGTATGAAGCTGTAGTCTAATGGCTCTAAATAACCAGCATTTAGTGTTAAATTAGGACCAAGGATTTATTCCACAATATAAACTGCAACATTTGATACAAGCTACCAAAAAAATAGGAGAGGAAGGAAGGGGCAGGGGAAAAGCCAAAATACAGCTGTGGCAATTACTTACAGAGCAGTCTCTTTTCTACATCACTAGTTCATCAGTGACACTAGAAACTAGACATTTGTGTTCTGTACATCAACCAAATGCTAAAGCACCAACACACTGTTTGGAAGTTTGTTTTGTTTTGTTTTAATTCCAGCCACTGAAACCAACATAGAAGTTATTGCTTTGATAAATAAACCTAGTCTACCAGGAAAAAGAAAAGTGGATAAAGAAACAAACAAAAACCCCAAAAGTGAAAAACTTAAGTTCCCCAATATGGTAACAGAGTAAACAAGAGAGAAATTCCTCAAATGAGGATTTACTGGAATCTCTGGAGCCCTTCTGGGCACTGGAACTGAGTTGGACTCTTAAGCCGGTAAATCCCAGACAGAGGTAAGACTTTAATGCTGTACATGAAAAGGTGAAAGCTCCAATGCCTTCCAAATTGCTGGAAACCCCTGCAAAAAAACCAGTCAGCATTTCACACCTCAACAACCACAAACAGCTCTTAAGGAAAAAAATACAAAAGTGTCAAAAAATTTTTTAGTTGTTTTTTCTTTTTTTCAAAGAGTTCTGGAAAAATGATCCCGTAAGGAATAGAAATAGCACCGTTTACAGGCTGGCCTGAATACCAGTCCTGTAGCTTTGCTGAGAAATTGAAGAAATCTTCTCGGTTGGAGTCCTGAATTACATTAAGTGGTTGGGGGTGGGGGGTGTTTGTGTTTGTGTTTTTTATTTTCGGCTTGGTGCGTCCTTCACAGTACAGCGCACACAGATGTAGTCTTCTTTCTCTGCCATCTCTGGAGAAACACCAACACAGACCTGGTGAAACCACTGATTGCAGCTGCCATCACACTGGACCCAGTCCACCTGGTTACAAAGAGCAGGGAGACGGGGTTTTCAGAGGAAAAAATGTGATTCGAAATTGGGCAGGCCAGCCTCAAGATATTCAGGCCGTTTGCCACCAACGGCCACCGTCCCACCACTGGGACCTCCGGCACAACAGCTATGCCACACGAGTGTAGCTGGCCCACCAGCCAAAGCAACCAAGTCAAAGCCATTCTTCAAGTCGTGACTGCTTTGGGGTTAAGACAGCGCCGCCCTGTGATAAGTAAGCAAAAGGGCATTACATCAGCATCCCTCCCACCTTCTTAGCGCCGGGAGGTGAAAGCTGGAAGAGCAGGAAAAGGAAAAAGGGAAGAATAAGAGTTTCTTCAAGAGAAGGGAGAAGACCCAGGAACGATGTAAGAGCAGAGATATCAGTGGGGGAGGGCTGAGCAATCCATTCAGATCAGCTCAAAGCAGATAAGCAGGAGAGAAAGACCCAGCGAGATGAGGTGTAGCTTACAGGGTTTCTGAGTTAAGGGAAAGCACGTCCTCTATGGCCCAAACCTCACTGACCTCATCTCCTTCTGGCTGCAGGCAGCTCACAGCTGGGCAGATGGCATCTTCATCCTCAGAGTCCTCCTGTTCCGAATAGGATGTGTCTGAGGGAAGGGAATGAGTTTCGGCAGAACGGACTAACTCATAGCTACGCTCTCTCTCTAACTTGAAACTGTTCATGTCCTTGGAGTGGCTCAGTTTAATTTTCTTCTTTTTGGGGGTCCGCATTTTTTTAACTCGATCCCATCGGTCACTGGAGAGGCCTTCTCTTTCCAGGCGTCTCTTCAGTTTTCTCTCAAGACTGTTGATTCCGTCTCGCTTCCCACGGCAGCACTCATTCTGGGTAGAAGACAGGCAAATTGGATTTTAGCCGTCCCTCGGCCTGTTACTCAAACTAGTGAAGTATTAACTGTATGAGAAACCCGATGATCTCTCATCAACATTAAAAAAAAAAAAAAAAAAAAAAAAAAGCCTGCAATCCGGAGCGCCTCGCTGGCTCAGTCGGGGAAGAGCACTGGACACTATCTGGGGGTGAGTTCGAGCCCCACATCAGGTGTAGAGAAGACTTACTAAAAACAAAACAAAACAAACCAAAAAACCCCAAACCCGCATACTAACACCCCTGCCACCAAGTCCTCTCACGTCCTACAGGACAACCTATTTGGGTTTTGCTAACCTAACTGCTAGTGCTATCAAAAGAAAGAGTAGAAAAAGGAAATGTTAAAGACATGATTAGCTTTCAAATTAGCAGCAGAAGATGGGGAGATGCCATTCTTCTCTTCACCAACTACAGGAGTAGAAGACTACCATGTAGTTCCTACCTAAGTGTGTATGCTTATCCTCTTACCTACGGACTTCTAAGGAACCGTACTGACACGCCTTCTTTAAGGACATACATCCCGACCCCTTAAAGAAATAAAGTGCCTTAACTGAACATCATCAATAATGGTGCTACACTACTATTTGGTATCATAATGAAAAATAAAATTCTAGGGGCACCTGGGTGGCTCAGTTGGTTGAGCGTCTGACTCTTGTTTTAGGCTCAGGTCATGATCTGAGTCCTGAGATCGAGCTCCATGTCAGGCTCCATGCTCAGTGGGGAGTCTGCTTTCCCTTTCCCTCTACATTCTCTCTCTCAAACAAATAAATAAATCTTTTTTAAATTTAAAAATATAAAAATAAAATTCTAAATGATAGTTGATAAGGAGATTCTTCTCCCCACCCTGACTACATTCTCATCAGGAGTTTTCAATGTTATAGGTCAGCTAGCTCACTAACATAAGAGTAGCAGCATCTTTAAGCTAAGACGTAGGACATACATGGTATCTATCCCCTTCAAGTAAGTCAGCACTCAAAACGGGCACCCTCAGTCTGATGACCCAGTCCTCACACCAGCTGTCCTGTTAGGGTTAGAGCAGTTAAAACATTTGTTAAACATTAACTCCAAGATATTCTTTAAGTTTTGAAAGCTTTATACCAAAGCCTTCCCAGCTATAATTATATTTTCATCTCTACAGTCTTTCTCTTACAGAAAAGAAATTCTACTTCTAGCTATTATCATATGGAAATGATGAAAAGCACCATGCTAAAAGGAAAAAAAAAATTCACAGTCACTTAAAAAACAGCACCAAACTCCAGGATGTGAGGCCAGAGTGATGCCTAGCACCCTTCTGTTTATCAGAGCCTTAGGAAATGAGGCTGTGAGGTAGAAGTCTGCATCCTTTTCTGGATCGAAAACAGAATCCCATTCACTGAACTAATTAGATGGGAGGACACTAAGCATCATGCCCCCCACGCCAGGCTGTCCTCCCCGGCTGCCTGGTGGACACTCACCTTCTCACTGCTGGGTCTAGCTGGTGAGCTCCGATCAGTTTGCGGAGCAGGGGCTGGCTTTGCAAGTAACGTCTGGTAAAGTTCCTGAATTTCAGGAAGAGATACCTGGAGCAACTGGGCTTCCATCAACAGTTCATTCACTTCTGGACTAACACCTGTCGAAGAACACACCAAAGTGTAATGACGACAAATGGAGGGTGTTTCACATGGACACGGACATGCAAGCAAAGCAGGATTAGCCCTCAAACCACTGTCACTCTCTCCTTGGGAAATTATATCCAGTTGCAGTCAGGTTCACATAATGTGTTTAAAGCCATAATATAGTAAGAGCCCAAACAAGATTTTCTCAGGCTCTGATTACTGGGGAAGTACTAATTCTACACGGAATCCCTTCTTTACTTTCAATTACTGCTAACACGGAGGAGGCCGTACATCTGCCTGGATAGCTTCTGCCTTCAACAGAAAGCAGGGAACAGGGCAAGACGTGGGCAGTCTGGGTGAACTGAGTAGCTCCAACCCCATTACCAAACAAATACTACTAGGGCCTGACTAAGGGTCAGAACTCCCGTTGTGGCGAACTCCTGGGACAGCCATGTACACACAAGCACAGCAGACCCCTGAACAACGGAGTCAGGGGAGCTGTGTTCCTGCACAGCTGAAAATCCATGTTACTTTCAACTCCCCAAAACTTCATGCTAACAGCCTACTGTTGACTGGAAGCCTTACCAATAAAGCTGATTGACACATTTTGTATATTCATGTATTATATACTATTTCCAGAATAAAGTAAGCTAAGGAGAAAAAACTGTTCAGAAAATCACAAGGACGAGAAAATAGACATTTACAGTCACGTATTTATTGAGAAAAATCTGTGTTTAAGTGGACCTGTGTTGTTCAAGAGTCAACATAGGAAAAAAAAAGGAGGTAGGTTTCAGGTATAGATTATGTCGAAGATCCCAACAGAACCCATGACTTGGCATCTGACTGAAATGACTGGTATTTAAATGTCAGGTGGCACAGGATTAACCCTTTGTCTCTGAAAGCAATGTGTTAAAGCCTTTCTCTATTTGTTTTGCATTTATAAACCTTCAAGCATGATCATTCTCCTACCTTGCAAATACACAGTAACCCATATCCGAAATCTGAAGATAAAGTCTTTCTATGGACCTGAACAACAAAACCCTATTGCAAGATTACTTGTTCTCACCCAGCCCTCCCCGCTCCTCCTCATCATAAATACAAACCATGGAGGGGGATACAACTTCGGCCAGTGGAGAAGGAAGAGTGTACATATGAGGCTTTGTTGTCCCAGTCATCAGGCAAGGAGAAGGATGTTGTGCCAGTAGGCTGAGACACCTAATGGAAGGAAAACATTTTATAGAAACCTTTTCAGGATTAAAAATTCTCCTACTAATCCAGGGAATGTAGTCTGGGTTATCAAGCAGGCAAACAGGAAAGAAGGATTTCAATTCCCAACTGAAAGAAGTCTGTAATTATTTTAGATCAAGCTAAATCAACTCACATCCAACAAGCCTTTAATCTTCCTGGTTTTACCTGGACTGATTCCACAGAGATCAAGACACCATTGGGAGATAAGGCATTTTCTTTGCATGAGAATAGATCATACAGCCTTGTATTCCCTATGTAATTCTCCTAATGAAGGCTGTAATACAATGAACACAGACATGCGCCCCTTTGAGCAAAGCAAGTGAGGAACTGCCAGATCTCATGCATGTCCACCTTCTTCCCTTCCTCAGTGTTTATTAAAAAGTGCTAGGAGAAACACTCCTTTGACTATGAACTAGTAAATAAGTTAAAAGAGTTATGTCCTCTCCTTTTATCAATAGAAGTAAACTTCTAGCCTATCTTATGTAAAGAACATAATGTTTCCCCTGTAGGCTACCTAAATGACCACAACTCACCCTATGCAACAAGAATTTAATTCATCATTTGCTAAATGCCAGGGACTGCCTGTATTTCACAAGCCTGGAAAGAAATGTAAAAGAAAACAAGGAAACATATATGATAGAAATCAATTTTTTTATCTTTTATCTTTGGTCGGCTGAACAATTTAACTCATAATTCACTGTCTGTGTTAGTATAGCATAAGCAAGCTATGAGATCTCAGCTAGAAAAATCTGTACGAGATCTGAATATCAGGTCAAACTCATAAGACAACTGAATATGACCCTCCTGACTCTACTTTTCTGCTATTTCACATTCTTTTGCTGCAGCCACCTTCTACGGAAGAAGACAAAACACTCTGCCCACCCCAGTGATGTCAGGAGAATCTGGCTTTTATAGCAGAAAGATCACGGCTGGTATGAAACCCACTGCCTTTCCTCTGAAGCAGCACAGTACTCAGACACTTCAAAACCTACTCCTTCCTCAAGGGGCAGTAAGAGACACAAGGCAGAAAGCACCTTCCCCTCTAGTCAGTGACTCACACGAGAGGAAGCAGGGGGCAATAAACAGTCAAGCAAAAATTCCAAAAATTGACGTACGTTAAGTATATATCCCACAGAATGGGAAAACGTAGATAGCTACGTTATCTATGAAAAGGTGAAAACTGCTCTCCAGAAGTAGACTGCCTGAGAGACATCTTCCCAGTGCCGGGAGCAGAGGAAACGAAAACAACACGGCAGGGACCCAGAGCCCTCGAAGTGGAGAGCTGCGCAGTCAGCACAGGTACCAGTCGAGCCATCGCCAGGAGCAGCAGCCGTCCCAGGGCAAACGTGTAGGGGAAAGGGACAGAGCTCGGAGATCCCAGGAACCGGCAGAGACAAGTCCAGACTCACCTTATTTGTCTCGGCCACCTGTCCCGCTGAGGCCTGCCATCTGCTGTACCACAGTCCCGATCCCACTCGGTCCTGCACAGACTTGAGGGTCCCTGATGAGAGCAGCTGCTGGGCTCTGTGCTGCCAGTTCACCGTTCTTTCGATCATGTATCGAAGTGCATCTCCCTCAGGAAGGCGAACGCGGATACGCTGCAGGGAGGCCAGCAGGGGCAGAATTTTCTCTAATGGAGGCTTTTCTGATCTCCGACAATGAGGACAAAGCCAGATTCGGGGGCCTTGTGAAATACTGGGTACCGCCACACAGCTCGTGTGGAAAGCATCCCTGCAGAGTTCACACTGGATCATGGGGGCAGCTGGGGCCTTCTGACACAGGCAGACTCTCAGCTCCACATCTTGGATAGGTGACAGCAGCTTCCCTTCATTGGCTAGCCTGAGAGACTGCAAGGCTTCCATTTCCCTTAGGCGAGCTTCCCCAAGTGTTGCCATCTAAAAAGGAGTTACCAATCAAGGACAACGTCAGAGAGAATTGAGCCCTCTCCTAAACCCCAGGTCCCAGAGTAGATGATCTACGTTTGAATCCTGGCTCCATCTCACTGAGCTGTGTGAGTGGCCCTGGGCAGCACATTCCACTGCAGCTCAATGTTCACATGTATAAAATGGGGTTCACAGCGGAGCCCACCTCCCAGGCCTGCAGGGATGATTGCAGGGCAGCCGCTGTGCCTGGCACACAGTGAACAATGTGAGCAATAACTGAGCACACGCTACTACTTAAAGTCTAACTTCCTTGCACATTTGCTTCTCTTAAAAGAAGCAGCTTCAGGGCGCCTGGGTGGCTCAGTGGGTTAAAGCCTCTGCCTTTGGCTCAGGTCATGGTCCCAGGGTCCTGGGATCGAGCCCCGCATCAGGCACTCTGCTCTGCAGGGAGCCTGCTTTCTCCTCTCTCTCTGCCTACCTCTCAGCCTACTTGTGATCTCTGCCTGTCAAATAAATAAATAAAATCTTAAAAAAAAAAAAAAAAGAAGCAGCTTCTCACACATCTGCATGCTCTAATTCCCGGGGTTCTCCATGTTTTCGTAGTTCCATTAGCTCCTATTCTTTTAGAAAGGCACTTTGGATAGAAAAGTCTCAAGCAGCCACTACACGACTGGTAGTTTATGCCTCCTACAATCTTTAACATTGAGGCCTCTGTGTGTGCTCAACACAGCCACTGTAGATAATGAACCTCATACCTCATGAAAGAATTAAACAGAGAACACTTTATCAGACTTCACTTACACACATGTACACACGCACATGTCCATGCTAGAAAATAAGCTAATTGGGGCACAAACAAAAGCAAGTTGCTTTTGTGCAGACTGTGGCAGGTATATTCAAATTGAGAATCTTTCCTCCCTATGAATACACGAGACATGTCCCAGAACAGTGGGGAGATCAGTCAACCTGTATAAATGACTTGAAAATAACTCATGAACAGAAGCAACTTCACAGTAAAAACCTGAGGTGACACTGAACATATCCCTGAACAGTATTTACAAGATGTCCATAATTAGAACCTTTATATGAACGGACTAATGAACTATATAAGCTATCCAATACATAAACAGGTCTAGGCATTACAGATTTATCCATTATGCACCATGAAGTTAAAGCTATTTAAATGTGATAAACTAAAATTACTGGCTACGTTAAGAGTTAGCTACTACCACCTTGAACTTAATACCCAGTTTCCCCTATAAAAGGCTGGACCACCGTAGTCCTCCAACAGCACTTCATTGATACAGAAATATAGATAAATGGAGGAGAAAGTGTAGACTTTTAAAACTGAGCTCTTACCTCTAGAAACAGAAGCTACAGGCTGTGGGAACCATTCCTTTCCCCAATTCTATTTACAAATACTTAAAATGTTAACCTGTTAGTTAAAACCACTCACAGTTATCACATCCACCCACCATCAGACCCATTATGATTTACCAGATGAGGTGCCCTGAGTCATAAGGCCAAAATGAACTCTCCATTATCTTTATGGAACGGGGGGAAAAAAAATTTTAATGAATAGGAAGAAACAAAAAGATCTAGAAGTAAATTAGGGAAAAACCTTTGGCGTATTTTTAAAAACTCCACTGTTTCTGTAGACAAAAACAATGTACAGGCAATATATACATCTTATATGATAAGATGCCTTCCTAGAACTCACAAATGGAGAGCCGACAGCTTGTTTTTCAGAGTTTTAAATGAAGTCAACAAGTAATGCCTGAGTTCTTAAGCCACGGCTTCATACACTAGATGGGGAGAGACTAGACTCTGAAAGAGCATGCAAAGTTTAAGAAAATGGCTTTACAAAAATAGACCACAGAAGTAACAGTGGAAAGCAGCACCTTAAAAAAACCAGAATGAGGGGCGCTTGGGTGGCTCAGTGGGTTAAGTGGCTGCCTTTGGCTCAGGTTGTGATCTCGGGGTCCTGGGACTGAGCCCTGCATTGGGCTCTCTGCTCAGCAGGGAGCCTACATCCCTCCCCCTTCTCTGCCTGCCTCTCTGCCTACTTGTGATCTCTCTCTGTCAAATAAATAAATAAAATCTTAAAAAACAAACAAACAAACACAGAATCATGCTCAAGCAGCAGAATCTGATTAAAATCTGACTCAATATACAAATATGCCCTAAGGAAATCTGTGTCAAAATATATAAATCAAGGCAATCCCATGTCAATCACCAGAGAGGTCAGACAGCTACAAAGGAATGGACTGGGATGAAACTGGAAGAGCGGGGAACATTTTTTTTTTTTTTAAGATTTTATTTATTTATTTGACAGACAGAGATCACAAGCAGGCAGAGAGGCAGGCAGAGAGAGGGGAAGGGAAGCAGGCTCCCTGCAGAGCAGAAAGCCCGACGCGGGGTTCGATCCCAGGGTCCTGGGATCATGACCCGAGCCGAAGACAGAGGCTTTAACCCACTGAGCCACCCAGGCGCCCCAAGCAAGGAATATTTTAAATTTTGTGCCACTTACAGCATCCACACGGGACTACATCCAACTAAAAGCTTCTGAAAACAGAATTAAAAGCTGACCTATAGAACAGAAGAAAATACTGACAAAGCACATACTGATAAGGGGTTAATATACAAAATTCATAAAGAACACATACAACTTAATAGTAGAATACAAACATAGGCAGAGGATAGGAGTATTTTTCTAAAGAAGACAAACAAAGAGGACACAGGTACATGAAAAGGTGGTCAACCATGAAATTGTAAATCAGGGGCGCCTGGGTGGCTCAGTGGGTTGAGCCGCTGCCTTCGGCTCAGGTCATGATCTCAGGGTCCTGGGATCGAGTCCCGCATCAGGCTCTCTGCTCAGCAGGGAGCCTGCTTCCCTTCCTCTCTCTCTGTCTGCCTCTCTGCCTACTTGTGATCTCTCTCTGTCAAATAAATAAATAAAATCTTAAAAAAAAAAAAGAAAGAAAAGAAATTGTAAATCAGAACCACAATGCAAGATCAATTCACACCTAGCAGAATGGCTATTATAAAAAATGCCAAGAAGTAACACATGTTGGTGAGGATGTGGAAAAAAGCGAACCCTGACGCACTGTTGGTAGGAACGTAAATCAGTCCAGCCATCTTGGAAAATAATAAGGAGGCTCCTCAAAAAATTAAAAATAGAACTACCAAATGATCTAGCAATTCCACTTCTGGGTATTTATCTAAAGAAAAAAACTAACTTAAAGGTTAGTGTTAACTAACCTGCACCCCCCATGTTCACTTCAACATTATTTCCAGTAGCTAAAACATGGAAGCAGCTTAAGTGTCCATCAGTGGATAAATGGATAAAGATGTGGTGTACAGAGGTGCCTGGGTGGCTCAGTGGGTTAAGCCTCTGCCTTCGGCTCAGGTCATGATCCCAGGACCCTGGGATCGAGCCCCGCATCGGGCTCTCTGCTCAGGGGGGAGCCTGCTTTCCCCTCTCTCTCTGCCTGCCACTTTGCCTACTTGTGATCTCTGTCAAATAAATAATTAAAATCTTTAAAAAAAAAAATGTGGTGTATGTATATATAATGGACTATTACTCA
This sequence comes from Neogale vison, assembly GCF_020171115.1. NCBI lineage: Eukaryota > Metazoa > Chordata > Mammalia > Carnivora > Mustelidae > Neogale > Neogale vison. Next base: position 71,662,052 of record NC_058100.1, read on the forward strand.
GCCATTTTATTTTATTTTTTTAAAGATTTTATTTATTTATTTGACAGCAAGAGATCACAAGTAGGCAGAGAGGCAGACAGAGAGAGAGGAAGGGAAGCAGGCTCCCTGCTGAGCAGAGAGCCCAATGCGGAACTCGATCCCAGGACCCTGAGATCATGACCTGAGCCGAAGGCAGCGGCTCAACCCACTGAGCCACCCAGGCGCCCCTACTCAGCCATTTTAAAAAAAGAAAGAAAAGAAATCTTGCCACTTGCACCAATACAGATGGAATGTAACTGCGTTAGGCTAAGCGCAGTAAGTCAAAGACAAACACTGTATGAACTGAGGAAAAAAATACCAAACCCAAAAAACAAAAAACAAAAAAACCCCAAACCCACGGATATAGAGAACAAATTTGTGGCTGCCAGAGGCCAGGGGTAGGGAGTGGGCTAACTGGGTAAAGGCAGTCTAAAGTACAAATTTCCTGTTATAAAAGAAGTTCTGAGTATATAAGGTATAGCATGTTGACTACAGATAATACTGTAGTATTGGATGTTGCTGAGAGTAGATTTTTTAAATCTTTATGACATAAATATTTTTATTTTTTATTTTTTAAATTTTTAAATCTTTAGGAGTGCACAAGTAGGCAGAGTGCCAGGGAGAGACAGACGGAGAAGCAGGCTCCCCGTTAAAAGCAGTGAGCCAGATGCGGGGCTCGACCCCAAGACCCTGGGATCATGACCTGAGCTGAAGGCAGCATTTAACCAACTGAGTCACCCAGGCACCCCAAGAGAATAGATCTTTAAAGTTCTTTTTTTAAAAATATTTTATTTATTTATTTATTTGATAGAGAGAGAGATCACAAGTAGGCAGAAGGCAGGCAGAGAGAGAGGGGGAAGCAGGCTCCCCGCTGAGCAGAGAGCCCGATGTGGGGCTCGATCCCAGAACCCCAAGATCATGACCTGAGCCGAAGGCAGAGGCGCAAACCACTGAGCCACCCAGGTGCCCCATCCTTAAAGTTCTTATCATTAAAAAAGAAAAAGTCCGTAACTATGTACACCTGAAACTAACAATGTTATATGTCAATTACGGGTCTATAAAAGAAAAAAAAAAAAGAAAAAAAACACCACTAAACATCTAAATCACCTATCTTCTTTTGTCCTAATACTATGGCTCACTAAACATGAGCTAGACGCTGCTTCAGCTCCTTATGATATCATCTTTGAATCAACAGCGCTTACGAAATGCAGTCGGATGCAAAGGTATCCAATACACTTTTCTTTTTTAAGCATGTGTTTTTGTGTATTTATTTATTTTTACTTAGTAAGCTCTACACCCAACATGGGGCTTGAACTCACATTCACCTTTGACAATTTTCAGACAGTCTTTCTGGTAAAATGGAGTACTTTTAAGGCTATCCTTTTACATGCTTTACCAATATCCCTGTGAACAAGAAGGGGTTAGAAATCCTCCTCCCTAGGCGACAGAGAAAGAAGAAAAAGCCCACTACGTACAGCGGAAGCAGTCTCCTTGCTTTCACTTAAAGCTCTCTCCAGGTCACTCAGACTCTCTAGTTTGGTGCTTTTCTTCTTTCCACTTGGTGAGGGCTCCTTAAACTTCCTCTGCTTCCTCTTCAATCCCCAAAGGCCAATGTCACATCGAGGACACAGCACCTAAGGTGGGGCAAAGCGCAGATTTCAGATTAAGCCTTAGGAATAAGCCCCACAATAAAAGCCTAAGCAGTGGTTAGGATGGAAACTTATCTAACATTTCCTCTGTCACATGCCGCCCTAAAGTCAGAAAACTCTCCTCTACAAAGAGAGGGCCGAGGAGGGAGGGAATGAATTTCACAAAATAGACTGACTTTGATTATAGATTGGATGAAACAGTAGTTAAGTTCAACATGATATTTACCAATTCTAGTCATAATGTACCATCAGTATCAGCTACAAAAAATACAAGTGCAACTCCTGCACTTCATGAGCAGTGGATGAGACCATTTACCAGGCTTATTAAATGCAAATGGTACCGCATGGCCAAAATTAGAAGTCCAATTTCAACCCAGATTGAGGAACTTCAATGAGAAAAATGTTCTTCTTTAGACACTGAATGTTATCCCTAAGTATATCCAGATGGCATTTAAAGGTTATTTCACTGGAAGTTTAGAAGAATCTCCCTGGCTCTATTGAAAAAGTAACTCCCAATATATAGACCAGTCAGTGATACCACCTTTGTAAGGGAAGGGACTACATGTTCTCTAAGCTACGAGATCAAAGGTCTTGTAGGTGGGCTGGTTGCAAACTTACCTCTAAGAGAGAATATGGAGAATTCTCAGTCAAGAATGTATTAGCAGCACATTCTTTCCAAGCCTGAACCTCAGCTACTAGTAATTCCAGTCTTGGTAAAGAATTCAGATGTACCGGGATAGATCGGCCTCTGGTAACAAGTTCTATGAGTGTGTCTAATACTGGCACACGTCCTCCAACCTAGTGAGTCAAGAAAAATTGTAGCAACTCAGGAAAAAGAATACTTCTCTGCAAAGTGGGAAAAGCACAATTCAGAATAGAGCTACTCCATGATTTCAACATGTTAATTTCACAGAGATGGGCAAAATTTGCCAGCTGACCAATGGCAGTGGGGGTGTGGGTGACATGTGTTCCTTCACTTAATACTTTAAAAGAACCTAGTTTGTACTAGTCGCCAAGGATACAACTATGAACATGACATACACTGTAATCTCTTGTTGACTTTTTTATTTAAGACTTTATTTATTTATTTGACAGAGATCACAAGCAGGCAGGCAGAGAGAGAGGAGCAAGCAGGCTCCCCACTGAGCCGAGAGCCCGATGTAGGACTCAATCCCAGAACCCTGGGATCATGGCTCGAGCAAAAGGCAGAAGCTTTAACCCACTGAGCCACCCAGGCGCCCCTCTTGTTGACTTTTTTTTTTTTTAAAGATTTTTAAAAATTTATTTATCAGAGAGAGAGAGGGGGAGAGAGCGAGCACAGGCAGACAGAATGGCAGGCAGAGGCAGAGGGAGAAGCAGGCTCCCCGCCGAGCAAGGAGCCCGATGTGGGACTCAATCCCAGGACGCTGGGATCATGACCTGAGCCGAAGGCAGCTGCTTAACCAACTGAGCCACCCAGGCGTCCTGACTTTTAATGCCCTTCTAAATTTAATTGTCATCTTGGTCCCTACAGACTGCCTGAAAAAAATTCAAGAGAAATGCAGATTTGCAATAACTCAAAAGGTTTTTACACAGACTTACGTTGATAAAACCAACAGTATTTTACTCCAATCCACCCAATGATGAAGCAGCTCAGTATAAATTATTCAGAAGACTAAAAGAAGGCAAAAAGTCCCATGGTACTCAAATGTTCATATGCATTAAGAATCAAGAGGAAGCTTTTTAAAGTAAGTTTCCCGGGCCCCATCCGCAGATATTCTGATTCAGGTCACCAGCAAAGAGCCCATGAATTTGCATTTCTTTCTTTTTTTTTTTGTTTTTGAATTTGCATTTCTTCATATGTTTCCAGATGATGCTGATGCTCTTGATACTGAGACCACATTTAAGATTTTATTTATTAATCTGAGTAAGTGAGTGAGCACGAGCAGGGAGAGGGGCAAAGTGAGAGTGTCAGAGAGAAGCAGATTTCCCACCGAGCAGGAAGCCCAATGCGGGGCTCTATCCTAGGATTGTGGGATCATGACCTGAGTCAAAGGTAGATGCTTAACTGACTGAGCCATCTAGGCGCCCCTTGGGACCACCTTGAGAGTGAGAGACCCAAACAGGAGAAGAATAAAAACATGAGGCTGGGGGTAGGGAGCACTGGTGTGCTTGTTCTAATACAATGGTAAATTCTAGCCTCACTAAGTAGTCACCCAAATATGTCTCCTGACGTGATGCAATACAAAGTATACAGTATCACCTGATTACTCTAAGTAAAAAATATTTAACTTCAACCCATCAACTCTTTGAAACTAATTTCCAGTTTAGAGGAAATACCAAAGCTAGAACACACCATAAAGAAATGAGACAAGGGCGCCTGGGTGGCTCAGTGGGTTAAAGCCTCTGCCTTCAGCTCAGGTCATGATCCCAGGGTCCTGGGATCGAGCCCCGCATCAGGCTCTCTGCTCAGTGGGGAGCCTGCTTCTACTTTTCTCTCTGCCTGCCTCTGTGCCTACTTGTGATCTCTGTCAAATAAATAAATAAAATTTAAAAACAAAAACAAAACAACAACAACAAAAAACAAATAAAGAGACAAATCCCGGAGGCAGAACTCACCACAGGGTGACTATTCTAGACAGTGACATGAAAGAAAGAAGGCTCAAGAAGAAAACACCACGAGACTCAGAGCAACTTAAAGCCATATGTCAGTTAGGCGCAACATGTGGTGGTAGACGAGATAAACAACCAGAAGGGACATTTTTGGGGAAACTGAGGAAAACTGAACATAGACTAGGAACTTGCTGTTTCATTGCTTTTGATATTTATTCTTACAGGCTGGAACTGTAAGGGCATAAATGTTCTACTAGACACTTAAAAGCAGTGACTCACAAATCACATGCTGTCTTTAGTATTTAAATTAGAACTAAATGGAGGGGCGCCTAAGTGGCTCAGTGTGTTAAGCCTCTGCCTTTGGCTCAGGTCATGATCCCAGGACCCTGGGATCAAGCTCCGCATTGCATCGGGTTCTCTGCCCAGCAGGGAGCCTGCTTCCCTTCCTCTCTCTCTGCCTGCCCCTCTGCCTACTTGTGATCTCTGTCAAATAAATAAAATCTAAATAAATAAATAAGTAAGCAAATAAATAAATAAACGGAGTGCTTCCTATGTGTAGAGTACTGATTAACATTGAAAGTACACAACCCACTAGGTATGAAGAGGCTCTGTGCTGTTCATCACGTCCCTCCGTTAGTCCTTAAGTACATAGTACAAGTAAAGGCCAGGCTGTTATTTTAGGAATGGAGCAAGACTTGCTTTTTGCCCTTGTGGGCACTATGGAAAACACAGTACTAAGTAGTATGTAGTACGTCCTCCTCCTGATTCCACATGTTCATCTCTCCTTACTGCAATGACCTCACCCTGCCATTCTGGTTGCCACCAACTGTAAGTAAAAAGGGGACCGCGACTAAACCTAATCAACAATATCTCCATCATTATCAAGAGCTTGCACCTAAAACTCCCATTAAGGAAGTTTATGTACACAGTATATAAATTTTTTTCCTTTGGCTAGCTGGGGTCACCCCTTAATTAGCTAATAATATCTATCAAGCAATAATGTCTTCTCTCTTCCCTTTCAACTAGAATAGATGACCAGATGTTTTGTTGCAAACATCTGGCTAAAACTGTCTGATTTGGCATTTCTTGTTAGCAAAATTTATCAATTAGCACTACTTAAAATGAGAAAAATATTCAGAAAACCAGAGAGTATTTTTTATTTTTAGAATCCAATGGCTTTAACAAAACAGAACTCGAGACTCAGAATGAGATAAATTTTTAAAAACCTAGCTTATTGAAGAATTCAAAGATCTTTTTTCCCTCAATAGGTCCGTAAGACTGACCTACGACAATTACAAAGACAAAAGCAAGACACTATCCACCAATCACTTTTCAAATGAAGCAATCCAACTGAAACTGGGTAAATCACAGAATGCATTTTGTCTGTACCTTAATAATGCTACAAGTGAATTTAACGCTTTTCTGAAATATAGGCAAGTCATTTAAGTATGACATCTAGCATGTACACTTAGTGCTAATTACTTTGGAACTTGTTAAGTTTCATTTCTTTTGTGGGGTGGGGAGGCACTGTTCTTTTTTTTTTTTTTTAAAGATTTTATTTATTTATTTGACAGACAGAGATCACAAGTAGGCAGAGGGGCAGGCGGAGAAAGAGTAAAGGAAGCAGGCTCCCTGTAGAGAGTCTGATGCAGGGCTCAATCCCAGGACCCTGAGATCATGACCCAAGCCGAAGGCAGAGGCTTTAACCCACTGAGCCACCCAGGCACCCTGGCACTGTTCTTTAAGTCACTACTTAGTGAGGGGTACTGGGGTGGCTCAGTTGGTTAAGTGACTGCCTTCGGCTCTGGTCATGATCCTGGAGTCCCCAGGATCGAGTCCTGCATCAGGCTACTTACTGAGCAGGGAGCCTGCTTCTCCCTCTGACCCTCCCCTCCTCTCATGCCCCCTTCTCATGTGCTCTCTCATCTGCTTTCTCATGCACTCCCCGGTCTCTCATTCTCTCTCTCACAAATAAAATCTTAAAAAGAAAAAAAGTCACTACTTGGTGAAAAATGCCAGGCCTTGTAGCTTACTTTTGCCTTGTAATCATATAACCAGACTCACTAAATCTGCTACTCTTGTCTGTACTCTAGGTTGTTAACAAGTCAACAAGAGACAACTGTACTCAAAGAACAGAAACTACCTTTCTCCCACTTTCATTTTTAGCTTTTTCTTCTAACCTTAACCAGGTACTTAAGTTTGTCAGGATCCCAAGCTCCCAAAAAAAGTTGGTTGAATTATCTAAACTTTAAATATTTAAGCCAAATGGTCAGGATAACAGGTGGGTAAGTAGGTCTAGGTAAGGCTGAATAGAAAAAATTATTAATCTGGCCAACTGAAAACAATCTATATGGTGAGATTCAACACAGTACCTTTTAAAATTTTTAAATTATTACTCTTCATAGATGCACCTATACATGCAAGGTCTTTTTTTTTTTTCTTTTAAAATTTGACAGAGTGAGAAAGAGAGGGTAAGCAGGGGACGTGGCAGGCAGAGGGAGAAGAAGCAGACTCTCTGCTGAGCAGGGAGTCCAATTTGGGCTAGATCCTAGAACCCTGGGATCATGACCTGAGCCGAAGGCAGACACTCAACCACTGAGCCACCTAGGCACCCCAAGACATTTTTTTCTTACACCAACCTGCAGGGCCTCCACATCCTGAAGCCAGTCCCTGGCTCTCTGCACCGAGTCTTTGAGAGCTGCACCATTTGGCAGATATGCAGGGATCTCCTCAATCTCCTTAACTGCCGTAGCAAGGCTGTTCAATGAATGCCGAGGTCTAAAATATGACATGTAAGAACTATTTAACATTTTATATTGTGGTTCATTTTTATCTTCTTTCTTTTTTTCCCCCTGTGGTTCGTTTTTCTTAAGGTTTACAAAAGAAACTAGAAAAGCCATTTCAAAAGAAATTCAGGATAGCAAATAATTTTTTTTCAAGTGTCAGAAACTACTAGATATCCAAATAACGAGTTTCAAATGTCTGCATAAAACTTTAGAGCATCAAAGATAAAGGAAATAACCAATATAAAGCATTTAAGTTCTACCTATTCCTGAATTTATGCTGCTATAACCACAAACTTTTCATTTGCAGAAGGTAACTTAAAGATCATTTACTGTGTTGAATTACATACACTGTTAAGATTCATACAGTTTCACTAAGAAAATTTAAATTCTCTAAGGTATCAACATACCAAAAACATAGTATCAAAAAATGTGCTCTCTACTCAAAGACTACTATTTTAGGATTACAGAAGAATGTCTGTAACCATGCATTTTTTGGGTACTTTATGTCATCAGTTAGACCAGTGAAGATCTGTCAGACAGAAAGCAAAACTAGGGAGGTCCTGATCTTTCTCTCAGATGGTTTACCTGAGTCTAATCAAATCTCTCTAACACAGGTAAGATGTTCCATGTTACTACCCAACAGCAAAAAAGTACATTCCTACTCCTGCAGGCAATTACTGGCACTACCTTCATTTTACCAAACAGTGCCAGCAAGTAAATGTCTTCAACTCAAACATTTCAAGACTCTTTGGGAACTTACTATCTGTGGGTTTCAACAGTTTGCTACTTATTTGTAAAACTTTTTCTTCTCTTGAAGATGGATGGTATCATAGGGGTCCAAAGAAATTTCAAACAACTTTAGGAATGGCAATTCCCCTTTGAACCATTCATTTCACAATCAGGAAAGGAAGAAAAAAAATTAATATTCCTTTACTCGAGTTCCAAAGCAACCCCAAACATCTCAGATATTTCTACATGTATTCTACACCTATTATCTGCAGCTTCTGAACACTGGTATGCTCTACTGCTCTAAGATGGGACGTATTACCCAACCTTCCCCAGAGAAAGAGGTGGGTTTGCTTTTTTACCTGGCCTTGAGAAGACTCTTGGCTTTGTCATCCCAGTGCTCTGACACTGTGAGCAGTTCCTGAAGCCGGGCCATTGCTTTCTCCACTGCTGAATATGGGGCCAGACCCACCCCTAGGTCTATGAGACGTCTCATATCATCTAATGTAAGGGAGCTAGGGTCTAGGCAAGCTTGCTGCACCTCTTCTAGCCAACGGGCCTGCTCCAGACGGATACGCATCTCAGCAAGCTGTGGAAGTTCAACGTCAAATTCAAAGCTGACATCCAGCAAGTCTTGCAGCTCTGCAGCACTGGGCATTTCCTCAGAGAGCAATTTCTGGCTGTGCTGTTGGAAATCTTCTACACGATTCAAGAGATCCTAAAAAAAACACAGGTTGTTGTATCAAAATAGCAATTTTAGTAATTGGATTCTTTCGTACTTAGAATCTTCAAATCATATTAAATGGACTCTTCCATCTCATAGGATTTTATCAATAGTACGGGTAAATGAGAGAATATATAAGCCAAATGACAAGTGAAAGAACTGACTATAACAGACCTTTTACCTACTGCAAAGAGTAGCAGATGGTTACTTTTAAGGTAAAAATTTCCAACTTTACCTCTCCTTTGCAGACCTGTTATAATCTCTTTATACACACACACAAAACACTCAGCAGGTTATTAAAAACATCTGCAAATAGGGTGCCTGGGTGGCTCGGTTGGTTGAGCAACTGCCTTCAGCTCAGGTCATGATCCCTTGGCCCCACAATCAAGCCCCACAGCCCCAAGATCTAGTACCGCATCTGGCTGGCTCCCTGATCAGCAGGAGTCTGCTTTTCTCTCTGACCCTCCCCACCCTCTTGTGCTCGCGCTCTCTCTCAAATACATAAAATCTTAAAAAACAAAAATAAAATCTGCAAATAAATGTACAAATTAACCACCCACGATGACTTAATCATGTCAGTTGAATTGATTTACAAAACAGAGGATTACAAAGTACTTCCCCACACATCTCTAAGAGTTACCTTTAGCAAAGGTGTTTGACTGAGGACACATGGAAGCGCATACAGCTGTGTCACAAACTGCCGGAGCTCATTCACTGTCAATTGATTTTGGGATTTTCCACCACCAGATCGGTATCTATAAAGACAAAGGCCCAAGAAGCCATGAGCACATGATACATTCACCATTCTCAGATTCAGTATCACAGGAATACAGGATGGAAGGAAAAACTAGTTACAATAGGTTTCCAAGTTTAGCCACAAGAGTCCAAACTCAAGCAGAAGTATATACCTAGTCTGTCTTTTGCCATTAAGCAGCTGCTGTGCGACAGAGGCACACTTCTCTGCATCCTGCGTGACTAAGCGAAGGTGACGCAAAAGATCATTGTCTGGGAATTTCTTCATTTCAGATTCTTCAATTAAAGCCTTAAAGCTGACAAGACCTAGGAATAAAAAAAGGTCATTTTTTATCTGTGATCATTATTGTTTATTACGAGTGATATGAAATATAGGAGAGTTTGTCATTTAATTTTTATTTTTTGGCTAAGGGTGGAGTGTTTTTATTTATTTAAGTTTTATTTATTTATTTATTTAAATTGTTCCCTGGCACTATTAATTTTATATATTTTTTATAAACCTATAATGTATTATTAGCCCCAGGGGTATAGGTCTGTGAATCGCCAGGTTTACACACTTCACAGTACTCACCATAGCACATACCCTCTCCAATGTCCATAACCCCCCCACCCTCTCCCTACCCCCAACCCCCCTCAGTTTGTTTTGTGACATTAAGAGTCTCATGATTTATCTCCCTCCCGATCCCATCTTGTTTCACTTATTCTTTTCCTACCCTCGAATCCCCAACATTGCATCTCCACTTCCTCATATCGGGGAGATCATATGATAATTGTCTTTCTCCGAATGACTTATTTCACTCAGCATAATACCCTCAAGTTCCATCCATGTCATCGCCAATAGCAAGATTTCATTTCTTTTGATGGCTCCATAGTATTCCATTGTGTATATATATACCACCTCTTCTTTATCCATTCATCTGTTGATGGACATCTAGGTTCTTTCCATACACTGGCTACTGTGGACACTGTTGCTATAAACATTTGGGTGCAAGTGCCCCTTCGGACCACTAAGTTTGTATTTTTAGGGTAAATACCCAGTAGTGCAATTGCTAGATCATAAAGTAGTTCTATTTTCAACTTTTTGAGGAACCTCCATGCGGTTTTCCAGAGTGGTTGCACCAGCTTGCATTCCCACCAACAGTGTAGGAGGGTTCCTTTCTCTGCATCCTCACCAGCATCTGTCATTGCCTGACTTGTTAATTTTAGCCATTCTGACCGGTGTGAGGTGGTATCTCATTGTGGTTTTGATTTGTATTTCCCTGATACCAAGTGCTGTGGAGCACTTTTCATGTGTCTGTTGGCCATCTAGTTGTCTTCTTTGCAGAAATGTCTGTTCATGTCCTCTGCCCATTTCTTGGATTATTTGTTCTTTGGGTTTGTATTTGTTTGATCAGCTCTTTATAGATTTTGGATACTAGCTCTTTATCTAATATGTCGTTTGCAAATATCTTCTCCCATTCTGTCAACTGTCTTTTGGTTTTGTTAACTGTTTCCTTTGCCGTGCAAAAGCTTTTAACCTTGATGAAATCCCAATAGTTCAATTTTGCCCTTGCTTCCCTTGTCTTTGGAAACGTTCCTAGAAGTTGCTATGGCTGACGTCGAAGAGGTTGGTGCCTGTGTTCTCCTCAAGGATTTTGATGGATTTCTTTCTCACATTGAGGTCCTTCATCCATTTTGAGTCTATTTCCATGTGTGGTGTAAGGAAAGGGTCCAATTTCATTTTTCTGCATGTGGCTGTCCAATTTTGCCAACACCATTTGTTGAAGAGGCTATCTTTTTTCCGTTGGACATTCTTTCCTGCTTTGTTGAAGATTAGTTGAGCACAGAGTTGAGGGTCTATTTCTGGGCTCTCTATTCTGTTCCATTGATCTATGTGTCTGTTTTTGTGCCAGTACCATACTGTCTTGATGATGACAGCTTTGTAATAGAGCTTGAAGTCTGGAATTGTGAGGCCAACAACACTGGCTTTCTTTTTCAATATTCCTTTGGCTATTCGAGGTCTTTTCTGGTTCCATATAAATTTTGGGATTATTTGTTCCATTTCTTTGAAAAAAATGGATGGGGGGCGCCTGGGTGGCTCAGTGGATTAAGCTGCTGCCTTCGGCTCAGGTCATGACCTCAGTGTCCTGGGATCGAGCCCCGCATCGGGCTCTGCTTGGCGGGAGCCTGCTTCTCTCTCCCTCTCTCTCTCTCTGCCTGACTCTCCGCCTGCTCGTGATCTCTCTCTCTGTCAAATAAATAAATAAAATCTTTAAAAAAAAAAAAAGGAAAGAAAAAAATGGATGGTACTTTGATAGGGATTGCATTAAAATGTGTAGATTGCTTTAGGTAGCACAAATATTTCACAGTATTTGTTCCTCCAATCCATGAGCATGGAACATTTTTCCATTTCTTTGTCTTAATTTTGTTCATGAGTACTTTATAGTTTTCTGAGTATAGATTCTTTGCCTCTTCGGTTAGGTTTATTCCTAGGTATCTTACGGTTTTGGGTGCAATTGTAAATGGGATTGATTCCTTAATTTCTCTTTCTCCTGTCTTGTTGTTGGTGTAAAGAAATGCAACCGATTTCTGTGCACTGATTTTATATCCTGACACTTTACTGAATTCCTGTACAAGTTCTAGCAGATTTGGAGTGGAGTCTTTTGGGATTTCCACATGTAGTACTATATCATCTGCAAAGAGTGATAGTTTGACTCCTTCTTTACCAATCTAGATGCCTTTAATTTTTGTTGTCTGACTGCTGAGGCTAGGACTTCTAGTACTATGTTGAATAGCAGTGGTGAAAATGGACATCCCTGCTGTGTTTCTGACCTTTGCAGAAAAGCTCTCAGTTTTTCTCCAGTGAGAATGATATTTGCGGTGGGTTTTTCATAGATGGCTTTGACAATATTGAGGTATGTGCCCTCTATTCCTACACTTTGAAGAGTTCTGATCAGGAAGGGATGCTGTACTTTGTCAAATGCTTTTCCAGCATCTACTGAGGGTATCATATGGTTTTTGTTCTTTCGTTTATTAATGTATTGGATCACATTGATTGATTTGCAGATGTAGAACCAACCCTGCAGCCCTGGAATAAATCCCATTTGGTCGTGAATAGTCCTTTTAATGTACTTTGGATCCTACTGGCCAGTATTTTGGTGAGAATTTTCGCATCTGTGTTCATCAAGGATATTGGTCTGTAATTCTTTTTGATGGGATCCTTGTCTGGTTTTGGGATCAAGGTGATGGTGGCCTCATAAAAAGAGTTTGTAAGTTTTTCTTCCATTTCTATTTTTTTGAACAGTTTCAGGAGAATAGGAATTAATTCTTCTTTAAATGTTTGCTAGAATTTCCCTGGGAAGTCATCTGGTCCTGGGCTTTTGTTTGGAGATTTTTGATGACCGTTTCAATCTCCTTACTGGTTACAAATCTGTTTAGGTTTTCTATTTCTTCCTGGTTCAATTGTGGTAGTTTATATGTCTCTAGAAATGCATCCCTTTCTTCTAGATTATCAAATTTGTTGGCGTAGAGTTGCTTGCAGTCTGTTCTTATAATTGTTTGTATTTCTCTGGTGTTGGTTGTGATTTCTCCACTTTCATTCATGATTTTATTTATTTGGGTCCTTTCTCATTTCTTTTTGGTAAGTCTGGCCAGGGGTTTATCAATCTTATTCTTTCAAAGAACCAGCTTCTAGTTTCGTTGATTTGTTCTATTGGTTTTTTTTTTGTTGTTTCTATTTCACTGATTTCTGCTCTGATCTTTATGATTTCTCTTCTCCTGCTGGGTTTAGGGTTTCTTTCTTGTTCTTTCTCCAGCTCCTTTAGGTATAGGGTTAGGTTGTGTATTTGAGACCTTTCTTGTTTCTTAAGAAAGGCTTGTATTGCTATATATTTTCCTCTCAGGACTGCCTTTGCTGTGCCCCACAGATTTTGAACTGTTGTTTTCATTATCATTTGTTTCCATGAATTTTTTCCTATTCTTCTTTAATTTCCTGGCTGACCCATTCATTCTTTAGAAGGATGCTGTTTAGTCTCCATGTATTTGGGTTCTTTCCAAATTTCCTTTCTAGCTTCACAGCATTGTGGTCTGAAAATATGCAGGGAATGATCCCAATCTTTTGATACCAGTTGAGACCTGATTTAGGACCCAGGATGTGATCTATTCTGGAGAATGTTCCATGTGCACTAGAGAATAATGTGTATTCTGTTGCTTTGGGATGGAATGTTCTGAATACATCTGTGATGTCCATCTGGTCCAGTGTGTCATTTAAGACCTTTATTTCCTTGTTGATATTTTGCTTGGATGATCTGTCCATTTCAATGAGGGGAGTGTTAAAGACCCCTACTATTATTGCATTATTGTCAATATGTTTCTTTGCTTTTGTTATTAATTGGTTTACATAGTTGGCTGCTCCCATGTTAGGGGCATAGATATTTAAAATTGTTAGATCTTCTTGTTGGACAGATCCTTTGAGTATGATATAGTGTCCTTCCTCATCTCTTATTATATAGTCTTTGGCGTAAAATCTAATTGATCTGATCTAAGGATTGTCACCCCAGCTTTCTTTTCTTTCTTTTTTTTTTTTTTTTTTTTTAAGATTTTATTTGACAGAGAGAGATCACAAGTAGACGGAGAGGCAGGCAGAGAGAGAGGGAGGGAAGCAGGCCCCCTGCTGAGCACAGAGCCCGATGTGGGACTCGATCCCAGGACCGTGAGATCATGACCTGAGCCGAAGGCAGCGGCTTAACCCACTGAGCCACCCAGGCGCCCACCCCAGCTTTCTTTTGATGTCCATTAGTATGGTAAATAGTTTTCCACCCCCTCACTTTAAATATGGAGGGGTCTTCGGGTCTAAAATGAGTTCTCGTAGGCAGCATATTGATGGGTTTTGTTTTTTTTTTATCCATTCTGATACCCTGTGTCTTTTGATTGGGGCATTTAGCCCATTTACATTCAGGTTAACTATTGAGAGAGATAAATTTAGTACCACTGTATTGCCTGTAAGGTGACTGTTACTGTATATTGTCTCTGTTCCTTTCTGATCTACCACTTGTAGGCTCTCTTTTTGCTTAGAGGTACCCTTTCAGTATTTCCTGTAGAGCTGGTTTGGTGTTTGCAAATCCTTTCAGTTTTTGTTTGTCCTGAAAGCTTTTTATCTCTCCTTCTATTTTCAATGATAGCCTCGCTGGATACAGTATTCCTGGCTGCATGTTTTTCTCATTTAGTGCACTGAATATATCATGCCAGTTCTTTCTGGCCTGCCAGTTCTCTGTGGGTACGTCTGCTGCCAATCTAATACTTTTACCATTGTATATTACAGACTTCTTGTCCCGGGCTGCTTTCAGGATTTTCTCTTTGTCACTAAGACTTATTAATTTTACTATTAGATGACAGGGTGTGGACCTATTCTTACTGATTCTGAGGGGGGTTCTCTGCCCCTTCTAGATTTTGATGCTTGTTCCCTTTGCCATATTAGGCAAATTCTCTATAATAATTCTCTCCAATATAACTTCTGCTCCCCTCTCTTTCTTCTTCTTCTGGAATCCCAATTATTCTAATGTTGTTTTATCTTACAGTATCACTTCTCTCTCGAATTCTCCCCTCGTGGTCCAGTAGTTGTCTCTCTTTTGCTCAGCTTCTTTATTCTCTGTCATTTGGTCTTCTGTATCACCAATTCTTTCTTCTGCCTCATTTATCTTAGTAGTAAGAGCCTCCATTTTTTAATGCACCTCATTAATAGCTTTTTTTATTTCAACTTGGTTAGATTTTAGTTATTTCTCCAGAAAGGGCTTTTATTTCTCCGGACAGGATTTCTCTAATATCTTCCATGCCTTTTTTGAGCCTGGCTAGAATCTTGAGAATCGTCATCCTGAACTCTAGATCTGACATATTGCCAATGCCCATATTGATTAGGTCCCTAGCCTTCAGTACTGCCTCTTGTTCTTTTTTTTTGTGGTGAGTATTTCTGCCTTGTCATTTTGTTCAGATAAGAATATATATGAAGGAGCAAATAAAATACTAAAAGGGTGGCAAAGACCCCATGAAAATGTGCTTTAACCAAATCAGAAGAGACCCCAAATTGTGGGGGGGGAAGAAAGGAGGTAAAAAGAAGTTCAGGGAAAAAAAATTTTTAAAAAGAAAACAAATAAAGAAAAATTAGACTGGTGACTAGAACAGGGTCACCCACTTAATTTTGGGAGTATTTTGGTCTCTCAGAAGAAACTACCTCCCAAAATTCTAAAGAATGATAACCATATATAAGGGTAAATACAATGAAGCAATGGAATATGACTGTAAAGATGAAAAAAAAAATTTTTTTTAATTTCTAAAAAAAGGAGTTGATAAGGTAAATTGGTTGGGAGAATAAAGAAAAAGGAAGTGGAGAGAATTTGCTCGGGCTGGAGACTAGAACAAGCCTGGTGCTAGATTTAGGGTGTATTTTGATCTATTAGAAGAAGTTGTATCCCAAATTTTTTAGAAGAAAAAATACTATGTGTATACAAAAAATAAAGTTAGATACAATGAAGGATAAAATATGACTATAATAATGAAGGTTTAAGAAGGTTTTTTTTAATGAAATGTATTGTTAAGATAAAATAGTTAAAAAACGTTAAAAGAGGAAAGGACAAAAGTTTAAAAAAATTTAGCAGAAGAGAAAAAAAAATTTAAAAAGTTAATTAACTTTGCAAGACTAAAGATTCATGGGGAGAAAGCCAAGAATTCCATGCTTTGCTTTCTCCTCCTCTGGAATTCCGCTGTTCTCCTTGGTAAGTGAACTTGGTCTTGGCTGGATTTCTCGTTGATCTTCTAGGGGACGGGCCTGTTGTAGTGATTCTCAAGTGTCTTTGCCCTAGGTGGAATTGCACCGCCCTTACCAGGGGCTGGACTAAGTAATCTGCTGGGGTTTGCTTTCGGTTCCCGGAGAACGGGAATGAAAATGGCGCCTCCCAATCTCCGGCTCAGAGGAGCCAAGAGCTCAGGGCCCCTCTCCTCAGTGTGCCCTCAGAGAAAAGCGCTCAATCACTCCGTCTCCCTGGCCGCCGGCCACACTCCGAACTCACCCAGCCTGTGACCAAGTGTCTCTGTCTCTGGCACGCAGCTCCACCTGAAGTCTCGGAACCCCGCAGATTCCTAAGCTCTTGGCGGGGGGGGTCTCCCCTGATCTTGTGGGGTCCCCACTCACAGAGCAGTGGCCTGTGCCACGGATTACGGTTCAAGGTAACACCGAGCTGAGAGCTCACTCCTTGGCTCTGTTGGTAGCCAGCTTCCCTGCTCTAGTACCTGCAAGGTCTGCGACACTCAGACACCCCAGATCCTTCTGTGACCCCGCGGGACCTGGGGCCATGTTGTCCCTACGTGGGCTTCACCCCGGTTTAACCTCTGGAGTGATGTCCCTCAGTGAAGCCGACTTTTAAAAGTCCTGATTTTGTGCTCTGTTGCTCCTCCCGTAGCCGAGAATCGGCCGCTACCCCTGCGGTCTATCTTCCCGTTGCTTTAGATTCACTTCTCTGCAGGTCCTACCTTTCGGAAAGTGGTCGATTTTCTATTTCTAGAATTGTTGCTCTTCTTCTCTTCGATCTCCTGTTGGATTTGTAGGTGTCTGTAATGGACTGATAAGCTATATAGCTGATCTCCTGCTACCCCATGTCGTCTCAGCCAGCTACTTCACCAACTTGACTCCTCCCCCACCAAAGACCTATTTATTTATTTTTAAGTAATTTCTGTACCCAATGTGGGAATCGAATTCATGACCCTAAGATCAAGAGCTGCATGGTTTTTAACTGAGCCAGCCAGGAGCCTGTTTAGAGTGTTTTAAACAAGTGCCTAGAGTTGGCTCTTCAATGTGCAAATGTTTCAGAGATGGAAGACAATGGACTTGTCAAAACAAGGCAAATGTAGATTTCCCATTGTTGCATGACCAGTCCTTTCTCCTACACTCTGTAAGTGATGGGAAAGTCGTGACTTTCAAGGTAATAAGAGACAGAAACTGTGACTTTGATTAGCACTGAAAAATGGTAAACCAGAAACTCCTAATCCGGCTCCTTGCTTGCCGGGGAAGCCTGCTTCTCCCTCTGCCTCTGCCTGCCATTCTGCCTGGCTGTGCTCACTCTTTTGCTCTCTCGCTCTATCTCACAAATAAGTAAATAAAATCTTTAAAAATATATATATAACATACTTCCTTTGTCTTCAGCTCTAGTTTTTTAAAATGTTTTCCTAGGGTTCCATATAAAATGTGAGATATTTTTGTTTCTGAGACAAGAGGTGTAAAAGGTTATTCCTTTCCTAATAATACGATCATTGTTAAAAACATGATCTTATACATTAATTCATCTATCAAGATTTTCCTCTGCCAAATCTTGTGGCTTAAAACTTTGTATGCTTACACTCCATAAACCTGGCTAAAAAGGGGAACTTCAGGGGCATGTGGGTGGCTCAGCGTGTTAAAGCGTCTGCATTCCGCTCAGGTCATGATCTCAGGGTCCCGGGATCCAGCCCTGCATCGGGCTCTCTGTTCAGCAGGGAATCTGCATCCCCCTCTCTCTCTGCCTGCCTCTCTGCCTACTTGTGATCTCTCTCTCTGTCAAATAAATAAATAAAAATCATTAAAAAAATAAAAATAAATAAAAATAAAAAGGGGAACTGCACAAGGACAAAGTCAGGTTGTTTCAAGTAATCTGTTGATAACCACATTGGCTACATTAGAATTAGTCCCAATTTGTCAATCACCAAGACACACTTTGTATACCACGTACTTTTCTTTTTGTTAATCTTTGCCTCCAAAGCTTCATTCACATTCACGGCCCATTCATTGTAAGATTCTGCTCGAAGCTTCAGTGCATTCATCATGGGGTAGAGATCATCCAGAGTGTATCTATACCTGGACACAAAATAGCAGACTTAGTTTTGACATATTTGGGTTTGGAGAAAATCATACATTTTATGTTCAGTATTTCAATCCTGGAACAGAAAGATCACTTTCATTAAGGATTTAGGGTTTTCCACAGAAAAATACCATTCTTCCTACTCACCTCAGTTTATATTTGTAAGGAGGACAGGAACACAATTCTTTTACATGATGCAGGCAAACAAGCAGGCCAGGTTTACAAGAACAGGAGATGGCAGACATGAAGCATGTGGTTTTACATTTTATACACTGACGCTCATCATCTGGCAACAGCTCAAAATCCATTCTTTCTGAATCAATTACTCCCTAGAATAAAGTGTACTTTAGAGATCTCCAAAGGAATATATAATCCCCCAGCCCCCAAGACAAACACGCAATAGGTGAATTTAAAAAATTTTTTTAAAAAGGGAGTAGGGGGAGCCTCACCAAAATAGGAGTGCATGATTAAAAATGTGTGGAATACAAAGTAACAACGGCCTAGCAAATATGGGCAAGGGTAAACTACCTCACTTATTTGGGAAGAATGTCTTTCTGGACAAGATAGGTCCTTATGTTTGGCCATTTTTTAAAAAGATTTTATTTATTTATTTATTTATTTGACAGACAGAGATCACAAGTAGGCAGAGAGAGAGGAGGAAGCAGGCTCCCTGCTGAGCAGAGAGCCCGATGTGGGGCTCGATCCCAGGACCCTGGGATCATGACCTGAGCTGAAAGCAGAGGCTTTAACCCACTGTGCCACCCAGGCGCCCCATGTTTGGCCATTTTGATCAGAGCATGAAAACAGTTATTAATAGGACTATAGACTATTGAGATTTGCTCTTTATTCTACTCCAAGCTGGCTCTATCCACAGTTTGGGTATAGATGATAAGAGCAAAAGAAATGTTTATGTTTCCTACTTCAGAGGAATTATTATATATACAGAACGTCAGAGTAATACTGCTAGAGAATCCATAAAAAGAACAAATGTAAATAAAAGGAAGAAGAAAAGACTATCATGAAGCAATGACTAATGAGAAGATGCTGAGTGGTCAGTCAATTAGCTTTCACAGGCAAAGTTACCTAAAGGGATAGTATTTATCTAAAATTTTAGAAATATGTACAAGACACTAAAGTCATAATAAATCATTTCCTAACTGAAACAGTATCAAGTAAAATGAGGTCTTAAACCAATTAATTTTTTTTTTTAAGATTTTATTTATTTATTTGACAGACAGATCACAAGTAGGCAGAGAGGCAGGCAGAGAGAGAGGAGGAAGCAGGCTCCCTGCTGAGCAGAGAGCCCGATGTGGGGCTCGATCCCAGGACCCTGGGATCATGACCTGAGCCGAAGGCAGAGGCTTTAACCCACTGAGCCACCCAGGTGCCCTTAAACCAATTAATTTTAACTGCAGTTTTGTAACACCTAGAGAGTCCTCCCTACGATATACCTTTTGTCACTGAAAGATCAAGCTTTGACCACTTTTTCTTCCTATCAGAACCAGGATCCAAATCCAACCATGATCATGCCAGAATCCGATTAAGTCAATTTACAAACCATCAAGCTCCTTTTTACTGTTTTATTCTATATTTTAACCTTTTGATCCCTTCGTACTGATTACATGGACCAACAAAAACAGAGTAAAGAAACGGCTAATGAGTGAATTTCAGTTTTAATTGGAACTGATCAGGGATGCCTGAGTGGCTCAGCTGGTTAAGCCCCTGCCTTTGGCTCAGGTCATGATCCCAGGTTCTGGGACTGAATCCGGCATTGGGCTTTCTGCTCAGCAGGGAGCCTGCTTCTCCCTCTCCCTCAACCTGCTGCTCCTCCCATTTGGGCTCTCTCACTCTCTATCTCTCTCTCTCTCTGACAAATAAATAAAATCTAAAAAATAAAAATAAAAAAATTAACTGGAACTAATTAAGAAGGATTACAAGATTAAAAAATGGTTGCAATTTTTATTTAAAATAAGCTTAAGGACCAACTTTATGGATTTTAGTTAAGAACGAATGATATACAGTTCACTCAATTTTAACTTGTCAATTTCCCCATCTGGAAAAACTTGTAAGTTCTCAAAGTTCCTCAAATGAGTTACCATTTTTGATGTAAGACATTAGTAAGGCACTTAAACCCTCTGGGCATTGTTTCTGTAACCTATAAAATATCAGAGGAAGGTGAATAAACTTGGTACATAACAGGCTTCAGAGAGCCAACATTCAAGGATTCTATCTGAAAAGTATTAAAAAAAAAAAATCAGTGTGACTCTATTTGTAGATTCCAAAACAATCTATTAAAAAAAGCCAACAGAACTATTATTGAGTTTAGCAAGGTTGCAGAACATAGAAAGTCAATATACAAGTCAATTACATTTATAAATGCTACCAATAAACTGTCTGAAATAAAAAAATTTTAAGGCATCATTTATAATAGTACCAAAAAACATAATGTACGTGATTTTTTTTTTTAAGATTTTATTTATTTATTTGGGGTGCCTGGGTGGCTCAGTGGGTTGGGCCTCTGCCTTCGGCTCAGGTCATGATCCCAGGGTCCTGGGATCGAGCCCTGCGTTGGGCTCTCTGCTTTGCAGGGAGCCTGCTTCCTCCTCTCTCTCTGCCTGCCTCTCTGCCTACTTGTGATCTCTGTCAGATAAATAAAGAAAAAATCTAAAAAAAAAAAAAAAAAAAAAAAAAAAAAAAAGATTTTATTTATTTATTTGACATTTGAAGAGAGCTCAAGAAGGCAGAGCAGCAGAGAGGGAGAAGGAGAAGGAGAAACAGGGCTCCCCAAAGAGCAGGGAGTCCAATTCAGGGCCTGATCCCAGGATGCTGGGATCATGACCTCAGCTAAAGGCAGTCACTTAACCAACTGAGCCACCCAGAAGCCCAAGTATGTGATTTTTAAACCCAAGAAAATATGTGAAAGATATGTGTTGCAATCTGCAAAATAAGAAAGAACTCAAGAGTTAAATAAATGGAAAAAAAAAAAAAAAAGAGTTAAATAAATGGTGGATCTACTATATCCATGAATTGGAAGACTCAACATTGTTAAAGATATCAATTCTCCCAACTATATTAAAGGATTTAATGGAGTCCTAATGAAACCATCACAGGATTTTTGGTAGAAATCAATAAGCCAATTCTCAAATACATATGGAAAGCAAAGGAACTAAAACAGCCAAACCAGTTTTTAAAATGAACAAAGCTGGAGGACTCACACTACTTAATTTCAAGACTTATTACAAAGTTACAGTAATCAAGACCATATGGTAATAGCAAGAGAATAAATGCATAGGTTAAGAGAGTTAAACAGTCTAGCAATAGACCCACATACAAACTGATTTCAAAACAAAGGTGCCAGGGCATTTCAACAGAAAAGGAAAGGTATATGCAAGAAATGGTGCTGAAATGATGAGAAATCCATATGTAAAAAAGGGTAATTTCAACCTACACCTTGTACCATAAATAAAAATTACTTGAGATGGATTAGAGATTTACTTGTAAAACCTAAAACTAAAAATTCTAGGAAGGGGAGATGAACCATGAGAGACTATGGACTCTGAAAAACAATCTGAGGGGTTTGAAGTGGCGGGGGGTTGGGAGGTTGGGGTACCAGGTGGTGGGTATTATAGAGGGCACAGCTTGCATGGAGCACTGGGTGTGGTGAAAAAATAATGAATACTGTTTTTCTGAAAATAAATAAATTGGAAAAAAAAAAAAAACTAAAAATTCTAGATGACTAACAGGAAAAGGCCTTTATGACTTTGGGTTAGGTAAGATTTCTTTTCTTTTTTTTTTTTTTTTTTTTTTTTTTAAAGATTTTATTAAACTGATAAGAACAGATACTACACTTGATCTTAGCCAAAAGGCCGAGAAGAAATCACAAGTAGACGGAGAGGCAGGCAGAGAGAGAGAGAGGGAAGCAGGCTTCCTTCTGAGCAGAGAGCCCGATGTGGGACTCGATCCCAGGACCCTGAGATCATGACCTGAGCTGAAGGCAGCGGCTTAACCCACTGAGCCATCCAGGCGCCCCAGGTAAGATTTCTTAAAGACATAAAAAAAGATAAGGGGTGGCTTAAGTCGGTTAAGCATTTGACTCTTTTTTTTTTTTTTTTAAAGATTTTATTTATTTATTTGACAGAGAGAGGTCACAGGTAGGCAGAGAGGCAGGCAGAGAGAGAGGAAGGGAAGCAGGCCCCCTGCTGAGCAGAGAGCCCGATTCGGGACTCGATCCCAGGACCCTGAGATCATGACCTGAGCCTAAGGCAGTGGCTTAACCCACTGAGCCACCCAGGTGCCCAAGCATTTGACTCTTGATTTCAGCTCTGGTAGGCTCAGGTTGTGATCTCAGGGTGGTGAGCTCGAGGCCCACCTCAGTGGGGAATCTGCTTCAGATTCTCTCCCTTTCCCTCTGCCCTTCCCACCCTTGCCAAAAAGATCCATAAAAGAAACAACTGCTTAACTTCATCAAAATAATAAACTTCTGCTTTAGAAAGTGCTCTGAGAATGAAAAGTTAAGCCACTGACTGGAAAAAATATTTGCAGAACACTTATCTGATAAAGGACTGATATATAGGATGAATGGATATCTCACAACAATCCAATAAAAAAAGGGGTGGGGGGAAAATATCTGAACAGTTAACCAAGGAGATAATATACAAAGAATAAATATGTTTATACACGATAGGATGTTCAGTAAATCAATGGCCATTAGAGAAAATTAAAACCACAATGAGATATTAATACACATCTATCAGAATGGGTCTTAGAGGAAAGTAGCCTAAGAAAAGACTTCTTAAAATGGTATTAACATGTAAGAATTTTACTAAGTTATACCCAGAGCCATGCAATTGGGATTCCAGAAACCTTACCAATTTACGGACAGTTTCTCTTAAAGCCTTCTCATCCTCAATCATAATGGCCATGTCTTTCTGAACAGTTGAAGCGACCACAACATCTAGTACATCAGCCTTGGAAGCCATCTTGCAAATCATCTCATCATGGGAAAATACACAGTAGCGGTGAAGCAAGCGGTAATGCTCCACACACTGTCGGCCTAATGGCAGCTGTGTCAAAAGACAGAGGATTATATGTGACATTCATCTTTTTCCTTCCTATTTACAAAGACTTCTGACCATTATCAAATTACCAAAGATCATATTCCAGGTCATAATACATACATCAACCCTACAGCCAGACTCTAAGAGGCCTTGGGCCTTTCTTAATCTTTGCATCTTAAAGATCAGGCATATTAGATACCTTAATTAAAAAGCAGTTTGAAAAAGCCAACATACAGTGGTACCTGGCCAGCTCGGGCAAAAGAGCATGCAACTCTTCATCGTGGGGTCGTGAGTTCCAGCCCCATGTTGGGTACAGAGATTAATTAAAGACACATTTAAAAAAGCCCAACGTATTAACAATGTAGTTAATGTCCAGAACAATGTACAATCTAAATGGACATGTGAATTTACACATTCCCTGAAACAACTATGCCGAACTGGTGTGGTTAAACCTACTTCAGGGAAAATGATGCTCCAAACTACAAAATGGAAAATAATTTTAGATATAGGTAGTACTATTACTCAGTAAAGCACAGAAACAAGGCTCTTTATTAGATTTAACATCACATACTTTAAACGAGATCTTTTTACGTAAATGAAAAGTATTAATACTAATATAAAAATTCTACTTTAAACTGAAAGCAAGTGCATCATTAAAAAAAGTTGTGTTGTAGACGATCTAAGATAGCGTTGTATAGTCTTAAGACAGAACTCTTTGTTAGGAGTTTGCACTGAGACTGAATTTTGCCCCCAGTGTAAATCAACACTCATTTATTCATCAAGCCTCACTTTTACAGAAGAAAAACTTGTCAGCTGAACTGAGCAGTGTGTTGAGTTAGTAAAGGCTTGGTTTACAGTGTGGTGCCAAATGCTTTATCCCACTGTGGATGGTAAATAATTTGTAAGACCAGCCATTTGAGGAGCAACAGGTTTAAGCAACCACACCTGAAAGCTTCTTAAGTATTATATGCCATTTCTGCAGGAAAACGATACATTTGAAAAGGCGCACTACATCATGATTACATACCCAATCAACAGTACAGAAGTTAACGGCCTCAGCAAAATTAAAACCTTGATTAAAACCACTGTGGTAGGCTCTTGGAAATGTAATCACAAACTCCCCAGCACACTGATTAGTTCGGTAAACCTAGAGAGACAGAAATTGGGGATTTTTAGTGACAATCATGAAAGATAATCTGGACACAGACTATCAGATGATTCTCCAGAAAGGGAGGCTTTTTTCCAAAACAAAAACCAAAAAACAGAACCCAAAAAAACACCACAACAGAATGTAACAGAAAGAATTACGGTAAAATAATCAGAGAGATACTCAATTCTGCCACAAGATGGGAGTAGTATCCCAGATTATGAGGGCTGATTAGTATCTGAAAGGAAAACATAGCTTTCACTAGGCTTTGACTACAAAAATTTAGCTACATCCAGGATTAGGACATACCTAAATAGAACTACAATTAAGAATATTCTAGGGGTAGGGGCACCTGGGTGGCTCAGTTGGTTAAGTTTCTGCCTTTGGCTCAGGTCATGATCCCGCACCTGGCTCTCTGCTCAGCAGGGACTCTATTTTCCCTGGCAGAACCCCTCTTCTGCCTGCCTCTCCGCCTACTTGTGATCTCTGTCAAAAAAATAAATAAAATTAAAAAAAAGAAAAAAAAAGAAAAAAAAAAAGAATATTCTAGGGGCGCCTGGGTGGCTCAGTGCCTTTGGCTCAGGTCATGATCCCAGGGCCCTGGGATCCAGTCCCGCGTCAGGCTCTGCTCAGCAGGGAGCTGCTTCCCTCTCTCTGCCTACTTGTGTTCTCTGTCAAATAAATAAATAAAATCTTAAAAAAAAAAAAAAAGAATATTCTATTATTATTATACCAATATAGACTCTCCTGTCACCAATTAATGAAATTGCATTATTTTTCAAGTATCTCATCCCATAAAGAGATCTTGATTTAGGCCTCACACATCTCCCTCCAACAATTTCCCTTTTCCCACCACCCACTCAAAAACCACCTGTAGTAAGGTAGCAATCTCCTGGACACGAGCCTTAGCAACGTTTTTCTGGATAGGTCTCAGGTAAGGGAAGTAAGTAAAAATACACTACTGAGACTACAGCAAGCTAAAAAGCTGTTGAACAGCAAAGGAAACCATCAATAAAAATGAAAAGGCAAGCTACTCAGTGGAAGAAGACATCTGCAAATGATGCATCCAATAAGGGGTTAATATCCAGGATATATAAAGAACTCCTACAACTTCATACCAAATAATAACAATAATACAATTAAAAAATAGACCTGAATATATATTTTGCCAAAGAAGATATACAGATGGCCAACAGGTACATGAAAAGAGGCTCAACATCACTAACCATCAGGAATATGCAAATCAAAACCACAATGAGAGATCATTTCACATCTATTAGAATGGCTAATATCAAAAAGACAAAGAAATAAGAAGTCTTGGCAAGGATGTGGAGAAAAGGGAACCTTTGGAATGGAAATCGGTGCAGCCACCGTGGAAGTATGTGAACCTCTGTGTTCAATACAGCATTACTTATAATGGTCAAGATACAGAAGCAACGTTAAGTGACCATCAATAGATGAATGAATAATGATGTGGTATAAATACAGAATGGAATATTACTCGACCATAATCTTGCCATTCACAACAACATGGATGGACTCAGAGAATATTATGCTAAGTGAAATAAGTCAGAGAAAGAAAAATACAATGATGTCATTTTTATGTGGAATCTAAAAGACAAAAATAAAACCAGAAACAGACACAGAATAAACTGGTGGTTGTCAGAGGGTAGGGGGGTGGGGGCATAGGCAGAAGGGAATTAAGAGGTACAAACTTCCGGTTATAAAAAATAATAAAAATAAGTAAGTCGCAAGGATGAAAGCACAGCATAGGGAATATAATCAATAATAACTCTGTATGGTGACAAATGGTAACTACAATTACTGTGGTGAGCATTTTGCCATGTATAGAACTGTCAGAACACTATGATGTACAACTGAAACTAATGATGTATCAACTAAACTTCAATTAAGTTTTTTTTTTAAGGTTTTATTTATTTGACAGAAACACCGCCCGAGAGAGAACACAAGCAGGGGAAGCAGGAGAGGGAGAGGCAGGCTCCCTGCCAAGCAGGGAGCCCAATGCGGGGCTCGATCCCAGGACCCTGGGATCATGACCTGAGCGGAAGGCAGACGCTTAATGACTGAGACACCCTGGCACCCCCTTCAATAAAGTTTTAATTTAAAAAACCTATATTGCTCTAGGCACCAAACCCTCAGACTGAACTTACAAAATAAGAAAATTAAATAGCTTTTCAATGTATCTTTCTCCATCAGTGGTTGTCCAAAATGTAGTTCCTGGACTGAAAGGGGAACTTGTTGAAAATGTAAATTCTTGAGCACCACCCAGACCAGCAGAACAAGAAACTGGGGGTGAGGATCAGCCATGTGTATTTTTTTTTTTTTTAAAGCTAAGGTGTATATATATTTTTTAAACATTTTATTTATTTATTTGACAGAGATCACAAGTAGGCAGAGAGGCAGGGGGAAAAGCAGGCTCCCCGCTGAGCAGAGAGCCCGATGCGGGGCTTGATCCCAGGACCCTGAGATCACAACCTGAGCCAAAGGCAGAGGCCTGACCCACTGAGCCACCCAGGCGCCCCTCGCCATGTGTACTGTAACCTGCCATTCAGGGTTCAAATATAGTTAGCAGTTTGAAGACCACTACCCACCACATGAACACAATCCCTCTTACTGCTAGTACTTCCTTCCCTCCACCCCAAATCTGACAAAAATATTCCTTCTCAGAGATCCAAGTTTTAGTTCAAATGGTCATTTTGGGTCCTTTCTAATTCTCTATAGAGTTAATGGGTCAGCCTCCTCGACACCACCATCAAACCACACCACAATGCCATTATCTGTGTAAACACTATCTGCCTTTTCTGATAGGTTATGATTCCAGGGTCCTGGTATCCAGCCCCGCATCAGGCTCTCTGAGTCCCCAAATGCACAGATCGCTCATCCATCTCTGTGGTCCAGAATCAAGTCTCAAGTGTTCTTCAATTTAATAACCGAGAACCATGGCCAGAAGTCCCATTTAGGGCAAGTTACTTATAACAAATCAGAAAGATCAATCAATATGAGGGGGAAAAAAATCAATGTGGAAAATACCAATGAGGAGACCAGCATTTTACTGGTCATAATTTTCTAAGCTATTGTCCATGAATAATTTATAATCCCTCAAAGAAAAATCCTTTCCATCTGCCCCCATTTACTAGCCTGTGAACCCCAAAAGCATGAAATTTAGGTCACAGCAGCATTAGGAATTCACGTTAGCACAGTAAATATATCATTTACATATGACTTAGCAAACTAAGATGGACCCCCTCAATTTCATACATTTCAAATCTGGCCTCCCAACATATCTTCAGAGCATTCTCCAGCAGGAAATCAGTATATAAGTAAGTGTCACTTTGTATATCAACTGCAGAGGTAGTATCACCAACAACAACTTTCAGTCTAGAAGAGACACCCTTAAATCCAAGCCCAGGAGCTTAAAATTAATTTTTTCTTGAGGGGCACCTGGGTACGTCAGTCTCAGGGTCCTAGGATGGAGCCCCCATGTTGGGGCTCCCCACTCATCAGGAGTCTGTTTCTCCCTCTCCCACTGCCCTTTCCCCCCAACTTGTGCATGAGCTCTCTCTCAAAGAAATAAAATCTTAAAAATTAAATAACCAAGCAAGCAAGCTTAATTAGGGGTGGAGGTTTAATATCTACTGAGCATGTAAATTATTTCAGTTTATCATTTAGAATTAAGTTCATGTAAATTTCATACATTATTTTTTATAAGTATGGATAGAGTATGAAGGATTCTGACACTAGAGTTTAGATCTAATTGTAACAGAACCCAGACATTTTCACGGTAATTTATACAGACAAATAACATTAAGGTTTTTGTTTTGTTGCATTTAAAGACAGAAGTTCTATGGAAAAATTATAGTTTAGAAACCCTAAAATAGACACTGAATAAAAAAGAAAGCACCATACTTATTAGTTGCAAAATATGGCTGCTAGCAACCTAGTTATTAGCTGCAACAAATTAGTTTTTATGTTGTCTGAGGATCCAGTCCTACTGGCTTATTGCAATATAGTATCAAATTCCACCAAACAGCTATTTTTTCTATCCAGTTATAGTATGGAACACACATAACTAAATCAACTTCATAAAAAAAACTGAGTAACAGGGAAGAGAAGTGGTGGGTTAAGCCTAAGTACAGGAGAATTGACCCAGAACGTACAGGCACTTCGTGAGTCATCAGGGTATTGGGGTTCATGATGGTCACAAGCTGATGGAGAAGATCTGGCTGGGACACAAAGAGCTCTGGAGCTAGTTTCTTCATTACATTTTCTAGCTGCTCCGCAGCATACCCCGGGACTCCATACCAGGTTTTTGGCTCACCCCTGGAAACAGATTGTAAAAATAAATCAATCTCAAGAAATACATAAACATCAAATTTCATTAGAAAAAAATCAGTCTGCAGCACTAACACAAACAAAATGGTTAACAAGTCATGTTTTTCAGACCCTGCTTTGTAAGATTATGCCACAAAGAAAATGTTCAAACTGAGTGTCATTAGAAATGGTATCTGAACATATGTGATGCATTTTCCCCCTTCACATAAAGAGTTTAAATGAGAGACTTTCCATCTGAGGCTCCCCTCCTCCCTCCCATTTTTATCTGACTCTTTAGAAAATGTAAGTATCTAGAATTTCTAAAAATACGAGGCATCATATGTTAGCTACAGGATATGTGGTTACCACAGTCTCTTACAGCAACTGACAAGGGATGGCAACTCTCCATCTTCCTTTTCCCTTGTCCATTCTGACAGGCGAGGGTAAATCAAACACTAATAAGGCAATTAGCATTTCCAAAGAGCTCTTATTCTTCAAAGCACTTTAAACTGTCAACCAATTAATCTGTAACATCCCTGTGAGATATGGTAAATACAATCTTCATTTTACAGCTGGGAGCAATTGCCTAGGGAGGCAGAACTGATGCTCCACATTTATTTCCCAACTCTCTCTTTTTTGTGGTACATACTCAAATTCCTCGTGTGGGGATTTAAGTGAGTTACAGAGCTTCAGATATTTCTGTACTTAGAAAAGCAAAGGAAACGGGGAGGGTAAAAACAGATGTGAAAAAAGACACGGCTTTGGAAGAAGAGTTTAAAATAAAAAGTAAAAAATGTCTGAGTATCTGCACCCCGCCTCCACGCGATCGTGCACTGATGAAGTCCATTCTACTGTTTGTAATGATGCCAAAACTCAGTGCAACAAAACAGAAGCTGGCAGGCCCAAGGAGCTGGAGGGCACTTTGGGACCTATATTCCACTACCCAAAGGATATCTGGGCTGTCCCTGCCACAGAATGGGATTTCTCCATAGGAAAAGTAATGTTCAGTGCTTTTTAATCTTTCCATGAGCAAAAGCTTTCACTAACAGCTGTTTATCCCCTCCCCAGAAACATGTTATACTTGAAAAATAGTATATATGCCATTTCAGGGGATTGATTAGATTTCCTAGGATCATTAAGAACCACTGCCTTATTAAGATGTCTGGATTCAACAAAAGTGAAAAAATAGTTCGTTACTGTTCAGACACATTTTAAAAAGTTTCCAGCCTAGCTCACATAGGATTCAAAGGTTATGTGGAACTTCTTACCAGTGCAGGTAGTTAATTGAATAGCTCCAGTGATCTTCAATATGCCAACAGAATGAAGAAAAGCACATTCCTACATACAACCAAGGAAGTTTCATGCCACATATATCAGCAGTAATGTGAGCAAGGACAGACTGCTCCATCACCGGCATATTATTCAAATTCCAGCCACTATCAAGGTACTCCTAAAAAGGAAACAAAAAAGGTATAAAGGATTAGCTATGCATGCTAAACATTTTAGATTCTCAATGTTTCAAAAAGCTGGCTGAAAATAGTCTCCCTCAAAATTAAAGGGTAAGGGTTGGAGAAAAGGAGGGGAGACCACTATGCTAACTTCTTAGATGCCCACTTCTGCTCAGTTTTGAGCTTAATATAAATAGATTCACATAGTATATACTTCTGTATCTGTATAGCCACCCCCTTGTGTTGGCTATAGAGGAAATAAGATAGTAATGAGTCTGTTTATATCAAGTCCAAAAACAGGCAAACTAACTTATGGTGTTGTAACTCAGGATAGTGATTGTCCTGAGGGTGGGAGAAGTGGTTTACCTGAGACAGGGAAGGTAGCGAAAGAGGGAGGACAAAAGGGGAACTTCTGGGGTAAGGTCTGGTAATAACTGGTAATAACTGGTTATGTCCTAATTCCTGTTCTAGTGCTAGTTACAAGCATGTACTCAATTTGTGAAAATTCAGTGTGCATATGATTATGTACTTTCCTGTGTGTATGTTACATTTGAAAAATATTTTTAAAAATCTGACTTCCGGGCACCTGGGTGGTTCAGTGGGTCAAGCCTCTGCCTTCAGCTCAGGTAATGATCCCAGGGTCTTGGGATCGAGCCTGCATCAGGCTCTCTGCTCAGCAGGGGACCTAATTCCCTCTCTCTCTTTCTGTCTGCTTCTCTGCCTACTTGTGATATCTGCCAAATAAATAAAATCTTTAAAAATCTACTATTCCTACTAGAATAGGAATAGAAACCCTCCTAGACGTTTGCTATTGTGGAAAATAATAGACTCATAAACACTAAAGTTCAAAGATAAATTGAGGTCTGGTCCCAATACCTCACATTTTCTTCAGAAGGTAGTATCATAGTTATAGACTGAAGGCAAAGGGAGGTTAAGTAATCTTCCCGTATAATCACAATGTACTTGAACAGCTGGGACTAGAATTCCTCTATGGGCTCTTTCTGCTTTTCTTGAAATCATTAAAAATCTAGTAATCAGGGTGCCTGGGTGGCTCAGTGGGTTAAGCCTCTGCCTTCGGCTCAGGTCATGATCTTAGGGTACTGGGATCGAGCCCCGAATCGGGATCTCTGCTCAGCAGGGAACCTGCTTCCCCCTCTCTCTCTGCAGGTCTCTCTGCCTACTTGTGATCTTTGTGTGTCAAATAAATAAATAAAATCTTTAAAAAAAAAAATCTAGGGGCACCTGGGTGGCTCAGTGGGTTAAAGCCTCTGCCTTCGGCTCAGGTCATGATCCCAGAGTTCTGGGATTGAGCCCTGTGTCGGGCTCTCCGCTCAGCGGGGAGCCCGCTTCCTGCTCTCTCTCTCTGCCTGCCTCTCCGCCTACTTGTGATTTCTGTCAAATTAATAAATAAAATATTTTTTAAAAAAAATCTAATAATCATGGGTGCCTGTGTGGCTCATTCGGTTAAGTGTCTGGCACTTGTTTTGGCTCAGGTCATGATCTCAGGGTCCTGGGATCCTGACAAGAGTCATGTCAGGCCTCCCTGCTCAGCAGGGAGTCTGATTATCTTTCTCCCTCTGCCTCTCTCCCAGCTCACGCTTACTCACTCTCTCTCAAATAAATATTTTTAAAAATCTGGTAATCAAAAATGTACTGAAAGTGATCATAAATTATTTTAAGCAAACCTAACAGAATTTTAATTAATAATTCAAGTTCCAAATACATGCATGTTTGCACTAAGGCAATTAATCCTGTATTAAGCACTTTACATAAGGATACGCGTTACTATTAGGTTTAAACACAGGTCTCTGCTTGAACTAGAAGTGCCTCCTGGTGAGAGCCTACCTCCTCCTCAGGCGAAAGTTTGATTTTTCCATCTCGGACAGGGAAGCCACTGCCAAATTCCTTAGAGGCAATATCGGCTCCATATTCTACTGTGACATCCTCTTCAATAGTGCTTACCAGTCGCCAAAATTCTTTCTCTACTAGCTCTGTGGGAACCATCTGGAAGCAGAACAATGAGGAAGACAAAAAACTGAATTTTCAGACACTCACTAACTACCCATGACCAATCTGAAGAGATTAGCTAAGTGACAGGAGTCACAGGACAACACACCCTAAGGAAAATCACACCCATAATATTCCACAATCGATCCCGAGAAGTTTAGACACAGACTATTTTCTAAAAGCACTTTTGTAACTAAAAAAGTAAGTACTGATTAACAATTCATGTTCCTCTATCACTGATCTGGCCACTATACTAAAAGGAAGTCAAGGAAAGCAAAATTCTGAATCAAAATGGAGATGTTTTTGTGTGTGAGAAATGTAACCTATAACTTGGTAGACCATTATACACTACGAACTGCTGTGTCTGAATGACGCTTCATCCTTCCAGACGTGTTCAAACACACTACCTGAGTCCATCATTTCACTCCTTGCCCTTGACCTGGCTGAGAGTAAAGCAGACAACCATGATGAAAAAGACAGAGTGCAAAATATGAACAGAAAGAACAATTCCTTTGCAGAAGCCTCCAGCAGTACAAAGAGCCACCAGACAGCGTGTCCAGGATCTGTTGTTAATCTGATGCAAATCTAGAGAAAGGTAACTTAAATGCCTTAAATTTGCGCACCACCAAGACTGGCTAAGCAAACATACCGGGACATCATACAACGTTATGAGACGTCAAAAGAACTGAAACTCAAATGGAGTATAACTTGAATTTATAAGCCCTTCAAGTAAGCAAACATTTTAAGTAACTAACAGCTTATGCTAGTGCTATCAGAGAAAAACAAGTTCACACACACGTTGCTGGGTTCCCATAAATGATACAGCCGTTAAAGGGGGCGGGGGAGATGGATAAATATTCTCATTTGACCTCAGTAAGAACCCCAAGAAAATAATCCAACTAGAGAGATATAGATGTGTGAAGTGTCTGGTACAGCACTTTGTTGATAAGTGAGAAAAACACAGCTCAAGTGTCCAGAATTAGGGCAGAAAACCATTTAATTCTGCTGCACTCCTTGACAGAATGTTAAATGCTGAATGAAATATGCTTATGCTTCTAAGAGCATAAATGAACTCATCCTAAAGTTTACGATACTAACTTACAACATAACAATATATAAATGTGTTCCCAATGCAGAGCATGATGACTGGCACATAAGAGTCATTCAATAAATTATGAAATTTTCTTTAAGTTACATTTGTTGAACTGAAAGGATTCCTGATAATTTCCTTTATTAACATCCTGTTACTGCTACTGTATGATGTGTGTGGAAAAAGACTACCTGTAGAGAAATCAAGTGAAAAATGAGAATGCATTTTAACATTTTAATTTTTAGTATCATTTTTAACACCATCAAACAAGTTAAAAATAAATGCCAAGTGAAATGGTCTTGATACACTTTTTTATAACAGTTATTAAAATTCCAAATCAAAGAAGTATGTATGTACATACATGGACTGGCATGTTGAAATAATCAGATTTGAATGCATCTGCCATTTCCCCAAAAGTACGGAGGGTATAGTCCCTGGCTGCTTGTTCAAAGCCAAATGCTTCTTGTGGCTTGCTACACTCCTGCCAAAAATAAAAAAGGTAAAAAAGAATATTTTTATTTATATACACACAGTTATATTTTATTTATTTATTTTTTAAAAACAGATCAGTAAAATTACTTATGTAGTGTTTAAAATATAAAAAAAGTCTGGATGGATATACAACAAAATAACTTGTCTATCAACTGCGAAATCATACTCTCTTAAGAATTTTTGCAAAGAACATGTAATGCTTTTTTAAATGGAAAAAAAGAATTTTAAGTGTAGTTAGAAAATTTTTTCTGCCTCTTAGCTTGTTGCATTGCTGTGGGACACACTGCCAAGACCTCCTTCCTAGTCAGGTCCAGCCCACTCTTTATCATGAGGCTCACTGTTATCAACTGCTAAATCTAAAACCCAAAAGCAAACAAAAAAATTACTGTGAAGGAAATTTTCTAATACTATCTCTGCTATTAATTCTTACCTGAGCCAAACACTTAGGACACCTCCAGTCTCCCTTGGGAACATCATGGAGAGGGGGGATCAAGCAAAAGGTGTGGTAACTGTCGTCACACCCGTCACACAAAAGCAGCCGGTCTTCATCATTGCCACTGCCACATAAGAGGCAGACATATAGATCCACCTGCAGCAGTGCAAACAGGCATAGAACAAAGGAGCATGAGCTACATTTGATTTTGTGAAATTCTAAGAAAATGGATAGCGGCGTAATCTAGTATTCCTGTCCTTCAAATGAAAATGATTCACCTCCCATGAGAGGTATTTTAAATAAAAATACTTCACCTTTTTTATAAGAGATGTTTTATAATGCTTAATGCATTCTCAACACTAAAATCTAATGTCAGAACTTTTTCAGGTGTGTGTGTGTGTGTGTGTTTCTAAAGATTTCTCTGTGGTGCCCAGGTGGCTCATTCGTTTAGGCCTCTGCCTTCAGCTCAAGTCATGATCCCAGGGTTCTGCGATCAAGCCCCTCATCAGGCTGGGCTTCCTGCTCAGTAGGGAGCCTGCTTCTCCCTCTACCTCTCCCTGCTGCTCCCCCTGCTTGTGTTGTCAAATAAATAAATAAAATCTTAAAAAATAAATAAACTAAAAATAAATAAATAAATAAATAAATAATATTTTTTTTTAAAGATTTTATTTATTCATTTGACAGAGAGAGATCACAAGTAGACAGAGAGAGAGGCAGTCACAGAGAGAGAGAGAGGGAAGCAGGCTCCCTGCTGAGCAGAGAGCCCGATGCGGGACTCGATCCCAGGACCCTGAGATCATGACCTGAGCCGAAGGCAGCGGCTTAACCCACTGAGCCACCCAGGCTCCCTAAAGTTTTTTTTTTAAATTTAGGGCACCTGGGTGGCTCAGTCAGTTAAGCATCCAACTCTTGATTTTGGCTCAGATCATGTTCTCAGATCTCATGCCCCTTTCCCTTTTTTTGAAAAAAATAAATAAAATAAAATAAAAATAGATTTATTTATTTGAGACATGGGAAGGGCAGAGGCAAAGAAGAGAAAATCCCCAGCAGACTCTGGCTGGGCAGGGAGCCAGAAGTGGAGATCCATCCCACAGCCCATGAGATCATGACCCGAGCCAAAATCAAGAGTCAGACACTCGGGTGCCTGGGTGGCTCAGTGGGTTGGGCCGCTGCCTTCGGCTCAGGTCATGGGATCGAGTCCCGCATCGGGCTCTCTGCTCGGCAGGGAGCCTGCTTCCTCCTCTCTCTCTGCCTGCCTCTTTGCCTACTTGTGATCGTTCGCTGTCAAATAAATAAATAAAATCTTTAAAAAGAGTCAGACACTCAACCGACTATGCTGCCCAGGTACCCCTCAGCTGTGTGTTTTAAAGTTTATTACTAGGATATCTAGCTTCCAGTGGCTTAGAGAATGCTAATCTTCTAGAAGAAGAACATGTTCAGTAATGAATTATCAGCTTAACCAAAAATAGAATTAAAAAAAAAATTTCCATTTTGCCATGCTTAAAAGAAAAGAAAAATGTTTAAGTTCATTAACCACATTAAATTGCTTTATATTGGGGTGCCCAGGTGGCTCAGTGGGTTAAGCCTCTGCCTTCAGGTCAAGTCAGGATTTCAGGGTCATGGGATCGAGCCCTGTATCGGGCTCTCTGCTCAGCGGGAAGCCTGCTTCCCCCACCCCCGCCCCGCCCACTCTGCCTGCCTCTCTGCCTACTTGTGATCTCTCTGTCAAATAAATAAAATTAAAATAAATAAATAAATAAATAAATTGGGTGCCTGGGTGGCTCAGTGGATTAAAACCTCTGCCTTCGGCTCAGGTCATGATCTCAGGGTCTTGGGATCGAGCCCCACATTGGGCTCTGCTCAGTAGAAAGCGTGCTTCCCCACCCTGCCCCCTCTGCTTGCCTCTCTGCCTACTTGTGATCTCTGTTAAATAAAATAAATAAATAAATAAAAATAAAAGTAAAAAAATGAATAAAATACATCACTGTATATTCTAATTAAGGATTCATGGTTAAGAAGTTCCCCCCAAACACAGTGATAAAAATACATAGTTATTATCTGTTAATGGACTGAGCCCCAAAATTCATATCTTGATGTCTTTTTTTTTTTTCCTGTATCTTGATGTTTTAACCCCCAGTACCTCAGAATATGACTATATTTGGAAATGGGTCTTTATAAAGAGGTTAAGATAAAATGAATTCATAATGAGTGGGCTCTAATTCAGTATGACTAGTATTCAAGAAGAAATTAGGGCATAGACAGGTACAGAGGAAAGCCATGTGAAGACAAGAAGGAGACAACCATCTACAAGCCAAGGAGAGGGGCCTCAGAAAAACCAACCCTCTAGACAAATTGATCTTAGACTTCCAGCCACCAGAACCATGAGAAAATAAATTGTTGTTTAGGCCAGTTTGTGATACTTTGCTACCACAGCCCCTAAAAACTAATACATCACCCAGTAATACGGAAAGCTAAGAATTCAACTACTCAGGGAATCTTCTCAGTCTTTCTGTTGTAGCAAATAAAAACCTGGGCTCTGATCATTTTCTGATTGTATTTTTTTTTTCTTTTGGTGGTAGGGTGGGGATGATATTTATGAATAGAAAAACACGTAATTAGAATAATTTCAAATTCCAAGATAAAAAGCACTGTAGTCAAGCTATTCACTGAGCTCTCAGAAGGGGCAGAGAAGAAGAAAAGCAACCAGATCCTCTGTAAAGTCCTCAAGCTTTAAGTTTCCATTTGAGTAAGTGGCTACCTAGTCCTACAATTCTTGTTGGATGCTCAAGTCCTATTCCCCCAACTCCTTTCCTTTTCTCTTCCTACCCTGTTGTAAAGTTGGAAAACATCAACCCGATTTCTGATCTAGCTCTCAGATCATCTGGACGTGATCTAGTGACTTAGGAACATTCCATATACAATCCAGCTCACATTATTTGTCTTTAAACTGCATGTACTCCAGAAAAATGGCTGTGAATGTCCTCCTCCCCCGTATGTTACTATTATCTTCACAATGCATTTGTGTATTTCTTCAATTAAAAACTGATAATATAAATGGACAGGAAAAGTTCTTTTAATTGTCACACTCTAAACTAGCAGTCCTAAGTAAGGCACAAAAGTGGTTAAAGTGTTTAAACATGTCAACTCACAGCATTGGTGGCTTTTTTAGATCGGCTTTTGGGTTTTTCCTTCTCGTTTTCTACAATGTATTCTTTCTTCTCAATGGTTTCTTGCTTGACGATGCCTTTCATTTCTTTCTCTGTAAGAGGCAATCTGAGTTAGAGCTTCATGTACTACACTTGGCTCACCTTGTTCCCTCACTTCTCCCTCCCCCAAGCACACACAGGACACAAACACTATTTCCTTGTTTCTTTTCAGTGCAGGAGCAGCACCCAATGTTACCATGTTCAAGGGCTAGGTGCTGATCCCTTGTGATAAAATGAAAACTCTCACACCATTTAAATGTGGTAATAAATATAGATATGAGTACTTCTGGAGATGTTGCTCAGGTCTGTAGGCTTTTAATAAAATACGAGCTGAAGATACAGTCTTCTTAACATGTTACCAACATATATTATACTGACATATATACTTAGCATGACATATATTGATGAAAGCAGGTTCCTCCTGACCTTAACTGTACCTCCTCCACATTACAGAGTATCCCTCCATAACCTATGACTATTTACTTACTACCCGAATATCCTGCTTCCAAAGA
This sequence comes from Neogale vison, assembly GCF_020171115.1. Classification (NCBI taxonomy): domain Eukaryota; kingdom Metazoa; phylum Chordata; class Mammalia; order Carnivora; family Mustelidae; genus Neogale; species Neogale vison. The sequence continues at coordinate 71,699,885 of NC_058100.1, forward strand.
CTGACAATTTCAGCTATAAAAGTTAACTATCAATTAATGAACTATCCTATCATAGGTAGGTGCTGTGCTATATGCTATCCATAGATTACCTTTTGCAACAAATCCATTTCAAAGACAAGAAAAGGGACATTAAAAAAAAATCAAGAAATATCTACAGCCATACTTATTGGTTAGGCCAGGATTCAGATTCAGATCTGTATTTTTAAAAATCCATCTACTTTCCACTACAATGTGCAGCCTTTCCACTAAATTCACCAATCACGGGGGGGGTGGGCACCTGGGTGGCTCAGTGGGTTAAGCTGCTGCCTTCGGCTCAGGTCATGATCTCAGGGTCCTGGGATCGAGTCCTGCATCGGGTTCTCTGCTCAGCGGGGAGCCTGCTTCCCTCTCTCTCTCTCTGCCTGCCTCTCTGCCTACTTGTGATCTATCTCTGTCAAATGAATAAATAAAATCTTTTAAAAAATAAATAAATAAATTCACCAATCACTAAGAAGCAGCAATTTTATTAACTTCTTCATTTGTATGTGCCTGCCCATATAGGGTTGAGGACTTCTCTTTCTAGAGTCTTGAACTTACCTCTCAGTGAGTAACATCAAGCAACAGCCAGCTAAGCAATTATCAACTAAAATTCAGATTTAAAAACCATGTCTGCCTGCCATGCCTGAAATAAACTTACCAGATATCCAGTCAAAAGCACCTATGCTACGCATAAATCACTTTTTTCAATGAATGCCATTTAACCTAATTCCAAAGTAACAATTAGTGACAGCTGAGAAACTCAGTCGTATTTCTAATATGCAGATCTGTTTACTTCTACTGGTCACTATGAGAACTGGGACATTAACGTACTAAGATTTTATTTCAAGACCCAACCCACTGACTAGTATTCAACAGTTGTTGTAATGTTTTCTTAAAAAAGGAATACTTGGGGCGCCTGGGTGGCTCAGTGGGTTAAGCCGCTGCCTTCGGCTCAGGTCATGATCTCAGGGTCCTGGGATCGAGTCCCGCATCGGGCTCTCTGCTCAGCAGGGAGCCTGCTTCCCTCTCTGCCTGCCTCTCCATCTACTTGTGATTTCTCTCTGTCAAATAAATACATAAAATCTTTAAAAAAAAAAAAAAAGGAATACTTATTTTTACTAATTTACTTTTTACTTCTTTCCTACTCGTGGATAAACTTTCTTACCATTTTCACATTTTGGAGTTGGACAGCCCATTCGTCGTCTCAGGTTATGAGTTCTGGCTTCTGCTGTCTCTTCTGGTTCTATTTTAATATTCATGGCCTTTAAAAAAGTTGTCACATACATAAATATTTCCTTTTAAAAAACAAATCTAAAATTCAACTGAAATCTCCAGGTGACTATAATCTTATAAACAGACATTCAAAACCTGCTTCTTTCTCCCCACAGAGGTGTGATGTACCCTTAAAATTACAATTATTTAAGGAAAGGAAAAAATCTAGTAAGTTAGAAGAGTATCTACACTTTGACAGGTCAGAAAAGAATAGGGAAAGATAAAAATAGGGAAGAATCAAAGGATCAGGAACAAATTCGGGGGAGAATGATTACCCCACTGGGATCAGCTCTGATTTTCCGCCTAGAAGCTTCCCAGTTCTTATCTACTCACCTTATGCTTGATTCAGTCATCACTAAGCCAAATCCTTATTAGTTATATAAATATCATATAATTTCATTTAGCCTTGAAAAGTTTGCTGGCTTCTTCCAAAGCTGGCTCGCATTTACAGAAAACGGCTTCCATAATAATTTTCTATAAATTCTTCTGTTAAAGCGTTAACACAAGCTACTCTTCTAACATCACTAAAGTATTAAGGATTCCCCTATCATTAAGTCAGTCTAAATTTCCAACGTTTCCCAAAGTGGTAAGACTTACTAATAAAGCAAAACAACTTTTGTGAAGTTTGCAGAACTACACTTGATCATTTTTGCCCGTGTTCATTTCTATGTACTCAGGGTGTCCACTGCTGACCAAATTCCTCCCAGGGTGCTATTACCACCCTCTGCATCTCTCATCAAGGCAAACCTAGACACCCACAGCACTAGGGCATGTCTTCTATATTTAATGATCAAGACGTGCTCAAACAAGAATATTTTAGACTAATGAAATGTAAGCATGTTTACGGGTTTCAAATTACCCTATTTTCCTATTCTGAGGCAATCTTAATTCAGAAAAATGGAGTTACTAAATTTTTTCCTATCTCTAACTTACCTAAGTTAAAAACAATCCCCTTATTTATATCCATTTCTTCAAGAAAGAAAATAGGTATTTTCTTTTTCCTTTTTTTTTTCCCATCTTGACCAATAATTACTAATAACCAGGGACTGATTTAAATACCTGATTAATGCAACAAGGCTTCCCAGTTCTAAGATGTTCCTAATACATTATCACTGATTCCTAACATTTACATGTCCAATTAAGGTAGGCAAAAACCCTTAACCTTCACACCTCTGTATGGAAATAAGGTAACCAGCAAAATATACCTTTCATAGCAGAAAAATATCGACGCAAACTGGCTTTCTTATCCATTCATTCCTCCTGATCATCCCTCACGTTCTTTCATCTTATATAGTCAAAGCCTCCACCCCCATGCTGCCTAATTATTTCCTGTATTAGTGTAAGTGTCTCCCATAGATTCCATACTCCTTTTCAGGAAGCCTGAGAAAAACAGTTTTCACTATCCTCTAACCTCTCTGTTCAAGAAAAAAGGAAAGTTTCCAGTTATCTATTCCCTAGTCTCAAACCTCAATAAACACTGCCTAATTTCATCACGGTAACAGGCAAACCAAACACCATCACAATGAACGCCTATTCTTCCAAACTCTGTCAATAAAGCAGCTGTCTGTTCAGGCAGCAGAAACCCAGAAAGAGGGTTGGGAGAAGGGGGGTAGGGTTATGGACATTGGGGAGGGTATGTGCTTTTGGGTAAATTGGAAGGGGAGATGAACCATGAGAGACTATGGACTCTGAAAAACAATCTGAGGGGTTTGAAGTGGCGGGTGGGTGGGAGGTTGGGGTACCAGGTGGTGGGTATTATAGAGGGCACAACTTGCATGGAGCACTGGGTGTGGTGAAAAAATAATGAATACTGTTTTTCTGAAAATAAATAAATTGGGGGAAAAAAATAAAAAAAAAAAAGAAACCCAGAAAGAAATTCTTCAATCCCTTATCGCTTTGACAGTACAGTCTCCCCAAGTGTAAAACCTAGAATACAAACAGCATCCTTCTCTGAGGTTAACAAGGTTCAAAACTATGAAGAGCACACGCATGAGAGAAATCCAGTGTCAGACAGACATTGGTACAAGGGCTCAAGAATTCTGTCTGATCGACCTCATGAGGCTCTCACCTCTGCTCTCATGCGTTTTGCTCGTCGGGCTGGGGGGCATGTTTCTGAGGGCTGCACAGACTGCCTCTGGGGAATGTCATGAGGTTTGTATTCCTTGTCCTTTGTGTCTGTGCTCAGGTTTGGCTTCTGCAGACACTAGAAATAAAACACAATTTATTAATGAATTTCCCCTCCTTTTTTAAGAATTTCAATGTATTTTTGCAAGGCATATTTTATAGTTGTTTGCATAGATACATAAAAAGTCTGCAATTTTTAAGATCTAAACAAACACAAGTCTGCAGTTACAATCATATACACACACACACGTAAGAGCTTTAAAAAAAATTTAGTAGGTGAATGGTGTTGCTTTAACTCATGTAACTGCTCATGACATCAGGTTATACCAGGCCACAGCAGGCTCAAGGCATTCCCAATGAACCATTGCAATTATCCCTGCTTGCAACTGTCAATTAATTGAAGGCTCAAACTGTTAGATAGGCTTCTTTTAAGTTTCCAAAATAACTTTCCATATTAAGAATATTTGATTTTTTATAGTGTTTAGAGTCATAAAATATGGAACCTAATAGGTTTTCTACATTTTAGAATCCTGCAGTTTCAAATATAACTAACAATGTTGTGATCAAAGATATCACCTGAACTGAAAAAAACAGGCAGTAAGACTGAAATGTTCTCCCTTATTAGTAGTTTTACTTACTTCAACATATCCTACAAGGTCTAACTCCCAAGACAAAGGCTAATAGGTAGCTCACAGCAATAACTTCTGGTTCTGATCAGACAAGAGTTTCTTCTTGCTTTGATTGTTTTTTAGTTTGTTTCTAAACTTGCTGATGGAGGGTATTTAATGCCAACACAACAAAACACAGTAACATCAAAATATTACCACGAAATCTAATATGAATTTCAAGTAACACTCCTTTGTAATAGGACCCACGAGTATCACAAGAAGCACTTTAAAAAGCAGGTTCCAAATTGTAACCACTTTAGGTATATCATCTATGCTAGTGTAAGACACAGTAAATTAATACTCTTCCAGAACTCCTGGCTCCATGGGTACATTACTACTATACAGTCTCACTATTGGCTCCTTCCTCCTAATGTTTGCAGAAAGAATTCAGTGAATGGTGGGAAGTACAAGAATAACAAAAGTTGGGGAGCCTGGATGGCTCAGTGGGTTAAAGCCTCTGCCTTCAGCTCAGGTCATGATCCCAGGGTCCTGGGATTGAGCCCCAAATCGGGCTCTCTGTTCCATGGGGGAGCCTGCTTTCTCCTCTCTCTCTGCCTGCATCTCTGCCTGCTTGTGATCTCTGTCTGTCAAATAAATAAATAAAATCTTTAAAAAAAAAAAAAAAAGAATAACAAAAGCTGAAGAATCATCTAACAAAACTTATTTTAAAAATATTTTAAAAATATAATACACTATAAAAAAGCTGATACAGATTTCTTGATATTCTAAACAAGTAAATAATCTACCACAGATACAACAAACATATATATGCGTGTGTGTATATATACATGTATATGTGTGTGTGTGTATGTATATATATATACGAATGCTCATTTTTATTAAACTAATATATTGACTTGTCTGGAAATGTTAACAAAATTTGTATGGACTACCACCCTCCATTCCATAGCAAGTTCTCAAAGTAAGTACTTAAGAGTATATTTAATGCAAGCATGCAGATGGGAATAAAACCTATCATCTAAATTAACCTTTTACGTATTTTATAAACTTTCTATGTGATACCTAACCGTACATGTGATCATCCAGGTAACAAACTGAACTAAATCAAGGAACTTTTATAAAGTAGATGATCAGATACTCAGAGATTAGGAGCACCTGGGAGATTTCAGCTCAGGTCATGACCTCAGGGTCCTGAGACTGAGCCCCACATAGGGCTCCACACTCAGCAGGGAGTCTGTTTCTTTCCCTCTCCCCTTCCCCACTCACATGCTCTCTCTCTCCCGAAAATAAATCAATCTTTTTTTTTTTAAAGGAAATTAAGAGATTATAAATGTGGTCCCTATCTCTCACAAAGTCTATATAGTCCCATAAACAATGGTCTGTTTTGTTCTATAAGGACTTCAGAGATTGAAGGTAAAATCAAGCTCTGAAATTTTCAGAATATATATGAAGATCCTTATTATTTTTTTAAGGTTTTATTTTTATATATTTTATAAGACTTACTTGACAGAGAGAGCACAAGCAGAGGGAACAGGAGGCAGAGAGGAGAAGCAGACCTGAGCCAAAGGCAGGCACTCAACTCAGCCAACTGAGCCACTGAGGTATCCCCCTTTTTTTTTAAAGGTTTTATTTATTTATTTATTTGACAGACAGAGATCACAAGTAGGCAGAGAGGCAGGCAGAGAGAGAGGAAGGGAAGCAGGCTCCCCGCTGAGCAGAGAGTCCGATGCAGGCCTCGATCCCAGGACCCTGGGATCATGACCTGAGCCGAAGGCAGTGGCTTTAACCCACTGAGCCACGCAGGCGCCCTGAGGTATCCCTTTTAAATATTTTATTTATTTGAGAGAGAGTGAGCAAGAAAGAGCATAAGCTAGCGGAGGGGCAAAGGAAGAGAGACAAGCAGACTCCCCGCTGAGCAGGGAGTCCTAGGTGGGACTCGATTTCTGGACCCGGGGATCATACCTGAGCTGAAGGCAGATCCTTAACCGACAGAGTCATCCAGGTACCCAAAGAGTTTTATTATTTTGTTCCAAACCACAATTCCCAACACACAACTGATGTGTATATGCTCTGTATCCACTGCTAGTACATCAGACTAATTTTAACCTTTGAGAAAGCGGGACTGAGAGGTGACTGATACCATAGCATGAGGACACCATGCTACAGAGTCAGAGACATTTACAAAACACAGAAATACAAGAGGGGCACCCGGGTGGCACAGTCGGTTCAACATCCAACTCTTGCTTTTGGCTCAGGTTGTGACCTCATGGTCGTGAGATCAAGCCTGGCATTGGGCTCCATGCTCAGGGCAGAGTCTTAGAGTTTCTCTTTCCTTCTCTCTCTCCCACTTCTCTCTCTCTAAAATAAATAGGCCTTGAAAGAAAGAAAGAGGAAAGGAAAGGAAAGGAAAGAAAAGAAAGTGAAAATGAAAATGAGAGGGCGCCTGGGTGGCTCAGTGGGTTAAACCGCTGCCTTCGGCTCAGGTCATGATCTCAGGATCCTGGGATTGAGTCCTGCATCGGGCTCTCTGCTCAGCAGGGAGCCTGCTTGTGATCTCTCTCTGTCAAATAAATAAATAAAATCTTAAAAAAAAAAAAAAAAAAAGAAAATGAGAAACAGAAGAAAACAGGACTACAGGAGTGGAGCCTCTGCGCCACTGCACCAGTACATCTCTACTCAACTTTTCTTAAGTTTCCCAAAACTTGCTTCGGTTCACCCTTTTGCAACAATTCCTTTGTTGGGCATCATTTTTTTCTCTTAATATTGAGCCTTTATTTATTTTTTTTTTTTAGAGAAGTTTTAGGTTTATAGCATAGTTGAGATGAAGGTGGAAATTTACTATACACCCCGCTCCCCCCCGCCACACAGCCTCCCCCATGGTCCCCACCCCCACCAGAGTAGTGGTACATTTGTTACAAGTGATGAACCTATGATGTCCATAGGTGACATTAGGGTTCACTTGTGGTGTACATTTTACAGGTTTGGACAAATGTATAATGCCAAGGAGGATATTTTTATTGCTCTAACAATCCTCTGGGCTCTGAATATTCCCCCACCCCTGCCCTCCCTCTTGCCCCAAAACCCCTGGCGACCACTGATCTTTTTACTGTTTCTATAGTTTTGCCTTTTCTAAAATACTGTGTTTGGAATCACACAATATATGTAGTCTTCTCATGTTGGTTCATTCACTTAGTGATATATATTTAAGCCTCCTCTCCTTGTCTTATCATGGCTTGAGATCTTTTTCTTTTTTCTTTCTTTTTACATCTCCTTTTAATGCCTAATAATATAATACTCCATCGTCCGGATACACCATCATTCATTTATCCACTTACCTACTGAAGGACTACATTCAACTCTTGGCTGCATTCAACTCTTGGCACTTAAGAGTAATAAAGTTGCTAAAACACATCTATATGCAGGTTTTGTGTGGACATAAGTTTTCAACTCCTTTTTGTAAATACCAAAGAACATGACTGCTGGACTGTACGGTAACAAAGTATGTTTAGTTGCCTAAGAAATGGTCAAGTGTCTTCCAGAATGGCTGTGTCATTTTAACATTCCAGCCAGCAATGAATGAAAACTTCTGTTGTCTTTGCCAGCCTTTGTGCTGTCAGTGTTCTGAATTTGGCCATTCTAATAGGTGTGTTGTGCTACTGCTTTCTCCATTCTTTTAAAATATATGTATTCTATTCATCCTTTTTCTAAGAATTATTTTTAAAAATCAGAAATGAGCCAAAAATTAGGTACAAAAACTGGCCATCTCGGTATAATATAACATTCAATAATAGAGAAATCAAGTCTAGCTACAAAAATGGAATGCCAGAGACATTCAACTAGACTTTCAAAAATATTCAAGGACATGGCAAATGCTCATGATATATTAAGCAGAGGAAAAGCAGATTATAATATTGTAAATGAAAAATACTATCCCAGTGTGTGTATATATATGCATAAAAAGAGCCTTGAAAGAAAAAACAAGTGAAAGGATTAAAGAGTGATTTTACTTTTATCGCACTTTCCTTTGTTTTTAAGCTTTCTGCAATGGACACCTTTCAGTGACTAGAACACACCTGGCACACAACGGGCCCCTCAATAAGTATTTATCTGTGTTGTAAACGTAATGTTTGTAAAAGGGATCTTTAAATACCCACTCCCCTTCAAACTACAACTGAATAAATGCTTACATGCTTTTCAACTACGAAACTTACACTACCTAAAAGTTTACAGATATTCTTAAAATGTTGCCAACCCATAAAGCAGGCAGTCTCTTTCCTCTTACTCATTGTGACTTCCACACTGAAACAGAAAGGTTATGAAGGAGAAAATCTACTGTAGGCAACTGTATATAGATCGGACAATAAAACAGAGACATAGATTCCAAATACAACGTTCTAAATAATTTCATCCCTGGATTCATTAAACATTCACATGTGTATATTTAAAAACAACAACTTTCTGAATATCAAATTGATCATGTTCTTCTAAGCTGAAAAGAAAGCTCTCCTGGAATGGAGAAGGGAGAAAGGAAAGAAAAATGCAATGCTATAAAAATCTATAGGATTTGAACATTACAGATGGTACCTCTATAATATCAAGACAGAGTTCTGATAAGTAGTTTACCCTCTGAAACTATGTTATTAACTTTCTAACTTCACTACAGCACAGTAACAATTCTTAAAATTACAGGGCTTACAGTTCTTGCCTTATAATAACTCAAAGGGTATAAACAGATTATGACACTACTCTTTCCATCAGTGTCTTGAAATAAGTAGAAAGATTTTATAATACAGTTATACTTTAATTACAACAAAAAGTTCCTATTTCAATAAGTTGGCAGATATCATCTTTGTAAGAACAAACATGGATACCCAGGAACTATTAGAAGAGGGATCCATTAGCTATCTAGCCATTATTAAGTCCCCTACCTTTTACCGCATCTGCACTGTATCTGAAAATCTCCTTGGAGATTTCGGCTGACCAGATAACAAGTAGGCAAGTTATTTCACAGGTCGTACTTTCATGTGACAATTAGGAATACGATCGCCAACATAAGTGAATGCAAAAGCATGAACCATAACAAGATAATAATCAACCTGTCATAAGGAAGACACAGTTTTTGTTAAGTTAAACACAGACTTCAGCCTCGAACAGCAAAAGGCTATTTCCTCCACAAACATATCCATTCCAGAAACAAACTTCTAAGTATGGCTGCTCTCAAAACAGAACACCACAAACACTGGAGGAAAAATTCACAAAACAAAATCTTCTCAACAATTCACAAAACAAAGTCTTCCACAGAGAATTAAATAAGGCCTCTTCATTCACCCTGAAAGACAACATACCAATAAGCTGTGAAATAAACAGGTTAAATTTGAGGTGCCTGGGTGGCTCAGTGGGTTAGGCCTCTGCCTTTGGCTCAGATCATGATCTCAGGGTCCTGGGATCGAGGCCTGCATCGGACTCTCTGCTCAGCAGGGAGCCTGCTTCCCCATCTCTCTCTGCCTGCCTTTCTCCCTACTTGTGATCTCTCTCTCTGTCAAATAAATAAAATCTTAAAAAAACAAAAAAACAAAAACAAAAACACCAGGTTAAAGTTGACCTGAATACTCACCCTCAAACTATCTCCTGACAGGAACAAGTTGTAGGGATTGAGGATGCGTTCATAATGCCCTCTGATATGGGACCCCACAGCTTTGCCAGGAGCAAATCCCATCTTGGTGGCAATTTTGGTCCATTTTCTGTCCTTGCAAACAACTGTAAATCCACCTTCTTCTGCAACTAACTGTTAACAGCAAAAGAAATCAGAAATGTCTATATAGAAATCACTTCTAATTCCCTCTTACCTAGGTACAACTCCAAGAACAGAATGTTCTTGGCTGTGGTAATTTTTAAAAAAACATTTCCCAAGTCAGACGAAAATATATATGCACTACTTACTTCAAGCTGGAAAATTAGAAAATCACTTTTGACAATACAGTCCATAAACATTTTGTACCCCTCAAAAGCTACTTCTCAGCTCCCCAGAGCAGTCTAGACTTTCTGGGAGGAAGAACTAGTTCAACAATTAAATCTGTAACAAAGAACAAATCCTAGCACTTGGTCTAACGCAGAGACCCTCAAAATTCTCCATAAACTAAGGAGTGGGAGAGATGGCACCATTTTGGGGAAAAGAACATAGGCTTTACGCTGAAGTAAACCTGAATTTCAGGTATCAGCCTTTGGAGCTCAGTCAATTTTCTCCCTAAGCCCCAGTTCTTTTAACTATAATAAAACAGAAAGGAATATCTTACAGAAATATTGTTAAGTTTTAAAATGATACCCACAAAAGGTGGCAGGAAAATATTTCACAAGGCTTTCAGACCTGACAAATAGAGCCTAATTATCACTCAAGGGAACGGAGAATTTCATTTTACAATTCAAACAATAACTTTTTTTTTTTAAGATTAGGAAGATCAAGCTGGCAGAAAAGCACTAAAATGAGGGAGACTGCCGTTGGCCTCTTACCTTATTGAGCTGAAACAAGTCCAAGATCTTCCTCTCCACATGTGGAATTTTCAGAGTACTTCCCTGTAACTCCCAGTACTTTGCAATCTGGTCCAAGAAATTCAGTTTTACTCGAGTTTGAGCCTAAATGACAAAGAAATGAATTTTAATCTCACCTAGCTTATTTTAAAAATCCTGTGTGTGGTATTTTCACTGTTAGAATAGTTAAGTGAGGTGTGCCTGGGTGGCACTGTGGGTTGAGCCTCCAACTTCTCCTTCCGGCTCAGGTCATTTCAGGGTCCTGAGACTGAACCCCACATGGGTCTCTGTGCTCAGTGCAGAGACTGCTTGAACTCTCTCCCTCTGTGTCCCTACTCATGCTGTCTTTCTCTCTCTAAAACAAAAAAATCTTAAAAAAAAAAAAAAAAAGATATTTAAGTAAAGTATCACTCCTAAATCCAATAGAGAAACTGCAAAAAAATATACTAAATAAAGCTGGTTGAATAATTATACATTAACTCGACAAAAATTTAATTCAGTGCCTACCATGTGTAAGCAAAGAATTAAACAAAGCAAGCCTCCCTTAAGTAGGCACTCTGAAAAGGGCTTCACTTATGGAGGACTAAAGCACAGTTTTGTTATTGGTTAAAATTATATGACAAGTAAGTTTCTATATGCCCCTCTAGGTCTTTTTATAATTTGGGTATTTTATGAGACTTGACACACTGCCTACTGTGCTAAGGAGGCACCTTAATTGGGGTATTTTGAAGGTCTGTTCTTTCCAAGCACAAATTTTCTTATTTTCTCAAACACAAATCTAAAAACAGATTTTACAACAGTGATTCCATATCAATTTTAATGAGTCCTGATAAGGTAACAGAAAACTAGGAGACAATTTTTTTAAGATTTATTTATTTATTTGACAGAAAAATCACAAGTAGGCATATGTAGGCAGAGAGGCAAGCAGAGAGAGAGGGAGAAGCATGCTCCCTGTTGAGCAGAGAGCCTGATGTGGGCCTTGATCCCAGGACCCTGAGATCATGACCTGAGCTTGAAGGCAGCTGCTTAACCAACTGAGCCACCAGGCGCTCCAAGGAGACACTTTTTTCTTTTTTAAACTTAAAAAAAATGTTTTTTTAAAGATTTTTATGAAGCAGGCTCCCCGCGGAGCAAGGGGCCCAATTCGGGACTCGATCACAGGACCCTGGGACCATGACCTGAGCTGAAAGCAGACCCTTAACCAACTGAGCCACCAAGGTGCCCCAGGAGACACTTTCTTAATTATTTTTATTACTGTTGTCTGTAAGTTATTAAAAATTTTTTTTGTCATTTTTCTTTCTCCTCCTTGAAAATAAATGAAGTTTAAGTCAGACAGTTTTAGGAGTTTTATCTTGCTCAAGGGCAAAACTGAGATGAATGTTCAGATGTTCCCAAACACAGTCCAAGACCTCAGAATTAGTACCCATTTCCTATCTTTGGAGCTCAACTTAAAAATACAGACACTAGATTCTACTACCACCAAATCCATGCCACTACCACAGAATCCCAGCAAACATGAGCTCCATTTAAGTTAAAAAGGCTTGGTTTTTCTAATAAAAAAGCAAAACATGATTCAATGTTAAAATCAGATTAGAAGGCACCTGGATGGCTCAGTTGGTTGGACGGCTGCCTTCGGCTCCAGTCATGACCCCAGCCAGGGTTTCAAGATCAAGTCCTGCATCGGGCTCCCGGCTCCACAGGGAGTCTGTTTCTCCCTCTGACCTACCCCCCCCTCATGCTCTCTCTCAAATAAATAAAAATCTTTTTTAAAAAAATCAGATTAGAAAAAGGTTAATGAAACATTATTTCTGGGTTATCAACACCCAACTCTCATCCACCCCATACTTTAGGGTTTCAGTAGCAAAGAGATTGAAGAAACATCATCTCTTCTCTAGAGAATACCCAAATAAGTATTCCTCATCCCTTCTTAGGAAATTAAAGTGTGTTATTAAGTCTAAGTAAAGATGTGTATTTGGAAGAAAATTAGAGCTGGAAATCTTTTCCATTAGATGGTTCCAAAGTACATTCCTTTCAAAATCTAAATTCTTGTGGCTGTCACCTAAATTTAGAAAGATGTGTATGAATTAAGAGGCCAACAATGACAGACTAAAATTGGTGTTTTTAATGAAATCTTGATTGCTACAAGGGCCTTACTGCCATTTGTTTTACCATGATTATCAATGATTGGCCATAATTTAGCTTCACTAAAACCACCAGATTTGTGACAGAGATTCTTCAAAGAAAGTCCCTCTGGTATAGAGTCCACCAGAACAACAGTTAAGATATTACCTCCAATTCATTCAGCCTCTGGATACGTGGAGTAAAATGAAGTTTGTCAACATCACATGCAAATGGTGGCTGCCAATCCTAGGGGAGAAGCAAACGCTTTGATTAGAAGAATTTGTCATTCTGACATTTTTTAAAAATTCTGTTAAAACCCCAGGTGAGTAAAACACACTATGTCTAACCAGTTAAATAAAACAGAACATGGATAATAGCTTAACCTTTTTTCCACCAGAACAGCAGAATATGTATGATTACCCTTCCCCATACAAATGATGCAGCCTGTGCACACCCCTCTTCACACCTTTCAAATGAGTAGTTACTTAACCGCAAGCTGTTGAAAAACCCCTGCCTTTAAAGTTTATTCATGGCGCCCCTGGGTAGCTCAGTCCTTAAGCAGCTGCCTTCAGCTTGGGTCATGATCCCAGGGTCCTGGGATCAAGTCCTGCAATGAGCCCTGCATCAGGCTCCCTGCTTGACGAGAAGCCTGCTTCCCCTTCTCCCACTTCCCCTGTTTGTGTTCCCTCTCTCGCTGTGTCTCTCTCTGTCAAACAAATAAATTAAATTAAAGGAAAAAAAAAAAAGACAAAAACAAGTTATTTTTTAAAATTAAATAAATAAAATAAAGTTCATTTATTTTTAGTAATCTCTACACCCAACATAGGGCTCCAACTCACCACCCCAAGATCAAGAATCACATGGGCTTTTTGGACTGAGACAGACAGGAGCCCCCTGCAAAAATCACTGACTTTGAAAAAAATCAAAATTCCTCTATTCCATAAAAGCTATCTTTTTACAAAATAGCTGTATTAACGTCAAAACATCCATAAACTAAATTTTTATATGTAACTTCCTAGCTACCTTAACTTTTATTATAAAATTAAAGTTAAGTTTGGGGGTGGTGTTGAAGACTGCCATTCAAGACTAATTTTTAAAAATCGTCCTTAGTGCTCGCTTCAGCAGCACATATACTAAAAAAATCGTCCTTAACATATCTACTGCCACAGATTCTTAGAAGAACTGCTATCATGAGGAAATAATCAGACAAGGAAAAGTATTATGCTACCTCTAAGTAGAGAAAACTGCAAACAACTTAAATGTCCACAGTAGGAGAATATTTAAAGGAATAAAAATTATGCTGTATTAATGGGGGCGCTTGGGTGGCGCAGTTGGTTAAGCAGCTGCCTTCGGCTCAGGTCACAATCTCAGTGGTCCCACATCTGGCTCCTTGCTCCCTCTCCCTTTGCCTGCTGCTCCCCCTTTGTGTTCCGACATGCGCACACACTCTCTCTCTAATAAGTATATAAATAAATCTTTAAAAAGAAAAATTATGGGGCACCTGGGTGGCTCAGTGGGTTGTGTCTCTGCTTTCAGCTCAGGTCATGATCTCAGGGTCCTGGCACCAAGTCCCACATTGGGCTCTCCGCTTGGCAGGGAGCCTGCCTCCCCCCTCACCCTCTGCCTGCCTCTCTCTGTCTACTTGTGATCTCTGTCAAATAAACAAAATCTTTTTTTTTTTTTTAAGATTTTATTTATTTATTTGACAGACAGAGATCACAAGTAGGCAGAGAAGCAGGCAGAGGGAGAGGAGGAAGCAGGCTCCCTGCTGAGCAGAGAGCCCAATGTGGGGCTCAATCCCAGGACCCTGGGATCATGACCTGAGCCAAAGGCAGAGGCTTTAACCCACTGAGCCACCCAGGCGCCCCAATAAACAAAATCTTTAAAAAAGAAAAGAAAAAAATTATGTGGCATTAATGAGTACAGAGTTCAGTTTGGAATAATGAACAAGTTCTGAAGATATATTAGTGTAAATAGTTATTTTTTTAAAAGATTTTATTTATTTATTTGACAGAGAGAGAGACAGTGGGGGGGAGGGCGGGGAGAGCGCCCACAAGCGGGGGAGTGGGAGAGGGAGAAGCAGGCTTCCCACAAAGCAAGGAGCTGGATGCAGGGCTCAATCCCAGGACCCCTGGATCATGATCTGAGCTAAAGGCAGACTCTTAACAACTGAGCCACTCAGGTGCCTGGCGTTAATGAACTGTACCCTTAAAATTATTACAATGGTAAATTCTTTATTATGCATATTATAATATTTTAACACATTTAAAAAAGCAAAAAGACAAAAAATTATGCAGTGGTAGAGCTCTATTTATTGACACTGAAAGATGTTCCTTATATTTGTTAAGGAGGAAAAGAAGTACAGACTATGCAATATAAAAGTATAACATTGGAAAGATATACAGCAAAAACAATTAGTAGTGGTTGTCTTTGGTGGTAGGATTACAGATGATTTTCTTTTACTTCGTTAGCCATTTCAAATACAATCTGAAATATGTTACATACATTAAATAACATTTCTTACATATTAAATTACTTTGGATTAAGAAAACAATACAAGGAAGTTCACAGTCTTTTTACCCTATTTCATACCCAGAAGTTTGTTCTAATTAAATAATTCACCCGGAATCAACATACATGAAATTAACTACAGTATAATGTTAGAAAGATGACTGATATATAACAACACTGAATATTATACAGCATTTTAAAATTCTAGATTTATGAAGAACTCATACCAATAAATAAGGAAACAGAAAAATGGACAAATTGTGTTAGTAATTACCAAGAAAAAATGGCTAGCTTTAAAAAGACTGTTGTCCAACTTTACTCAAAATTTTAAAAATACGGGCGCCTGGGTGGCTCAGTGGGTTAAGCCGCTGCCTTCGGCTCAGGTCATGATCTCAGGGTCCTGGGATCGAGTCCCGCATTGGGCTCCCTGCTCAGCAGGGAGCCTGCTTCCTCCTCTCTCTTTCTGCCTGCCTCTCTGCCTATTTGTGATCTCTCTCTCTCTCTGTCAAATAAATAAATAAATAATATTTTTAAAAAAAATTTTAAAAATACACAAGATTCTCATGTTTTTACCTACGAGGTTACCAATGATTTAAAATATACACACCACCAGTATTAGCAATATGTGAGGAAATGTGAATCCTGGTGATTAGTACGCTGTTTCTGTTTTTAATTTTTATTTATTTATTTTTTAAAAGATTTCACCTATTTATTTGACAAACAGAAATCACAAGTAGGCAGAGAGGCAGGCAGAGAGTGGGGGAAGCAGGCTCCCTGCTGAGCAGAGCGCCCCATTCCGGGCTGGATCCCAGGATCCTGGGATCAGGACCTGAGCCAAAGGCAGAGGCTTTAACCCACTGAGCCACCCAGGTGTCCCTAGTATTCTGTTTCTGGAGGTCAATTAGAAACATCAAATTTTTAAAGGTCTATTGACCCAGCAATTCCTCAGATTAGAATTTACAAATATTTGTTAACATTCACAACACCAAAATAGAGAAAAAAAAATTAACTGCAGAATTGTTTTAACTTAAGACCTTACTAATGGGGAATCTGGCTGGCTCAGTGGGTGGAACATGAGGCTCTTGATCTCAGTTTGAGCCCACATTGGGTGTGGAGAGTACTTAAAAAAAAAAAAACCTAAAAAGAAAACCAAACAAACAAACCGTAGTATCTATCAGTGAAGAATAAGGTAAGTAAATGTTGACACATCTGTAAATAGCAATAAAATACTCTGCAACTGCAATAAGAAAAAAAATCTACATGTTCTAAATACATGTAGACAGCCAAGACTGAATGAGTAAAAAACCCTCAAACATGTAAAATCATGCAAACAGTATTACATGTATGTAAATTTTAAAGACTTTCATAATAGGAGGGGGAAAGAGATTATTTGACACACAGATCACAATTGGGCAGAGAGGCA
This sequence comes from Neogale vison, assembly GCF_020171115.1. NCBI lineage: Eukaryota > Metazoa > Chordata > Mammalia > Carnivora > Mustelidae > Neogale > Neogale vison. The sequence continues at coordinate 71,716,508 of NC_058100.1, forward strand.
GTCAGAGAGAGAGAGAGAGAGAGAGAGAGGAGGAAGCAGGCTCCCTGCTGAGCAGCGAGCCCAATGTGGGGCTCGATCCCAGGACTCTGGCATCATGACCTGAGCTGAAGGCAGAGGCTTTAACCCACTAAGCCACCCAGGCACCCCAAAAGAGATTATTATTATTATTTCAAATCTATATTATTAGAATTTTTATTACTATTGGTTAGTTTTAGTTTAAAAGTATAAAACAAGGGGAGTGAATGGGTGGCTCAGTGGGTTAAGCCTCTGCCTTCAGCTCAGGTCATGATCCCAGGGTCCTGGGATCCAGGCCCGCATTGGGCTCTCTGCTCAGCGGGGAGCCTGCTTCCCCCTCTCTCTCTCACTGCCTGCCTCTCTGCCTACTTGTGATCTCTGTCTGTCAAATAAATAAATAAATAAATAAAATCTTCACAAGTAAAACAAGGGTCTGGTGCACCTGGCTGATTCTGCCTCAGTTCGTGGAGAATACAATTCTTGATCTTTGGGTCCTTAATTCAGATCCCACAATGGGCACAGAGCTTACTTTAGACAAAAAATAAATAAATAAATAAGTAAAAGAAGGTTTTGTTTTAGTGATTAGAAGCCTTCAGTAAAGTGCCCACCAGCGATGCCTGATAAACTATTATGTTAAAAAGATTACATCTTACCACAATTTCTTTTAATAAGGAAAATGCAGATCAGAAATTGGTACAAAGCTATTTACTATTAGAATACCAAAAAGAGGGGGGCCTGGGTGGCTCAGTTGTTAGGCGTCTGCCTCCAACTTGGGTCATGATCCCAGGGTCCTGGGATGGAGTCCAGGGCGGGGGGTGGGGGTGGTGGGGGGGGGGGGGGGGGGGTGTTCCTGTTCTGCCAGAGGCCTGTTTCTCCCTCTTCCACTCCCCCTGCTTGTGTTCCCTCTCTCGCTGTGTCTATGTCAAATAAATAAATAAAATCTTTAAAAAGAAAAAAAAAAAGAAAGAAAGAAAGGAAAGGAAAAAGTAAAAAAAAAAAACAAAAGTGGAAGCACTACGTGTTTAAAAAGGTCATCACAGATAAGGATTTCAAGTATTTTATGTTGTCACACTGCCTCTTCCACAAAGACTATGGCTCTTGTTTCAATGTCAGCTGTCATTTAAAGAAATACTATACTTTGTTAATCAACTTAAAAATATTACCTACTCTGGGTGCCTGGGTGGCTCAGTGTGTTAAGCCGCTGCCTTCGGCTCAGGTCATGATCTCAGGGTCCTGGGATCGAGTCCCACATCGGGCTCTCTGCTCAGCAGGGAGCCTGCTTCTCTCTCTCTCTCTCTCTCTCTCTCTGCCTGCCTCTCTGTCTACTTGTGATCTCTCTCTGTGAAATAAATAAATAAAATCTAAAAAAAAAAAAAGAAAGAAAAAGAAAAATATTACCTACTACAACCTGGGTTGGAAAGGTGCAACTCATTTATTTTTGTTTGGCTTGATAACTAAAGATAAAGAAAGCAACGTGTTTAATTATATAGAACACAATGTAGTGGAAAACAATCACATTGCTCAATATCCTATCACAGGCTAAGAGGAAGACTTCATGTTGTTCAGAGCTTTGCTCTCTAATATCTCATAAAAGCTGTAGGCTTTCTGAAATGAACTGATCTGGGTTGAAGGTTACACCAAAAACGTATCCAAGATAATATGTAAGAATATACAAGTAAATGATTAACATACTGTCCACATGGCCTAAAAATTTTATAAACTAAGACTTATGGGTAATGTAGGACATCCCCTGATTAATCAAGTTGGCTTTTTTCTTTTCCAAATAGGCCTTCTAATCCCAAACACAATGACAGGAAATTAATTTCATCTTATCTATATATTAAAATTTTAATACTATAGTGAGTTATGTCTTTGTATGTACGTATGTACGTATGTATGTATATATATATATATGTATGTATTATATAATATATACTTATTCTATACTGAAGCTTTTTCAAATAAAATGAATCCTAAAAATAAAGCATCAGGAGGAAAACAGAACATATCTATCACTAAGGAAGTTCACACAGCAGGGATAATAAGCTAAAAACTAAAACTCAGAAGATCATTCCTTCATTAAATACAGATCGCTGAAAACTATCACTTCTTCTAGTTACAGAGAATGAGGGAAAATGGGATGCCATTTAGTTTCAAGACTTTCACTGTCAGCTGCAAAGCTTTACTACAATAAAAGAATTACATATTATTTGCAATGCTCACATTGAAATATCATTGGCTGAGTCTCACCTCAATGAGCTCTAATTTTTAAATGGGGAAAAAAAGCCAGCAAAGAAGGAAAGAAACCATTAAATAACAGTGTGATAATTTTGGGTTTGACACTTAAGTATCTAAAGGGGATACCATATAATCTAACCAAAACTTTTAGTCCCGAACAATAAAATGATTCACAAATATTTTTCTAGCATAAAAAGAGTATTTCCATACTAACTAGGTGTTCTAAGGGTTCATAGATTGCAAGGCATCCCATATAAATTTCCTGCTAAGATTCACTCACTTTTAAAACTTCAAATGTCTTTTAGAGGTGCCTGGGTGGCTCAGTCAGTTAAGGGAACAACTCTTGATTTAGGCTCAGGTCATGATCTCAGGGTCATGGGATTGAGCCCCATGTCAGGCTCCAAACTCAGTGCAAAGTCTTGCTTGAGTTTCTCTCTCCTTCTTCCTCAGCCCTCTCTCTCTCTCTCTCTCTCTCTCTCTCTCTCTCACTGAAATAAATAAGTCTTTTTAAAGCCTTCATTTTGAAAGGCTTATTTATTATTATTATTAATTATTATTATTTAACTATTATTTAAACGTTCAATTATTTTCCTAAGCACTAAAAAAATATATTCCTTGCAAGGCAATTAAATAGGAAGTTGAAGCTTCAAAATCGTCAGAGGCCTGGGACACATCAAGCAAAACATTTTCCTTAGTCTCAGCATTAACTGAGCAACAACTTACAGTACATTTAACTGAGAAATGTGCAATAAAATTGACCAGTGGGAGATTAACTTAACTTTCATAGGATGCTAAGAATTTTTCAAAAACTCCATGAAAATTCACTCTGCGAATCATCCCCAACTAGCATCCACATACCAGAATACTGTCTTAATCTTTCTAAATACAGAGAAGCTATCACCATTTTGAGATCTAACACTAAGAAAAATTAGAAAGTACATACTTTACAAGAGGCTTTTCCAGAAGTTGGTTCTCAGACTCTGGCAGACAAACGAACTTTTAAAAATTAATGTCAAAGGGCGCCTGAGTGGCTCAGTCCGCTGGACATCTGTCTTCAGCTCAGGTCATGATCTCAGGGTCCTGGGATGGGATCAAGTCCCATATCAGGCCCCCTACACAGCAGGGAGTCTGCTTCTTCCTCCTGCCTCTGCCCCTCCCCCTGCTCCGGTTTGCGCTCTCACTCTCAAATATATAAATAAAATCTTAAAAAAAAAAATCAATGTCAAAAGCTCATTCTGGTTAGTTCACAAAGAGTAACATTAACTAAGGACCACTGTATTTTATAACTGCATGTGTTCTATGAAAGCCAGTCATGACAGAATAAACGCATTCAAAGGATTTTTAATCCAGTGCAGCAGAGCTAAACTTTGTGCCTGAATCCAGAGTCTGTTTCTAGGTTATCCACACAGTAACACAAAATGATAGTGCAAAATTTTAAGGAACTGAACAAAGAATCTGTTAGTGTTTTAAGTCAAGTCAGAAAATTTTTCAGTTAAGCCACCAAGATTTATCAACCTGAATAAAGATTTTTTTGAGCTGTTTATTTGAGAGCTCAGTGGTGGGAGGAATGGTGTTGTTGAGGAAGCAGAGGAGGAGAGGGAGACAGAGAATCCCAAGCAGGCACCACATGCAGCACACAGCATGAAGCCCAACATGGGGCTCAATCCCACAATCCCAAAGGAATTGACCCCAGCAGAAATCCAGGGGCTCAGCTGGTTAAGCCAAGGGCCCCCCCCTTGGCCCCTTAAGGGCCCCCAGGCGCCCTTCAAACTTAATAAAAATCTGAGTAGCACATATGGAAGTATGTATGAAGTACAATTTAAAAGACTACTTTCTCATACATTAAACGTTTTATGTCAACACGATGTCCTTAAGACAAATTCAAGGAGGAAGAACTGGGAAGAGCATAATCATTATAAATCCCCATTTATAAATTAAAAAACAAGCAGAGTTACTATTTGTGAGTCCCTCAGTGGAATCCACTGACCACTCACTGATGGGCAGTCTACCAGGAAAGTTCTGTAATACAAGACTTCGGTGTCTTCCCAAAAGAAATAAAAGGTGTTAGATATGACTAACTTCTCCCTTTTTTCTTAATTCCTTCTGGATAGGCTTGGCACTAAGCAGCTTTAGCTAGCCACCCATTTGTTCAAAGTCTGTTTAAGACCTCCCATCCTTAGTGAGCCACTAATAAAAAACAAAAACACTGAGAATTTTCTTTTTAGACTTTAGAATCACACTTTCTTCCTTAAATCAGAGGTTCTTACATTGTATAGAATTGAGTGTATGTGGATTTTTGCCAGCCAGTTCACAGCTTTCACCAGGGTTTCAAAGGGGTATGTAACCTCAAAAAAGAAAGAAAAAAAGTCCTGGGAGTATGTTTGGCTTTCATAAATTTTTGTACCTCCAAGTTCTTTCTCACTACCCCAACTTACTTTTTTCAGTCCCTTCTTGTACTTAACCAAGACATGATAATGGGTAAGATGCGTGGCTCCTCAGAATGTCAGGAGGTTGTAGATATTATAGTACAGGACACAAAGAGCAATGCATTTAGAAGTCAGAAGACCTGGATTTGCATTTTGGTTCTTTAAACGCCACTAGAAGGATCTTAACTTTTCAATTTGAAATGTACAAACAAGAGCCACCTTCAGAACTATGGCGAAAATTAAAACGACAAATATAAAGCACTGTTTATTGTTAAAACAAAAATAGAAAGTACTATATTTACATTAAGTTCTGATCACTGAAATATCATTTCTTCTAGCAAAAAGTCACTGCAGGGGGGCACCTGGGTGGCTCAGTGGGTTAAAGCCTCTGCCTTCGGTTCGGGTCATGATCCCAGGGTCATGGGCTCGAGCCCTGCATCGAGCTCTCTGCTCGGCGGGGAGCCAGCTTTGCCTCTCTCTTTGTTTCCCTCTCTGCCCACTTGTGACCTCCATCTGTCAAATAAATAAAAAAAATCTTTAAAAAAAAAAGTCACTGCAGGGGCTCCTGGGTGGCTCAGTGGGTTAAGGCCTCTACCTTCGGCTGAGGTCATGGTCCCAGGGACTTGGGATAAAGCCCCGAATCCGGCTTTCTGCTCAGCAGGAAGCCTGCTTCTCCCTCTCTCTCTGTGCCTGCCTCTCTGCCTACTTGTGATCTGTCAAATAAATAAATAAAATCTTAAAAAAAAAAGTCACTGCAGTCTCAACTTTCAAGGACCATCAGACATCTAAGCTTTATCTTTAAGGACTTTATCCTTCCAGCCTAACTCTAGTGGGCATCAGGGAAATTTCAACCCAGGTTAAAAGACTACCTTATATTTCCACCGCCACCCAGTTACTTCTTCAATGCTCATTTTTTAAACACAATTACATCATTTCCTTTATCCTTGTAGAGTAAAATAGATGTGAAAGAGGATACACTCTGGAGTCACAATGCCTGGGTTCAAATCCTGACCGTGTGGCTTTGTACTAATCTCCCTGTAGCTCAGGTGCATGTATAAAGGGGAAACTATGAGGCTTAAATACACGTAAAAAGCCTTTAGACAGGTCCTGGTATTTACAAAGTAAATGGTCAAAAATGTTAGTCACGGGACGCCTGGGTGACTCAGTGGGTTAAAGCCTCTGCCTTCCGCTCAGGTCATGATCCCAGGGTCCTGGGATTGAGCCCTGAATAGGGCTCTCTGCTCAGTGGGGAGCCTGCTTCATCCTCTCTCTCTCTCTCTGCCTGCCTCTCTGCCTACTTGTGATCTGTCAAATAAATAAATAAAATCTTAAGAAAAAAAAAGAACCTTTTAAAAAAAAAAAATGTTAGGGGGCGCCTGGGTGGCTCAGTAGGTTAAAGTCTCTGCCTTCGGCTCAGGTCATGATCCCAGTGTGCCCTGGGATTGAGCCCCGCATCGGGCTCTCTGCTCAGCAGTGAGCCTGCTTCCTCCTCTCTGCCTGCATCTCTGCCTATTTGTAATCTCTGTCTGTCAAATAAATAAATAAAATCTTTAAAAAAAAGAAAAAAACATGTTAGTCATGAGGAAATGTTTATGCTGCAAAGCTTTAGTTCCCAGGAAGCCTAAAACAACTGTGTTTTATGATTGGTTATGTTTAACACAATGGCTTCAATTCTCAAATCTTGATCACAGAATTATATAAAATGGCATTCAAAAATTAATATATAGTGTGGCTCAGTGGGTTAAAGCCTCTGCCTTCGGCTCTGGTCATGATCCCAGAGTCCTGGGATTGAGCCCCGCATCGGGTTCTCTGCTCAGTGGGGAGCCTGCTTCCTCCTCCCTCTCTCTGCCTGCCTCTCTGCCTACTTCAGATCTCTGTCTGTCAAATAAATAAATAAAATCTTTAAATAAATAAATACTTTTTTAAAAAATTAATATATAATATTCAAGGCCCATTAGTCTAATTTTTTGCTGGATTTTTTTCAGCTTTATTGAAATATATACAATTGTGCTTTTTTTTTCTTAAGGTCTTATTTATTTGAGAGAGAGAGAATGCACAAGCAGAGGGCAGAGAGGGCAGAGGGAGAGGCAGACATCTAGCTGAGCAGGGAGCTGGGTGTGGGGCTTGATACCAGGACCTTGGGATAACAGGTCCTGGTTGGGATAACAACCCCCACGGTAAGCAGACATCTAACTGACTGAGCCACCCAGGAACCCCTATGTAATCTTGCTTCTTCTTCTTCTTCTTCTTTTTTTTTTTTTTTAAGATTTTATTTACTTATTTGACAGAGATCACAAGTAGGCAGAGAGGCAGGCAGAGAGAGAGAGGAGGGAGTAGGCTCCCCACTGAGCAGAGAGCCCTACGCGGGGCTCAATCCCAGAACCCTGGGATCATGACCTGAGCCGAAGGCAGAGGCTTTAACCCACTGAGTCACCCAGGTGCCCCTGAAACCTTGATTCTTAAACGAGAATATACTGTTAGGTTTCCATGCTTAAAAAGAGCTTTTTCTAAGATTGTTTTAGGTATGTAATTCAAGGGTAGAGGCACTTAATGGATCTGCTAAAAGAGGAGCTCGCCCGGGTGGCTCACTCAGTCAGTTAAGCATCTGCCTTTGGCTCAGGTCATGATTCCAGGGTCCTGGGATAGAGTCCCACATTGAGTCTGCCTCTCCCCTTGCTCGTGCTCACTTGCGTGTGCGCACGCTCTCTCTTTCTCTCAAATAAATGAATAAAACTTTAAAAAAAAAATGACAGTTATTCTGGCTCTACAGATTATCAGCTAAATCTAAGTATTAAAATTATTTAATTATTTAATTTAAAATTAAGACTACCTTCACAGAACAGTACTGAGGATGTTCAACAAATGCTATTGAACAAGTAAAAATTCCAGTCATGAAAGTTAGTGCTAACATTTCTACAAAGCTAAAAGGTATAAAATCAAAAGGTCTGACTGGTAAAAAAATGCCAATGAAGAAAACTTGATGACAAGACTTCGTAAACGAAGAAAACAGTTTTGTAAAAACACATCTGCTCCTTACTGAGATATGGGTTAGTCTATCAAGGGAGGTGAGGCTCATGTTGTGGCACAGGGTTTATGCTCATTATGATGATACAAAAATTCTCAGTTTTAAGTCCTTCCATAGACAAGACTGCAAGAATAGGTATCCCCTTTAAAAAAAAAAAAAAAAATCAGAGGTGCCTGTCTGGCTCAGCCATTGGAGCATGCGACTCTTGATCTCAGGGTCGTGAGTTTGAGCCCCACACTGAGTGCAGAGATTACTGAAAAATAAAATCTTAAAAATAAATAAACAATATTTTTTTTAAAAAAATGAGTTGCCAATATACGTAGTCTTACCATGAGAAAAACAAGAGATAAATTCCAATAGTGGGACAGCCTACAAAATTCCCAGTCAGTACTCCTCAAAATCGTCAAGTTCATCAGAAATAGTCTGAGAAACTGCAACAGCTTAAAAAAGCCTAAAGAGGGGTGCCTGGGTCGTTCAGTGAGTTAAGCCTCTGCCTTCGGCTCTGGTCATGATCTCACGGTCCTGGGATCGAGCCCGCCATCAGGCTCTCTCTCAGCAGGGAGCCTGCTTCCTCCACCCTCTCTCCCTACCTCTCGGCCTACTTGACCTCTCTCTCTCTGCCAAATAAATAAATAAAATCTTTGGGGGGGGAGCCTAAAGAGACATGACAGCCAAGCATGTGGTACCCTGGATGAGATCCTGAAACAAAAGAAGGGTATTAGCTATAAAACTAAGGAAATATAAATAAAATGCATGGACTTTAGTTAATAACAATGTCCATTCATTAATTATAGCAAAGATGTCATAATAATGTAAGGTATTAATAAAAGAGAAAACTAGGTGAAGGAATACATGGGAACTCTACACAATTTTTCTATAAGTCTAATAGTTCTTTAAAATACCAAGTCAGGGACGCCTGGGTGGCTCACTCAGTTGGTTAAGCAGCTGCCTTTGGGTCAGGTCATGATCCCGGCATCCTGGGATCAAGTCCCACATCGGGCTCCTTGCTGGGCAGGGAACGTGCTTCTCCCTCTGTCTCTGCCTGCCATTCTGTCTGCCTGTGCTCGCTCTCTCTCCCTCTCTCTCTCTGACAAATAAATAAATAAAATCTTTAAAAAATAAAAAATAAAAATAAAATACCAAGTCAGGGGCACCTGGGTGGCTCAGTGGGTTAAAGCCTCTACCTTCAGCTCAGGTCATTATCCCAGGGTCCTGGAATTGAGCCCCGCGTTGGGGGGTCTCTGCTCATCGAGCCTGCCTCCCCCTCTCTGCTTGCTTCTCTGCCTACTTGTGATATCTCTCTCTCTGTCAAATGAATAAATAAAATCTTAAATCTTAATTTAAATCTTAAAAAAAAAACCTAATAAAATGACAAAATAAGACCAACAAGGCCCACTTTCTCACATTTTAGTTGATACTATAAGGGAAGTTTATTGTTTTCCCTTTAGGAAACACATTTAAATTTTCATTTCACTTCACAGAAGCACAGATAGTTGAAGTTCTTACCAAACCCTCTTACTACTGGTTTAAATGTCCTTTGCAACCAGTGTACGTCTTACACATGCACAGATCCTAGATTTAGTTCTCCTGAGTCAGGCCTTTGCAGAACTGTTTCTCTTATGACTACAACTCTCAAACTTTTGGTCTTAGGACGCCCCTATTTTTTTAAAAAGCTTTTATTCATTTATTTGTCAGAGAGAGAGAGAGAGAAAGAGAGAAAGGCAGGTTCCCAGCTGATCAAAAAGCCTGATGTGGGACTCGATCCCAGGACCCTGGGAGCATGACCTGAGCTGAAGGCAGATGCTTCACCTACTGAGCCACCCAAGTGTCCCATGGACCTCTGAAAACTCTTAGAAACTGAGGCCCTCAAAGAGCTTTAGTCTATTTAGCTTGTATCTATTCACTCTGGTGGCAACAGAAATTTAAAATATTTTATGTGCACCTGGCTGGCTCATTTGGAAGAGCATGCTACTCTCGATCTTGGGGTCCAGAGTTTGAGCCCTACTTTGGGTGTAGAGATTACTCAAATAAATTAAAACTTAAAAAAAAAAAAAGTTTCAAAAAATTCATTTAATAATAATCAAAAAGTAAAAGAATGGCATTGTTTTATGTTGCATATATTTTACAAGTCTCTTTAATGTCTGGCTAATTGAAGTAAGTCGTTGGGTGTGTGCCTTCCCACTCCCCCTGCTTGTGTTCCTCTGAGAGAGGCTGTCCCAGTCAAATAAATAAAATACTAAAAAAAAAAAAAAAAAGCTAGTCATATTTTCTTCTATAGTCAATCAGCTGTAGTATATTGTTTTGGTTTAAAGCCTATTAAGAAAATCTGGTTACATATATTTAGTTGAAAAGAGGTAGTTCTTTTGGACCTGCTGAAAAGGTCTCAAGAACACTCCAAGAGTCATTTCCTCAATCCAAACCCTGGAAACAGGGGCACGCGGGTAGCTCAGTGGGTTAAGCCTCTGCATTTGGCTTGGGTCAGGATTTCAGGGCCCTGGGGTCGAGCCCTGCAGGGGGCTCTCTGCTCAGTGGGTAGCCTGCTTCCCCCTCTCTCCTGCCTGCCTCTCTGCCTACTTGTGATCTCCGTCAAATAAATAAAATCTTGGGGCGCCTGGGTGGCTCAGTGGATTAAGCCGCTGCCTTCGGCTCAGGTCATGATCTCAGGGTCCTCGGATCGAGTCCCGCATCAGGCTCTCTGCTCAGCAGGGCAGAATTCCCAACAGTCTGTCCCTCCAAGGAACTCTATCCATCCAGATTTTTAAAATGGTCCCTTTAAGTGTTTTCTCTATTCACTAGCAATGATTTCTTGACCTATATGTGTACTGCCAACCTTTTTAGAAAAGGTATACCAGTGTCAGCCCAGTCTTCCCTAAAAACCCCACCACCGAAAAGATCCTGAAACTACCAACTTAATCATATGCAAACATAAAGAAACGATTAACGGAGGTACTAAAGGGGCACCAGGGTGGCTCAGTCAGTTAAGGGTCTGCTTTCAGCTCAGGTCATGATCCCAGGGTCTTAGGATGCAGCCCCCAGTTGGGCTCCCTGCTCAGTACGGGAGTTTGCTCTCACTCTGTCCTTACTCCTGCTAGTGTTCTTTCTTGCCCATTCTCTCTCAAATGAATAAACTAAAAACAAAAAACACCACTTGTACTAAAATATTAAGGACCTTTGTTAAAATTATAATGCCTATAATTGACAGGACCTGGTAAAAGCTGTCAATTTACATTTTACAGACATCTTCACAGACTCTTTACAAGAATATTAAGTGTCCAAGCACTATTTCTATGGAGGAGAATTTATTAGTAAATGAAAACACACTGGTATAAAAGGGACACCCCATGTACTTTTTAAGCATCAGTCCCAATAAGGTCCTCTTTCACCACTTTTTAAAAATTTTATTTATTTATTCAGGAGAGGGAGAGAAGAGAGAGAGAGCATGTGTTGGGGCAGAGGGACAGAGGGAGAAGTGGACTGCCCACTGAGCAGGGAGCCCACACTCCCAGGACTCTGGGATCATGATGCAAATGAAAACCAAAGGTAGATCTTAGCCGACTGAGCCACCCAGGTGCCCCTCTCGTCCACCACTTTTTTTTTTTTTAAGATTTTATTTATTTATAGATTTATTTATTTATATACAGAGAGAGAGAACAGAAGTAGGGGGAGTTGGAGAGGCAGAAGCAGGCCTCCCATGGGGCAGGGAGTCTAATGCGGAACTAGATCCCAAGATCATGAGAACATGACCTGAGCTGAAGGTAGAGTCTTAACGACTGAGCCACCCAGGTACCCCATCTTGACCACTTATAATAAAACTTGGTAACAATGATCTGTATTTGTAGGACCCCTAAATGACTTAAATTTATTATTGTCAAAACCATGTGGAAATACCATGGAAAATAGTCCTTCCAAAACTTCAAAAAGATGGTTTCCTTTCCTGGCCAGTTACAGGAGCAAGCTAAGTAAGTACCACCTTGTTTATAAACAGTAAGAGCAATAGAATAACAAGATCACGTCAAGACCTTACTCTTTCAAAACGTCCCTAACAGAGGCGCCTGGTGGCTCAGTCGATTAAGCAGCTGCCTTCAGCTCAGGTCATGATCCCAGGGTCTTGGGATTGAGCCCCACATCGGGCTCCCTGCTCAGCAGAGAGTCTGCTTCTCTCTCTCCCTCTGCCTGCCACTCTGCTTACTTGTGCTCTCTGTGTCTCTGTCAAATAAATAAATAAAATCTTAAAAAAAAAAAGTCCCTAACAGATGTCTACCCCTACCAAAAAGTTACGTACTGAGGTGATTCATACAAATTTTTGGCATATTCCCAAAAGTCTTATTTATATGCTTCTATTTAGAAGCATCCTTTTAAAAATCACCCGGAAGGATCATAAGAAAGCTAAATCCCTAGTATAAATCATCTTCCACTCAAATAGGTTGACATGATAGATCACTCATGAAAATTTAAGAGGAGAGCATTATTTCTCTTGGATCATTCATTGACACCTCATGACACAAAAGTCACCAAATAAAACCAGAAGAAATGTCAGATTCTTCTCCCCTACAGCAATTATAACTGGCATAAATATTGCTTCAATACAATCAAGTAGCTATACTGCCAGAGTTTCTCCGCCAAGGAAATTTAATTAAGTAGTTTTGATTCTGTTTTTCTTTTTTTTCCCAAGTAGGATCCCAGTGAGGAAAAGACAAATTCTGAGAGAAAATTGAGGCTACCAAGGTTAAGAAAAAATAACATGCTTCAGAGAAAGGTTCCAGAAATGATCTGTGAGGGGAAGGGCTTGAGGAAAAAGGTTGGACTCGGCCCCTACAACCTTCCCCTCAGCAACACCCAAACCCACCTGGATACGGAGGGGAGGGAAAGGTAAACAGCCCACACCCTACCTTGAAGGCCTTGCTGTATCTGTAAACATATGTTCTACAACTTTAGTACTTTACAAACTGGACACTCCAAGATTCAAAATCAAGGTCATGAAAGGGACAGTAACTACACTACCAAATGGCCTAGGTCTCTAAGAAGATACTAAAAGACTACAAAATCTTTGTTTTTGCTTGATGTTCCACATCAAGACATATTTGGCAATCGTACTAAAAAAGAGAAACATAAATAATACGCCATTCATTTCACTAGATGCAAATATTTAACAGTTATTTAGCCCAGCTACAATTAGCTGCAAGCCTAACGTTAAAAGTAGAAATAAGGGGCGCCTGGGTGGCTCAGTGGGTTAAGCCTCTGCCTTTGGCTCAGGTCATGATCTCAGAGTCCTGGGATCGAGTCCCACATCGGGCTCTCTGCTTGGCAGGGAGCCTGCTTTCTCCCCTTTCTCTCTGCCTGCCTCTCTGCCTACTTGTGATCTCTCTCTGTCAAATAAATAAATAAAATCTTAAAAAAAAAAAAGTAGAAATAATTTTAGAACCTGTATGATCCCTAACAGCCACATCTGAAGTAAAAGACTGAAGTCTGGACTTGAACAGGAATTGATAGGAAGCTGCTCTATACATCCCACTGCCAGATCACTTAGTATTTTTAGGGCAACATGCAATTCTACTCAATATGCTATAATTCTGACCATGTTTCAAGGCTAGCTAGATCTCCTATTTGAAAGAGAGAAAGATGCACTAACACATAGGCATGCTCAACTTAAAATGGCAGATAAACAGGTCTTACCTCCAAAGGTCTTAAATTTATCCTGGGATATATCTCAAACCATGCTGGTATTATTGTAGAGACAGCACCATCAATGGCCTTATTTATTTCACATTTACTGCCACATTTAATAATAATTTGATTTACAAGAAACCCACTTTAATGTAAAATACTCAGAAATTGCAGCCTAATAAAATTGGTCCTCATCTGAATGGCTACCGGGTATCAAAGGGACAAACTCCATAAAGCTCTTCTATTTTTGCAGGTTTTAAATAAAGGATTTTGCAGCTGTGGACCCAATTCATTTCTTCATTCACCAGAGCTGAAAAAAAAGGAGTCCCTAGTTTCTGGTCCTATAGTTGAGAAATCCTGCTAATTCAAAGTCAACAGATAGAGAATTCCTTATATTAACAGCTGCCTAAACCTTATCAGGGAACTATCTAAAATCATTTCTTAAACCTAGATGGGGGGGCACCTGGGTGACTCAGTCGGTTAAGCATCTGGCTTCAGCTCACATCATCTTCTCAAGGGTCCTGGGATCGAGTCCCACATTGGGGTCCCTGCTCAGTGGAGAGGCTGCTTCTCCCTCTCCCTCTACATGCCGCGCTGCCTACTTGTGTTCTCTCCCTCTCCCTGTCACACACACACACACACACACACACACACACACACACCCCACCCCCCCACACCCACCCCCCAAGGCTTTTAAAATGACCAGAGGAGGGCGCCTGAGTGGCTCAGTCAGTCAAGCATCTGCTCAGGTCATGAATCCAAGCTCCTGGGAATGAGTCGACCCCTTCTCCCAGGATCCCTGTTCAGTGGGAAGTCCGCTTCTCCCTCTAACACAGCCATGCCCCCGCCCCGCCATTTTTTCTCTCTCCCAAAAATAAGTAAAATCTTTTAATAAATAAACAAGTAAATATGACCCGAGGCCAGAGGAATGCCTTAAAATTCAAACGTGGGCATCCCATGAGATTCTAATTCAATTCTGCAGTGGAGTCCAGGATGATTTTGATGGGAGTTAGGGCTACATTCAGGGTGCCTAAGGCTTAATGGATACTCTTCCATTAAACCTGGGTGGTTACTGAAATTGATGAGCCAGGAGTTTCCATACAAATGAGCTTAAAAACCGATAGTATATGAAGTACAAAGCTCATACATATTAATAAACTAAATGAAGATTAAAACAAAGAATAAGAATACAGAATTTATTTAAATTTTCATAAACAAATTTGAGAGACAGACTAAAAATGAAATGGTATTTTAGTATCATTTGGTATCACTACTAATTTCACTGATGTCCCTTCAGTTGTGTTTGGATGGTGAGAAGGAAGCTAGGGAAAACCACTCTTCTCCCCAAAAAGCCTATGAGAGGAAATGAGAAGAGCTAGCTAATTCGTGGGACTTATTAAGGGAGCCACTGTATATAATAAGGAAGAACAGTGAACTTGGAAGTAAAGCCATGGTTTGGAAGTTTCTAATCTGTCCTTTAAAAGCTGTGTCACCTTAGGGGGTACACCTGGGTGGCTCATTTGATTGACCATCTGACTCTTGATTTTGGCTTAGGTCATGATCTCAGGATCCTGAGATCGATCGAGTCCAGCATTGGCTTCTACACTCAGTCGGGGGCGCCTGGGTGGCTCAGTGGGGTTAAAGCCTCTCTGCCTTTGGCTCGGGTCATGATCCTGGGGTCCTAGGATCGAGCCCCGCATAGGGCTCTCTGATCAGCAGGGAGCCTGCTTCCTCCTCTCTCTCCCTGCCTGCCTCTCTGCCTACTTGTGACCTCGGTCTGTCAAATAAATAAATAAAATCTTAAAAAAAAAAAAATACACTCGGTTGGGAATCAGCATGAGATTCTCCCTCGCCCTCTGCCCCAACTCCACTCACACACACACACACCCTCTCTCTCTCAAATACTTAAAACCTTAAAAAAAGGCTTTTTCACCTTAGACAAGTCACTTAACTTCTCTCAGCAGTTTCCTTATCTATGAAACTGTCATATGCTAGCAGAAAGAACTAAGTAACAAAAATGTTTTCTGCTGAGTACATCAGGAAAAAAAAAGGATAGCGTATACCAGGACAGGAATGTATAAGCAAAAGAATAATACAAACAGATAATAAAACAGCCAATAATAAAATAATAAAAGATTCATAATTTTCCATCAACTGTCTCATCTAATCATAACTGTATCTTTACAATGGATATATGAGGCAATATAAGTAGTGGGGTGTTTTTTTTTAAAGATTTCATTTATTTATTTGACAAACAGAGATCACAAGTAGGCAGAGAGAGAGAGAGAGAGAGAGGAGGAAGCAGGCTCTCCACAGAGCAGAGAGCCTGATGCGGGGCTCGATCCCCCGAATCCCAGGATCATGACCTGAGCCGAAGGGCAGAGGCTTTAACCCACTGAGCCACCCAAGAGCCCCTAAGTAGTGGTTAAGTGCACTAACTCTAGGTTCAAATCCTTACTCCATCACATACTGGTCAGGTGACTTTGAGTAAGTTTACTTACCTCTTTTAGGACTCACTATGTAAAGCAGGGCCAGCATCATCCCCTTTTATATGCAAGTTCAATGGTATAAGAAACTCTGAAAATAGTCAGGATCCTCTTAAAGCTAACAGCTCAAGGATAACACATTAACAATGGAACACACACCAGAAGGCAAATGTTTTGTTTCCTACTCTAGTATTCTTTCCATGAATCTGCTCTCTTCAAGTTTTCACTTCCTAGCTAATAATACCAACCTCCAAAAACAAATGAACTTGGATCCTAAGAAAAGCCACAGATTAGCAGAGAAAAAAAGGGGTGAAAGGAACCCAGTAGAATGGACTGCCATGAAGTACAATTTTTCCTTTAATGACAATTTTTCTTTCTGTTTTTAAAGATTTTATTTATTTATGACAGAGAGATAGTGAGAGAGGGAACACAAGCACAGGGGAGCTGGACAAGGAGAAGCAGGCTCCCCACTGAGCAGGGAGCCTATATGGGGCTAGGTATCAGGACACTGGGATCATGACCTGAGTTAAAGGCAAATGCTTAACAACTGAGCCACCCAAGTTCATGAAGCACAGTTTTTAAAAACCCTAAATCCACATCATACACAAATCCCTGAAGCCAGCCTCCTCCTGGAAAATCTGGTGGCTAGTCTCAATTTATCCATAATATATCATATCACTGGATAAGAGCCTCTCTGGGAGAAGAAAAAGCTTTGAATATGTGAATATCTGAAATTTTACAAAATGGAAATTATACTCCGAAGTCTGTCTTTGTAGACCTCTCTCATCTCCACTCCCTCACCCCGTCCCACAACTAAGATACCATAATACAAATCCTAAGAGATCCTGCTCTCCCCATCTCTTCCCTCCAAGTTAGAGACTGGCAAAGATGAGACATTACCATCTGGTTTAAGTATCACCAAATGATGAGTTGGTACAACCACACAGAAAATTGGGGGGATTTTTTTTTTTTTAAGATTTTATTTATTTGACACAGAGAGAGAAAGGAACAGGGAGAGAGGGAATACAAGCAAGGGGGGTGGGAAAGGGAGAAAAACACGTTTCCCACTGAGCAGGGAGCCGGATGTGGGCTCCATCCCAGAACCCTGGGATCGTGACCTGAGCTGAAGGCAGAAGCTTAACGACTGAGCCACCCAGGTGCCCTGGGAGGATCTTGCCTTAAAGACCTTGTAAATGTGGGGCGCCTGGGTGGCTCAGTGGGTTAAAGCCTCTGCTTTCGGCTCAGGTCGTGATCCCAGGGTCCTGGGATCAAGCCCCGCATCGGGCTCTCTGCTCAGCAGGGAGCCTGCTTCCTCCTTTCTGTCTGCCTCTCTGCCTACTTGTGATCTCTGTCTGTCAAATAAATAAATAAAATCTTTAAAAAAAAAAAAAAGACCTTGTAAATGGGTGGGTTTGATAAGGATTTGTTCTTTGTTTCAGAGTTATGAGATTAGAGTAAATTGGTAACATTTCAGTATCTAGTCTGGAGTATGTATGCCACATAGGAATATGAGCTTAATGAAAGCCCCAACCAAGTGCTCAACACACACTAAGCTTTCAACTTTCAGTTCTCTGAACATTACAATCTGGTCAAGCCAGTGAGATGGCAAGAATTAGCACAGGAATGCACAAAAATCTGCCTACGGCCACATAAGGAGCATAGCTCAGAAGAGAACTCTTAGGCTAGCTGCATGTTCCCTAACTAAAATACTCAACGTTTGAAGACTTAAAAGTTGTTTAAACATACTGGAAAGTGTTTTTAATACATCTAGGAAGCAATACTGAATAAACTGCTTGATTCAAGATAAAAACAAACAAACAAAAAAGAAACGGGCACCTAGATGGCACAGTCTGTCGAGCCTCTGACTCTTGGTTTCAGCTCAGGTGGTGATCTCAGGGTCGTGGGATCAAGGCCCACAGTAGGCTCCACACTCAGTGCAGAGTACGCTTGAAATTTTCTCTCCCTCACCCACTGCCGCTCCCACACTTGAGCACTTTCTCTCTTGAAACAAAAACAAACCAAAAAAAACCCAAAAAAACAAACAAACAAAAACCCACTAGTACAAACAGTATATATGAGTCTACGTGAGAGACAATGTTATGAGGTCCAGTAACAAGATATATCCGGACAAAAGACTGGGGAATCCAGGTTTGTATGGGAATTCTCAGCAGCTTTTTTTTTTTTTTTTAAGTTCGCCTGTTACTAAAGGAAAAAAATACAATCTGGCTCTGTCCTGAGGATCAAAATAAACATCTTCCCTGCCGCCTTTTACTTTTCTTTCTCCCCATTTTACAAGAAGAATTACTGTGGAATATTACATTAAAGACTCAATCTAATAACTCAATTTCCTACTTAGGAAAAACTGGGATTATTTAAATTGTTAGGTAAGATAAAATGCCCTCCATTTACAGGGCTTTTACAATATCACAGCCATCTCATACTAGGAGAGATTTAAATGATTTTAAACATTTCTTAACTCAAAGCTCACCTAATACAAACTCTTGCCTGAATATGCATACTACACAAGACACACATAACATATGCACCTGCAAATTTTCTGAAATAGTTTATAACAGTTCTACTTAAAAAAAGATTTTATTTTTTAAAAGATTTTATTCATTCATTTATTTGACAGACAAAGATTACAAGTACGCAGAGAGGCAGGCAGAGAGAGAGGAGGAAAACAGGCTCCCTGCTGAGCATAGAGCCTGATGTGAGGCTTGATCCCAGGACTATGGGATCATGACCTGAGCCAAAGGCAGAGGCTTTAACCCACTGAACCACCCAAGTGCCCCTAAAAAATGATTTTAATCTAATTTTAACCTAATTTTTAAAAATATCTAGGAATAGACAAGCTTCATCTAGACCAAAAGAAGAATTACATTCTGTACATCATAGTTTTGATGCTGGGTTTTTTACTTTTCAAGTTTCACTTTTTAAAAATCCTTTCTTTCACTGTAGGGGCATAGGAGGGATACATATTTGTACTAACTCTTGCCTCACTAAATCTGTTCCCAGACTCTTCCTAGCAGTGAACAAATAAAGCTTTAGGATTTAAGCTCCTTGCAATCCATCAATTAATTAATCTGGACAGCAGCCCTAGGTCAGTGTCAGATCCCCTTAAAGCAGATGAGAAGGCACACACTGGAGAAAAATGACATTGTCCAAGGTCATGACAGAATTAGACTCAGAACTCTACCCACCTATGCTCTAAAATCTAGAAACACACGACTCCTTCTTTTACATAATAAAGGAACAGTCTTTAGGGGCTCCTGGGTGGCTCATTTGATTAAGTGCTATGGTCCTGGAGTCCTGGTATCAAGCCCCAGTTGGGCTCCCTGCTCAGTAGGGAGTCTGCTTTCCCCTCTCCCTCTGCCCCTCCCCTGCTCGTTCTCACACACACACACTCTCTCTCTCTCACTCTCTCTCTCTTACTCTCTCTCTCAAATAAATAAAATCTTTTAAAAAAATAAAGGAACAGACTTAAAAAATAATAATCCAGGGTCACTGGGTGGCTCAGTAGTTGGGCATCTGCCTTTGGCTCAGGTCGTGATCCCAGGTTCCTAGGGTCAAGCCTCTGCTCAGCAAAAAGCCTGTTTCTCCCTCTCCCACTCTCCCTGCTTGTGTTCCTACTCTCACTGTGTCTTTCTCTGTCAAAAAAAAAATCTTCCTTAAAAAAAAAAAAGAAAAATTCCACATACACTCCCCTTGATAAAGCTTACTTTTACCCATGCAAAATATTCCTTTATTTTTACATCTATTGTAAAATAACATATTACCAAGTGAAATGATATCAGTAAGTTCTAAAAAACCATTCATGGGGGACGCCTGGGTGGCTCAGTTGGTTGGACGACTGCCCTCGGCTCAGGTCAGGATCCTGGATTCATGGGATCGAGTCCCGCATCGGGCTCCCAGCTCCATGGGGAGTCTGCTTCTCCCTCTGACCTTCTCCTCGCTCATGCTCTCTCTCACTGTCTCTCTCTCAAATAAATAAATAAAATATTTTAAAAAAAAAAAAAAAACCATTCATGGGACACCTGGGTGGCTCAGAGAGTTGAGCCTCTGCCTTCAGCCTAGGTCATGGTCTCAGGGTCCTGGGACTGAGTCCCGCATCAGGCTCTCGCTCCCCTGCTTCCCTCTCTCTCTCTGCCTGCCTCTATGCCTACTTGTGATCTCTGTCAAGTAAATAAAATCTTTATAGATAAATAAATAAATACAAACATTAATTATGTGATCTTCTGCCTGGTGTTAACTAGTTTCCTACTGAGAAATTAAGTTATTATTTTGACGGGGAAAGCAATAAAATTTTAAGGGCTTATGACAGAAAATATTTTTCAATGACCTGATTTTCAAACTGTCCCTTTTCAACTTTTGACACCACAGAAATGTTTATCAGCAATTCTGCTGAAACAGAAACTGCACGGAAGCTGAAGGCCAAACTACCCCTCTTCACAGAAAAGTGAACCTAACAGCCTAAGCAACAACTCATTAGCCCCCTTTGCTTCTCATGTTCTTAAAACTCCTTTTCCAGGAGAAATTTCAGATTCTTTTCCACTATAGCAATTGTAATTGGTGCAAATAGTATTTTAAACATGCTTATCCCAAGCCATGTTATAAGGAAGTAGCTACACTGCCACCGTTTGTCCCCCAAGGGAGGGAACAGTTGAGCTAGCCTGGCAGACAGAAATGGACAGAGAAAGAATGGAAGGATGCTTGCAGAGAATGCCCTCCAACCTACTCCAACCTACTCCAACCACCACCACCACCACGACCACACTTCTGGGTGCCAAGAGTTGACCGAAGATGGTCAAATTTCTGCACAGGTTCCAATAATGTGTAATAAAGCAACAAAGCCACTGCTTAAAACTGAGAAATGCAGGGTGCCTGGCTGGCTCAGTCAGTGGAGCGTGAGAGTCTTGATCTCTAGGTTGTAGGTTCAAGTCCCACACTGGATACAGAGATTACTTAAAAATAAAATCTTAAAAAAAAAATTTGAGAAATACAATCCCCATTCTAATTAGGTAAAGAAACCATCACTCACTAAAGGCTAGAAACCCCTTCCTAACTGCCCAAATCTCTCTCACACCCTTCATAAGACAAAACGTAAGCAAAACTGTTTTTTTTTTTTTTTAAAGATTTTATTTATTTATTTATTTGACAGAGAGAGATCACAAGTAGGCAGAGAGGCAGGCAGAGAGAGAGAGGAGGAAGCAGGCTCCCTGCTGAGCAGAGAGCCCGATGCGGGACTCGATCCGAGGACCCTGAGATCATGACCTGAGCCGAAGGCAGTGGCTTAACCCACTGAGCCACCCAGGCGCCCCAGCAAAACTGTTCTTTATAACGAACTGAAGGCACTAGTTTACTCTCAATCCCAATGCTACTAATCTGCTTTCTGTTCTTCTATATCCAGGAAAATAGCTAAAAGGGACTACATTCTCTGTGCTTTTGTGTATGGTGGAGTATTTTCATAATACAAATCTTTGACTTTATACACTGGAAGTGATAGCTCTGGCAGAACAAAGTAATCTTTCTGTCCAGAAAGAAAGGTAAATGAGAAAAACAAAACAAAACAAAAACACACACAAAAAAACAGATGGGATGACTGTAGACAGTGTCTAAGGAACAAGACAATGATAGAAACTTTTAAGAGGAATGGTCTACAATGAAATGTTTAAAAAAAAAAAAAAGGACTTTTAAGAATGCATTTAGTCAAATTCCAAACATGGCACAATTATGGAACAGAAATGTCTCAGTGCCCTGGTGGCGGCTTTTCCTCATTACTCTGGTTCATAAACACGGGGATTGTATAAAAAGCACATTCACCACAGAAATCACCTAATAGTTAATGACAGAAAAAGCAGCACTTTTGGAAGAATTTTTGGAGGTGTATGAAGGTAGCATCTCATTTAACTTTTTTCCATGCTAAGACACAGCAGTTAACAAAAAAGTCCTTGGTATGCTACATACAATTCTCAGGTTTCCAACAAGTTTCTCACAAATTACATTTTAAAATCCAGTCATAAGTTTCTCGAACTTTATTTTTTTTAAAAGATTTTATTTCAGAGGGAGAGACAGAGAGCGCGCGCACAAGCAGGAAGAACAGCAAAGGGAGAGAGAGAAGCGGGCTCCGCCATCCCAGGACCCTAATCCCAAGACAGCCGCTTAACCATCTGAACCACCCAGGCACCCCTCTCAACTTTAATATAAAACAAAATGGGAGAAGCCCAAGTGTTAGGTTTTCCCAAAGTATCACTCTACTCACCCACTTACCCTAAACTCATCAGTTAGCCTCTGGTAATGCCTCTTCAAGTGACTCAAAATTTCAGAAAGTACAGAGAGCCTTTCAATTCCCAACACTTATCCCACTTAACCTTTTTTTTTTTTTTTTTTGATTGGTTTTTAAAAAAAAGGTTTTTTGGGGGTTGTTCTATACTTTAATTATATTATTAGCATCTCTACAGAATCTCTACAGAATATCTAATTCTCTTAGGAAGGAAAAAAAATCACACTATTAACACAAATCAAGCTGAAAGATCTGTACAATGAGGAAAGCAAGGATTTTCTAGGTTCCTGGTTTTTTAAACCTATATACAGCCTGTATATAGCCTTTGGAAAGAGGTAACACAAGTAGGCTTCCTGGAACCAAAATCCAGGAACCTAATTAGCAGTTTCATGGCGGGGTGGTGTACATAAGTTCTCCCTTTATCCCTTTCCATAGCCAACCTTTAATATCGTCCAATTAAAACAAGAAGTTACAAAAGTCTAGAAAAATATCCCATTTACAGCACATAAACCAGAAGCACATAAACCAGATTCGATTTTTTTTTAATCCAGTAGTTTGCAACGATTTTTTTTTTTTAAGATTTTATTTATTTGACAGACAGAGATCAGAAAGTAAGTAGACAGAGAGGCAGGCAGAGAGAAGAGGAGGAAGCAGGCTCCCTGCTGAGCAGAGAGCCCAATGCAGGGCTCAGCCCCAATCCCAAGACCCCAGGACCATGACCTCAGCCAAAGGCAGAGGCTTAACCCACTGAGCCACCCAGGCGCACCTCCCCCCCACCACACCCCACCACGGTTTTTTTTTTTTTTTAAAGAATTCATTTGACAGAAAGAGAGAGAGAGCAAGAGAGGGAACAGAAGCAGGTAGAGTGAGAGGGAGAAGCTGGTTCCGTGCTGAGCAAGAAGCCTGATGCAGGGGTCCATCCCAGGACCCTAGGATCATGGCCTGAACCAAAGGCAAATGCTTAAAGGCTGAGCTACCCAGGAACCCCTTTTTTTCCTTTCTGAAAGAAAACTCTCTCCCTGGAAGATTTCTACCTGCATATTAAAGTATCCTAAACAGGGCGCCTGGGTGGCTCAGTGGGTTAAGCCGCTGCCTTCGGCTCAGGTCATGATCTCAGGGTCCTGGGATCGAGTCCCGCGTCGGGCTCTCTGCTCAGCAGGGGGCCTGCTTCCCTTTCCCCCTCTCTGCCTGCCTCTCTGCCTACTGTGATCTCTCTCTGTCAAATAAATAAAATCTTTAAAAAAAAAAAAAAAAGATAAGAAGTGTCTTTAAAAAAAAAAAAAAAAGTATCCTAAACATCCTGAATTTTCTGTCCCTCAAATTAAACAAATAATTAAGTTCTGCTGATCAAACAGAAATACTCTTAAACTTAGGCTAACACATCATAAAGAAAATTAAGTACCTCAGAGACAAAGATTGGAAATTGAGGGCTAAATAAATTTTTCCAAATTTTTTCTTATCAGTATATCTCAATAATGAAAGCTTTAACCCCGGCTTTAACACAACATTAACACTTTTCAAAGGTAATTCTCAGTTCATTTTGCTCTTGAAAAAGGTTTAGGTTGCATGTTTAAACAAATCCTATAATCAATGGTAGGGAAATTTTTCCAGTGAGGTATGAATCTTAAGATGAGCTGGCTCATGTATTTATAACACCACTCACATTCTATTCTAAAAATCTATCAATTTTGTTGATCAGTTCACTAAAAGTCACAACTAGGTGGATAGGTTCGTGGCTCCCAGTGTAACCAATTTACATTTACTACTAGCAAAGTCAAATTCAGCTAAACACCCATTCAAAGACTAATAACAAATGAAGTTTGTTTTTATGTTGTTAAGGCAGACACTTTCAAACTACCTGAAGGACTTAATCCAGTCTCCTACTTAGTGAGAAAAAAGTTTTTCTTCTGAGCAGTACAGTCCTAAATTTGTCTTAAAAGGCAGTTACAAGTGGGCACAGAGTTTCTTTTGGGAGTGATGAAAATGTTCTAACATTGGTTGTGATGATGGTCTTAGAGCCCTGAAACTACTTAAAACTACTACGTGTTACATTTTAAGTTGATGAATTACATGGTATATATGAATCATATCTCAATAAAGCTGTTATTTTTTAAAAAGTAATTATAAGTTTTTCTTTCACTCAAGGATGTTTTTATTGATAAGCCTTTTCTCCAAATGGTAAGGGGTCTAAGGTGGCTAAAGAATCCCAACCAGAGAAAAATTCCGAGACACCAAAGGAACTGGGAAAACAGAGAGTTAGGCCAAAGTCAATCAAACCTAAAATTAGGGAGATTGATAGGTTGGAATGAGAGTAAATGAGCTCCATATCATTAACACCTCTAACCATACAAAGAAATGTGTATTTAAATTCCTCCATGCTCCTAATGGTAGAACCAGCAGGCTCACTCAAAGATGCTGACTGCATTAAAATACTCAGAAGTTTTACACTTTGCCTATAAAGATGAAGGGATCAAACTAATGACCCACGGGAAGTTAAAGTTGAAAAAAATGTGTCTGTTGTGCCATCTGGGGTTTGATTTAAATCCCTGATTTTTGGACACTGCCAAAAAAATATGTGGAATCTGACTATCTATGGCCAAATGTTAGACATTTGAGGGCAACAAAGTTATTAAAGCCATCAAATATATTCCAATCAAACTTGGGAGACTTGGTAAGTATCACTGAGCAGCCAACCTATTTTTTGCTTAATAGTTAACACTCCTAAAATTAATCAATTCCAAATACCACAAAGCAACATGGAAAATCTGCCCTTAAAAAGACATCTAAGCACATCAAGGAGGAAATGAAAATGTGCATTTTTCAGGTAGCAAACCAGAAGTCAGATTAATTGTAAAGTTAAAAAAACTGAAGCCCAGGAAATAAGCCTTGTTATCCTACATACTTCATTTGAGAGACATTTATTTCCTTCTTTAAACTTTTAACTCAGGATTTAACAGCCTTCTTAATTTATTACCTTATATCACATTTATTAAAATTTCACAAATTTCTGTGAACCCCAAGCTTTCAGAAGCAAAACAGTTTAGGACCCTCACAGAACGCAGCTATAAACTGAAACTATGTAAGTAACATTAATTAAAGATACAAAAAGAACAACAAAGGAAATAGAAATGCTTTATAATTCTTCCCCTACTCTCCCAACAACAAATACCAACAGACCCAATCTCCATTTTAATACAGCCACTTGTATTCCAAAAAACTAGAGAACAAAAACCATCTAGAAACATAGGAATTATATAGCTATACCAGGGACAATATTTCATACCTCCTGGATTTTTTTTTGCTTTATTTCAACTATATGAAACCACTTGTTCACAGCTTTCTAAAACAGAACAGTTTCTAAAACAAAGACTGTTTACATCCCTTAAGAAACCTTTGTTCCAACAAGACCCTTCTTCAAGAGCTACAACTTCTGGAAAGATTTCCCTTTTTGTGGTTATAACAACAACAAACTCTTTCCATTTGGCACAGGAGTTTGTTAAACAAAGGAGGAAGAAAGCCCCCCTCACACAAAGGAGGTCTCCAAAACAGAGCACTGGTGATGTTTGTAGATTATTTGTGCCTACTTAACACCCTTTCTCAGGCTGTAGAATGTACTACTCTCATTACAAAATGGTGGCCATCATGTCTGTCTGGCATTCAGAATGGGAAAAGGCAGTATGATCACACATTTTGCAAAGCTTACCATTAATACCCTAGCCAAGATGAAGAAATGGGTAGCCAAACCTAACCAGAGCCAACACTATCTTTCTGGGAAAGGGCCCTATAAAAGGCACAGAATAATAAAGTAAAATAAAGGGTTTACCCCAGCCTTAGTATACCACAATACCAACATGGAGGACAACTCTCACTCCTAGGAACCCGACTCCACACATTTTGGTTACCAAGAACTTAATCAAGTTGCCGGATTTCTGAATAAAATCTCACTAATGCAAATGAACAATACTCACATTCACCCTCCCTAGCATATGACATAAAGCCAAACTGCTAAATGTTTGAAACATGACCTATTCTTTAAGAATTAAAACCTTAGCTCTAATATGCCCCGGCTATAACTTCTGCAGGCCTCTTTGCACTCTAGAAGAAATGCACTTCCCTTAAGCAACAAGAACCCACCTTATCCACTTCTTGAAACAAATGGTTCTATTTTCAAACATTTCCCCCATTCTAGCTGAGCAGTTATTTTCTGAAGCATAGGTCTCATCTCCACCTTCAAACTTGTCCAAGAAAAACCAAAGTGTGGTGTCTGTGTTTTAATTTTGGGGGGAAGGAGATGGGAGATCCGAGAAAGGAGACATACAGAGATCTCCCTCAAAACTGCTTTTCCAAACCAGAAGGATTACATACAGAACCCCTGCAACTCCAAATGTCATTACAAAGAGCAAGCTTAAGAAAGAAAGGAATGGGGGGGGGGGCGGAATCTTCCTCCAGCGGGTGTGGGAGCTGGGGTAGGAGTGGGGGTGGGGGGGGGTGGGGAGGATAGTGGGGAGAAGATTCTTCAACTGTAGGAAAAGCAGTTAAACATCCTTCCCAACGGTTCCAGCCCGTCCAGGCCCATCCCAACGGTTCAGGCCAACTCGGACTCGGACCAGCCGCAAGGTGGGCAAAAAAACAGGGGTGCAGGCGCGCACCCAGTTCCGGGTGGGGGTGGGGGTGGGGGTGGAGGCGGAGGTGGGGGACAAGGAAGGGCTGGCCCGGCTCTGCTCAGCGAACGTTGGAGCCGTTAGGGATGACTTCAGCAACACCCCACCCCTCACACACACAGCCCCCAGGCCCGAAGCGCTTCAAACGGGGCTCAGAGGGCTGAAGTGGGGCTGCATTTCAACCTCCGCGGGCTGCGGGGCGCGGGAAGTGCGCGTGAAGCCTCCGAAGGTCTTCTGGTCTGACACGTCCCCCTACTGCACGACCTCGCCCCCACCCCACCGACACAGCCCAGACCTCCCTGGGGAGCCGAGCGGCCCGGCCCAAAGTCGGGTGTGTGCGCAGCCGGGCGCGCGGGCGGGCACCCGGCCCTCCGCCGCCGGTCCTGCGCCCCAAGCGCCCCCACACACACTTACGCCCCCCACACCACCACCTCGGCTCCGGGGCCGGCCCCGCGGCTCCTCCCCGCCCCCCGGCAGCGCTGGACGCCCCCTCCTCAAGCTCTGCCCAGGGGACAGCAGGAGGCCCGGGGCCCGGGGGGCAGGGGGGTGCCCCCGCCTGCAGGGTGGGGCGCCCAGGTGAGGGCCGCTCCGGGCCGACGCCGCCACCACACAAAGGACCAGGGGCTCCCGCCGCCATATTGAAAACTTTCCTCCGCGCACGACAACTCGCAAGTCCCCCACCCCCACCCAGCACACACCCCCGCACCCCGGGGGAGGAGGCGAGCCCCAGCCCGCGGAGCCGCGCCGGGCCCGGCGCCCGCCCTCCTCGCCCGCGACGCCGCCGGCCTCCGGCAGGAAGCACCCCCGCGCCCACCCCGGCCGCCACTCCATCCGGAACCGAACCCGAACCCCGGGCCGGGCTGCACACCCGTCCGCCCGGGCCGCGCGTCGCCCAGGCCCTCGGGGTGGCACCACCGAAGCGCCCGCTCTCCCACGCTCCTCTTCTCCAATCCTGCAGAAGCCCCGTCCTCCTCCCCCGGCCTCAACTCCGACCCTGGGGCAGCCCCAAACTTGACGCGGCATCTAGGGCGACCCCGCTCCCCGCCCCACCGCGTTTCGGGCCTCCCCGGCCCGCGAGTCCCCGCTCCCTCCCCCAGCCGCAAGCAGGATCTGGGGTGCCGGCGTGACTCACCGGCGGCGGCCGCACCTTACAGATCCCAGTCTGCTCGGCTATGGGCCGGATCTTGTGGATGAAAGCGAAGGGGTCCGCGAACTCTTCCCAGCTAGGCTCGAAGACCGGGCACTCGGGGGGAGGCAGGAACTCGCCCAGTGGGCCCGGGCCCCCGAGGGGCAGCGCCGGGCGCGGGCCCGGGGGCAGCGCGGTGGCCGGCTCCATCACCGCGGGTCGGAGACGGGTGAGGACTGGCTGGGTTCCGGGACCGCGGCGACGGGCTGCGCTCGGTCCGAGACGTGTACGGACGCTACTCCGGCGACAGCAAATCCGACTTGTACTAGCAACGGCAGCACCTTGGGCTTTTTCAGCCTTCCTCCGACGACGTCTTGCCGCTAACCCACGCCGTGCGCCTCCGCCGCCACGGCGAGGAAAAAGAGTCCCACCCCCACCCCCACTCATTCCCCCACCCCCCCGCGCCGAGCTCTCGGCCCCGCCCCTGAATCGGGCGGGGCCGGGGCCTTTAGCCTGGGGATGGAGTTGATCGTTACAGTCCAGTCAGGCCAGCATTTATTGACCATTTACTACGTGCCAGAGTCCCTTCCCTCAAGAAGTTAATACTCTGGTGGAGAAGATCAGACACTTGAGTGGGTTATTCAATCATGTCGGCATACTCTGGTAGGTGCCATGATAGAAGTGTATACACTTAGTAAAACCTGGGGAGGGGCAGAAAGTATCCGGCATAATGGAGAAGGATCTTCTAGGTAGGGGGAGCGGCTTGAAAGCAAGAACAAAATGGAGGGGAGAAAACAATCGTTTTAATGTTAATAATAAGCCAACTCTTGAGCACTTGCTATCCTGGGAACCGTTCTGAGTGCTTTGTCTGAGTAATCATTTAAGCAGCCCTATGAGGTAAGTACTGTTATTTCCATTTTACAGATGGAAAGTGAGGCACAGGTTCAAAGTTTACACAAATTCATACAGCTCATAAGGAAAAGAGACTCTGTCCTTGGAAAGAGGCAGGGAAAAGAGTGATCCTTGAGCAACAGAACAAGGAGGCGGTGGTGAGAGAAGCAGAAGACTTTAAAAATAATCTAGATGAGAAACGATGGTGCCTAAATTAAGGCAGTGGTGCTATTCATTAGGAAGAAGGGATGCAAATGTAGGAGACAAAATTAGGACTCAGTGATAAATTGGGGAGGGACAGTAAGGTATGGAGGATGATTAAGGTGTCCAAGGTACGTGCCTGAATGGTTGCTCTGCCCATTGGCATTGCTGAGACATTCCCCTAGATTACATACAGGAGAAATCAATATGAGGAGGGAGATAATATGTTCACTTCTGGATGCGTTTTGGATATCGTTGAGTTTGAGGTGTCTTTGGTATAGCTGGAAATATTTAACAGGCTGAATAGTATTAATCTGAAGTGGAGGTGTAAGTCTGGAGTTTTTGCATATGATGATAGCCATTATCTAATGCTTACTGTGTGTAAAGCATTGTTGTAAATGCTTTGAGTGTGTTAGTATATTTGCTCATTGAATCTACAGAACCATTCTGTTGGGTTGGTACTATTATGTCCATTTTTTAAAAAGATGTTATTTTATTTATTTGTCAGAGAGGGAGAGAGACACAGAGAGCACAGGAGCAGGGGGAGCGGCAGAGCGAGAGCGAGAAGGATGTCCACTGAGCAAGGAGCCGGATGTGGGACTCGATTCCAGAACCCTGTGATCATGACCTGAGCCGATGCCAGACACTTAACTGACTGAGCCACCCAGGCATCCCCCTATTATGTCCATTTTGCAGAGGAAGCAATGGAGGCACAGAGAGGTTAAATAACTTTAAGAGATATGAACACTTTTGAGGCATCGGGGTGGGGGGACAGGTTGAGTGCCTAGTGTCCTGCCCAGAAAAGAGGAAATTCAACAAGTAGGACGTCAACACAAAAAAGATCTCTCTTATCCAACCAGTAGGACCTCAACACAAAAAAAGATCTCTCTTATCCAGAAATCAGCCAAACCCATGAAAGTACTGTTTGGGTCAACATAGTCCTAGTTCTGCTTTCAGATTCATTAGAAGAAAGAAATCTCTCTTATCCTTAAGGAGTCTTCAATTTAAAAGAGGGGAGGAGAGAAGACTCCTCTTCAATAAACTCTTCCCAGAAGTACTTGGCCCCAGAAGAGTTCAGAAAGGTCCTTTACAGAAGGTACTGCTTGTCTTAGCTCTCTAGGGCTTCAGACCTAGGTGAGCCTGTTTGGCTCCACTCTGCAACAGACACTTAAGCCAGGGGGCAGCTGGCATCCTGCTGGAGAAAAAGTCTTCAGTGCAAGATAGATGCGACCTACAGTAAGTTCTAATAAAATGCTAACGGTAGAACCTAGGTAGTGGGTCTAGAGGAATTCGCTGCAAAATTCTTTTAACTTTGCAGAATATTTGAAAATGTTTCATAATAAAATGTTGGGGGAGAAGAATCACTGTTGCTCTTTGCCGAGAGTATGTATGCTTTTGAGGGTCTCGCTGCAGTTATTTCCTGTCATGTGCTCTTTCCTGGGAGAGCGTTAAGACGATTTTCACACTTAACACGGCATCCTTCAATCCGGATAGGTGTAACTTCGGGGACAATTCTAGGGACATATCAGTAATGACTAATACTTAACTGAGGGGCACTGGAAGGAGTCTAGGAAAAGCTTTCCCAACCCTCGGCTGTGTACTAGGACTCCCTCACGCTCCCAACTCCCAAGCTCTCTCCATTTCCGGTAGTGACCCTAAGTGATGAGATTTTGTTGCTCCCAGATCTGGCAGCAGCTGTTTGGCTCCCCACGGACCCGATGTGACGTTGAGGGAGGGGGCGGTTGCCAGGGTAGTGAGGGGAACCTAGGGACCCAAAGGGCTCTCCCGCAAGGCGACAACTCCCCCACCTCGCACCAGACGCTTCCCTTGCCCTTTATGATGTGTGTTTACATGGGCGGAGGGATCCCTCGCCAGCTGACAGCCACACCGCGGCCGGCTCTTCTTTTTTTAAAGAGCCTAGCCACAGGCGCTGATTGGCCGCGGCCGCGTCCGCATCAGCCTCCGGGGGCGGGGCCCGGGCCGCATTGTCTCGTCTGGGGCTGGCCGGACGCCCCAGAGGCCGGACCTGGGTAACCCCGGTCCGGAGGTCCCAGGGCTGGAGCTCCCGGAGGCCTGGGTGCGAGGCCTGGGCGGGTCCGGTCCGGCTTTCCGAGGGAGAGCGGGGTTGGAGCCCAGGCGCCCGAAGCGGAACCAAGCCCCGCTCGGAGTGCCACGTCTCCAGGAACCCCCTCCTTACTCTTGGACAACACTCCGCCCCACCCGGGCCTCCGTCCCCCAAACCACCCCTGTTTGTGCAGCCCCAAGTGCTTCGGTCACATTCCTAACGGTCTCCATCCTCATCGGGCTCCCTTGGTCTCCAGACCTCACTCCCCGAACCTGCGCGATCCTACTCCGCCCCCGGCCTGCGCCCCAGACCTGCAGCCTTCGCCCCTAGATCCGCCCGCCTAGTGATGAGGCGCTCCCCGCGTTCCTTCCGGTCGCTTCTACAGGACGGCCAAGCTCCAGGGTTGCAAGCCGGGGGAGCGATTTTCTCCTTCCCCAACCCCCACCCCCTCCCCCCTCCGCCAGTCCCCAGCTCATTGCGGGGGGACTGGACTCCAGGATGAGGGGCGGCCCGACTCCCCAGCAGCCAGGGAGGGGGCGGCGGCCCGCGCAGCACGTAGCGCACGTGTAGGGGCCGCTCTCCACCCCGTCTGCCGCCCGCCGCCTCCGACCACTTTCCAGAGCTCCGGGTGTCGGCGGTGCGCCTGCCTTCCGCCCTGACCTCCGGTGTCTGCGCCCTCCGAGTGCTGCACTTCTTCGAACACCACCCTTCCCTTCCCTTCCCAGCCCTGGTGATCCTCTGCTCTTTCTCCTTTCCCCCAAGTTCCCCGGTGCACGGGCCCTTCCCTCCTCTTCACAGTCGTCTTCACAGTCGGTCTCAGCGCCTCCGCCAATTCAATGCCATCCTCTCTCTCCCTGTGCCCCCCGCCCCCACTCTGGGTGTCCTGGAGTGTTTTGTGTCAGATGTTCCCTGTGGGAACTCACAAACCCTGAGATCTCGAGATGAGCTGCAGACTCTTCGGCCTCCCTGTTTTGTTTATTCTGTGTACTCCCACAGCGTCTCGTTACTACTCTCTTCCTGCACTCATAACTCGGTAATTGTCTTTAACATTGCCTTCTTCCCCTATACATGGCTCTCCTCCAGACTGGAAGCCGCTAGCCCTGGCAGCAGGCACGTGGTAGAAACCCCAGAAATATTTGTTGAAGGGGACGGAAAAAGGCCTTGAGCTTCTGTGGCTCCTGCTGGCTGAGGATGCAACTTTGGGCTGGAGAGGAAAAGAATCTGGCCTCCACAATAGATCAGTATGTGCCGGGCGGGGGGGCCCACATAATGGGATAAATCCATTTCCCCCATTCCCTGCCCTGTTCATTTTCCTGGAACCAGCAATACTGTTTCCTCTACTGGCTTGTCTCTCCCATGGGGCTTCTTTGCTCAATCCTCTTCCCTACCCCCAGCTAAGGGGACTGTCTCTTCACATCAGCTCACCACCCCAGGGCAAGGGTCTCATCTCTGGGCTTCTTTCCTGGGAAGCTGGGTCTGGATTCTGGATTATTTACCTAATAAGTAAATATCTCTTCCCCCTCCCCACCTCCTCTTCCTCTCCAGTCCTGGGATCCCTTCTCTACTGATTCAACCCAAGGGGATCCAGGATTCAGGGTTTTGGTTGGCCTGGGTGTGGGGCCTAAAGGGCTAGACCCTCCTCCTGGCCCCCTCCCAACGGAGCCTCCAACAGACACTGGCAAGTGGGGCAGTTCCCACGGTGTGGCCAGCCCTGCCCGTAGGGGTGGGGAGGGCCAGAGTCACTGGCACTAGGGCTTCAGGGTGTTTCCTCCCTTTCTGGTTGGACCACTTTAGAGGCCCAGGACTCCTGTGGAACAACCCTGTGCTGAGGAGAGAAGTGGAGAGGCGGAGAGGGACACGCCCTCTCCGTTCATTCTGCAGCAAGACTGCCCCAGCTAAGGTCTGGGGACAGAGGCGTCCCTCTCAGCACACTGTATGGCCTTGGATAGCTGGAATGTTTGGAATTCCCTATATCCGGGATGAAAGTCTTCCAACAGGAAGAAGATGACTTCTACAGGAATTATGTCAGAACTTCAGGGAGCACTACCAAATCTGCCATGCTCCTTGGAAATGCGCAGTGTTCTGCCGAATCCTGTTGAGTGACCCGCACAGGGTCTCACACACTAAATGCTAATTCCCTTCCTTCTCTCCCCTGGCCGGAAGTGGTGATATGTGAACAGCGAGAAATTCTGCCCTAGCATGAACGAGACAGGGCCAGCGGCAGGGAGTAATTCAGAGTCTCTCAGACACATCAACAAGGTGAAGTAGGTGGCTATTAGTGGCATTGCTTTTCAGAGGGGGAAAATGAGACTCAGCAAGGTTAATGAGCCAAAGTCACACAGATAATAACAGAGCCAGGACAGGAATGGCGATCCTAGAGCCTTTGATCTTTCCCAAACACCAAGCTGATTTCTCTAAAGCTGAGGACAGGGATCACAGATTGTCACCCCTATCCAGCCCTTCCTGGGCCAACACGCAGCCATTTTCTCCCCTAAGCCACAGTGGCTTCACACTTTGACTGTGATCTCCAGGACTTTTGTTTATATCCCAAGAGTTTCACAAAACAATACAAGTTTCACAAAATAGCACTTGCCCTCACACAGTGACGTACTTCCTTGCTAATTAAGATCCACGGAAGCTGGTTGTATAAACCATTAATGGACTGTGGCCCTCCATTTGAACAAGGGCGATTTGTTTTTCCTGCTGTTTGGGAAGCTTTCAAGATGATACAGATCAAGCAGTGAGTTTTCCCTACCCATACCCGTCTAATATTGAATTTTGGGCACTGCCCTTTCCCCCGCCCCACCTCACGTCTTCTGTAAGCGCTCCAGAATGTTATCCACATCACATACAAAATTGGTCATCATCTCTTCCCTCCTCATTTTTGTTTTTCATTGTTTATCATTCACTTGTCTGCAACCCTCTATTTGTTTTCTTCCTACCCTTGACCATGGCACTTCAACCCCAGGGATGATTCTGTGCCTCATCTTTTTAGCACCTTATCCCAAATGGGTGCCCAGTATAAGACCAGGATCTAACATCGTCTTCCAGTCTCCCAAGGCCTGACTGAGAGCAGTGGCCAAAGACATGCTTCAAGGGGCAGAAGTAACAGGAAAGTCAAGCAGGTGGTGTCTCAAACAGGGAGAATGCATGTCCAGTCACCAGGGACCATCACCCATCAGGCCAGGGGGGGCAGAAAGCTGCAATTTTTCAAGAGAAGCCAAAAGTCTAGGTTTTTATACAAGCTCCCCTTGTGTTGAAATATTCAATCTTCAAACAGATTTTTTTAAAAAACAGTGTGTGGGCCAGGGGCACCTGGGTGGCTCAGTAGGTTAAAGCCTCTGCCTTCAGCTGGGTTCATGATCCCAGGGGTACTGGGATCAAGCCCCACATTGGGCTCTCTGCTCAGCAGGGAGCCTGCTTCCTCCTCTCTCTCTCCCTGCCTCTCTGCCTACTTGTGATGTCTGTCTGTCAAATAAATAAAATCTTTGAAAAAATTTTTAAAAAATAAAAAATAAAAAACAGTGTGTGGGCCAATCAAATGGGCTTGTGTGATTGCTGTGAGCTGTGTGGGGCCACCTATCCTGGAGAGGCCAGAGGGATGATGAACTTCAGACCTTCTGAAAGAACAATGGTTACCAGGGGGATCACTCACTGAGGCACCCAGAGAGAAATGCTGGAATGGGGGTGGGCTCCTGCCCCATCCCTATCCTGTGGGACAGGCTCACGTGCCCAGGCTTAAAGGAGAACTCTGATTTTCAGCCAAGTCTGGAGCCCACACCCAGGACATACCGTGGCAGCAGGCCTGGTGTCAGAGTTGGTCTCCTCATAAATGCAATGCTAACGAGGGACCTGGGGGGTGTCGGTGCTTTTCAGTATTTACTTCCCCCCTCCCTCTATTTTCTGTCTCCTCTAAAGCTCTCAGAGAAGTGGAAATCAAATGACAAGACATGGAAGGGTCCTCAAAGTGTCGTGCATCAGTGTAAGAATCTCAAAGGAAAACTGGGGTGAAGGTTTAGGAATTAAAGTAAGACGCTCTCCCAAGGGTGAGAGAAAAGAGGACCATGCTGAGATGCCTAGGGGGCTCAGTCAGTTAAGCATCCAACTCTTGATTTTGTCTCTGTTCATGATCTTGGTCGTAAGATCGAGCCCCACGTCAGGCTCGGCACTGGGCATGGAGCCTGCTTAGGATTCTCTCTCTCCCTCTGCCCTTTCCCCACTCTGTAGATACATAAACATATAATGACTGTGCTGTCATGGGTGAAAACGATAGTTGTTCAATTTACTGAATGCTAGGCATTTTTGTGTGAATGATCTCTTAAAATCCTCATATGAACTCTTAAGAATAGACATCATCTTCATTTTCTGGATGAGGAACTGGGGTTCAGAGAGGCTGAGTCATTTAGCTACGGACACATAGCCAATAAGTTTAGCAGAACCCAGATTCTGCCTAGGCGGAGTCTAGCATCTGCTCTCTCTATCCATTGGCCACACATTGCCTTTCTCTGGCATACTGCACGGTCCCAGCACCTAGCACAGTGCCTGTTGAAGACATATATGATCATTCACCATTATCACATAATGCCTGATAATTAATGAGCTGATAACTAGCTGCAGAGCATGTTCTCTGGGCCAACTACCAAGCAAAGCACTGTAGACATAGCATTGAATAAAACAAAGTCCTACCCTTTAAGAGATTATGCTCTAGTCCAGTGGACAGAGACAGGCAATAAACACATATGGTTTCTGATAGAAACCGATGCTAAAGAAAAGAGAATACGTGACAGAGGGATAGGAGGCTGGTGAGTGAGTGGCTGCTTTAGGCACAGTGACCTGAGGCAGGAAGAAAAACATCTGGGCTCAAATTTGAATGTTGGGAAGAAGATGGCTCTTGGAAAGTCTACAGAGAATAGCTCCAAGAAGAAGAGTACCATACACAGAGAGAAAAGGCTTAGACTATCCAAGGGATGATGCCCCTTCCCCAGAAAAAACCAGTGGGTAGAGGGAGATGGAGTCAAAGAGGCACGTAGAGGGCTGGATCAGGCACGATCTTGTAGGATATGGTCTGGAGTTTGGATTTTGGAGTTTGGATCTCATCTTCCAATGGTAAGCCTTTGGAGAATGTAGTCCAGGAAGGGATAGCATTTGATTTACAATTTTAAAAGGTCTTTCTGGGAGTGCTTGGGTGAATGGTCTCTTAAAATCCTCATACAAACTCTTAAGAATAGACATCATCTTCATGTGTTATGTGTTATGAGTTA
The DNA here is from genome assembly GCF_020171115.1 of Neogale vison. Lineage (NCBI taxonomy): Eukaryota > Metazoa > Chordata > Mammalia > Carnivora > Mustelidae > Neogale > Neogale vison. Next base: position 71,752,850 of record NC_058100.1, read on the forward strand.
TGTGTCCAACTCTTGATTTTGGCTCAGGCCATGATCTCAGGATGGTAGGATAGAGCCCTAAGTCATGCTCTTGGCTCAGCAGGGACTCTGCTTGGGATTCTCTCTCCCTCTTCCTCTGCCCTCCTACCCACCCACCACACTGTCTCTAAAATAAATAAATCTTTTAAAAACAAACAAATAAATAAAAGATCTCTCTGCCACATGGAGAGTAGATTGCAGGAGAATGGGGATGGAGTGAGAAATCAATTAGAAGGCAGTTACAATAATCCAGGCAGGCGATGACGGTGGACCAGACTCACGTTGTAGCAGTAGAGATGGGTGAGAAAAGCTCATGATGGGGATACGTTTTGAAGGAAAAGGTAACAGGGCTAATTCAACTGAATGTAGACTGTTAGAGAGAGCTATCAAGGATGACTTGTACATTCTTCCCCTGAGTGAATGGGCAAAGGGTAGTACTGTTTACGAGATGCAGAAAACTTGGGGAGGAAGACACTGGGGAGGTTTGTCGAATCTGTGTTTCTATTTTGGTTCTGTTAAAGCTCAGATACCTCTTGTTCACCCGGATGGAGGTGTGCAATAGTCAGGTAATCTGGAGCTCAGGATAAGGGGTCAGGGTTGCAGGTAAGATCAGCTCTAACAGAGACTAGCGAACAATACAGTCAGGATGGCTAAAGGTGATCCCAAGAAACCAAAGGGCAAGATGTCTGCTTATGCCTTCTTCGTGCAGACATGCAGAGAGGAACACAAGAAGAAAAACCCAGAAGTCCCTGTCAATTTTGCAGAATTTTCTAAGAAGTGCTCTGAGAGGTGGAAGACTATGTCTGGGAAGGAGAAATCTAAATTCGATGAAATGGCAAAGGCAGACAAAGTGCGTTATGACCGGGAAATGAAGGATTATGGACCAGCTAAGGGAGGCAAGAAGAAGAAGGACCCTAATGCCCCCAAAAGGCCACCGTCTGGATTCTTCCTGTTCTGTTCAGAATTCCGCCCCAAGATCAAATCTACAAACCCTGGTATCTCCATTGGAGATGTGGCAAAGAAGCTGGGCGAGATGTGGAATAACTTAAGTGATGGTGAGAAGCAACCTTACAACAATAAGGCAGCGAAGCTGAAGGAGAAGTACGAGAAGGATGTCGCCGACTAGAAGTCTAAAGGAAAGTTTGATGGCGCGAAGGGTCCCGCCAAAGTTGCCCGGAAAAAGGTGGAAGAAGATGATGAAGACGACGAGGAGGAGGAAGAGGAAGAGGAGGAGGAGGAGGATGAATAAAAGAAACTGTTGATCTGTCTCCTTGTGAATACCTTAGAGTAGGGAGCGCCATCATTGACATTGACACCCCTCTTATTGGAGGCGTGTCTGTTGCCCTCGTTAGGTTTAATCACACAATTGGGTCATGGTCATATTGTAGTTTCTCAAAGTGCTCTAGAAATTGTCAGTGGTTTACATGAAGTGGCCATGGGTGTCCAGAGCACCCTGAAACTGTATCAAAGTTGTACATATTTCCAAACATTTTTAAAATGAAAAGGCTCTCGTGTTCTCCTCACTCTGTGCACTTTGCTGTTGGTGTGACAAGGCATTTAAAGATGTTCCTGGCATTTTCTTTTTTTGATTTGTAAGGTGGTGTTAACTATATGGTTATTGGCTAGAAATCCTGAGTTATCAACTGTACATATCTATAGTTTGTAAAAAAAAGAACAAAACAACCGAGACAAACTCTTGATGCTCCTTGCTTGGCGTTGAGGCTGTGGGGAAGATGCCTTTTGGAGGGGCTGTAGCTCAGGGCGTGCACTGTGAGGCTGGACCTGTGGACATTGCAGTGGGCATCCATTTAGCTTCAGGTTGTCTTGTTTCTGTATATAGTGACCTAGCATTTTGCTGCCATTCGTAGCTGTGGAGAAGGAGGGGTCAGCTGGCATGAGAAGTGTTTGGATCCTTTTTAGTTAAGTGCGGTAGTTTTAAACTGTTTGTTTTGAAACAAACTGTGGAACTCTTCATTGTCAGCAAAGCGAAAGAGCCACTGCATCAATGAAAGTTCAAGAACCTTCTGTACTAAATAAGATTTGCAACGTTCTGTTATTTTTTTTGTATGTTTAGAATGCTGAAATGTTTTTGAAGTTAAATAAACAGTATTACATTTAAAAAAAAAAGAAAGATCAGCTCTAACAGAATCACTTTCTGATCAAGGTATGTGATCAGCTCTGGGTTATCTGTATATATATGTATATATCCACAGGCTTATATATATATAAGCCTGTAGATATAATGTATACACATCTATAAATATGCATACATGTACTGTATATACATATATAGTTACACATATATAATATTTTGTACTTAAAGCCATGGGACTGGATAAGATCAGCAGGGAGAGCATGTAGGAAGAAAAGAGTCAAGGACAGAGCCCTGGAACACTCCTACATTGACAGTTTGGGAAGAGGATGAGCCAGGAAAGAAACAGAACAATCAGTGTGGCAAGAATGATGTCAGGGAAGCAAGTATTTCAAGGAGGAGGCAGTAGTCAACCACGTGAAAAGTTGCGGAGAGGTTGAGTAAGAAGAGAGAAAATGTGACATGAAGTGGGACGACATAACAGAGGCAAGGCTTTCGAGGAGTTTTGCTGTGTTAGGGTAGCAGAGGAATGGGCAGGATTCAGAGAGACCATGAATTTTGAGAGGGATTTTGCTTTTTGCCTCCGTTCCCACCTGGATATAGTAGAGCTCCTTGTCAAGATGACAGGAATGGCAGAGCAGAGAGAAAGAGAGTAACACAGAAGAGAAAGGGTTCGTTGCAGGGGTGAAGCATCTGAGACGGTGAGAAGGGGGTGGAAGTCAGGGCACAACCACTAGAAGGGGTGAGTATGGCATTGAGGTTCAGGGAAGTAGAGGGCACGGTGGTGGGAATGTTTGTAGTTCTTGGCATCTCTTTGTTGAAAGATGCTGGTGCTGGTCTTTGGAATGCATCATACCAGCTACCAGCTCTGAAATGTACACCTGTGCCCTGGTGAGTCCTGTGCCTGCTCTGAATGGTGGGGCTGTAGGTGAAGGGGACACAAGAGTAACATCACAGAGGGGGCTTAGCTCAAAGCTAGAAGACTTGCTTTGCTGACCTCACCCTCTCTTGTCATTGTGCCTGCAGTGACTGGTCCTCTGCACCCCAGCTCTCTTTTCCTCTCTCTCCTGCCTCTTCCAGAAGTCTGTGGAACTCAGAGGACTACAGGAGAGTGGTCCTCCGGCTGCGATTGGTAGGTGACCCAGGAGGAGCCGAGGAGAACGGGCTATGGCTATGGCCGTGAACTCCTTCAGCTGTCATTGTAAAGCCTTTTAATTCAATATGTATCTTTGTATTTATGTTTTGGAGGAAAGAAGCTGATCTCTTTGACATCAAGTGGTTTGTATGTGAATCACCTAACTGACTTAAGCCACTTGTCCTGGCTTAAGGCAACTAGGTAAGAAAAGTTTACTCTGGGATGCCTGGGTGGCTCAGTCTGTTAGGCTTTTGCCTTCGGCTCAGTCATGATCCCACGGTCCTGGGACTGAGCCCCGTGTCAGCATCCTTGCTCAGCAGGAAGCCTGATTTTCCCTCTGCTACTCCCCATGTTTGTGCTCTCTCTCTCTGTCAAATAACTAAATAGGAAAGTTTACTCTGTGAAGCCTTCCTACCATGTATAAGTTTTCTCTTTACAATTCTTATCAAAAAGCTAAAAGGTTAAGGGAGCGTGTTAAGCTCTGCGGAAATACTGCACTGGCAGGGACCCAGAAAACAGGGAGATTCGAGAATATTACAGCCTCAGGAACACAGAAATTACCCACTACCATTTCTTTTCTTTTGTGTGTTGAACACAGAGGGAAAGAATCAAGAGCAGGTGACGAGGCATATTAAAACCTTTCCTCTGATCATTTAGAAACAATCAGGGAAACACATTCTCACGGGAGGAAAGACACTGAAACAGAGGAAGAAAGCTGTAGACAAGTGCTTTTGAGGTTGAATTAGCTTGAAGTCCAAAGCCTAACGTTTACAAAAGGATTTTTTTTTTCACTCTAACAGAATCACTTTCTGATCAAGGTATGTGAATAAGATTAAAGATTGGAATAAGTTAAGGAATATCCTTTATTAAAAAGGAAGAAAGGCACCAAATTGTCTAGAACTTAGCAGTATTTCAAGTTCAGCTATTGTAATAAACTTGCTGTTTTTTAAGATAGCAAGGGTGGGTGGTGGCATCTGTTTTCCAAGATAAAACAGCCTCATCATTGAAGCCCCAGCTGACCCTTATCATTTTGAGAAGAGAAAACTTTGGGAACGTTGAATCTCCAAACAAACCTATGATGAGAAGGCAGCGGAAGTCCCAGGACAGGTGACATTCCTTTTGGTCAGGGAATAAGGCTATTGTTCCCAGCTCAGATAAAAAGCAGGCTTTGGTAACAAGTTAACAATGAGGAGGAGGAAGAATAGAATATGGGGGAGTGTGTGGGGGAAAGCTTCCAGGGGACGAAGAAGTTCTAAGCATGGACAGACGGAGAGAGTGCCCAGCTGCTGTCCATGTTGACTTTTTGCTATAGGAACCACACCCTACAGCCCCCATGCGGTGTTCCATCAGGTGCAGCTTCATAACCTCCGTGAGCATCGGATTCCTGTGGTTCTTCATCACTTTGAAAGTCCCGGAGGAAATTGAACATGATCAGAACGAGATGACTATCAAAGGCCAGGTAGCAACCCTTGCTTCTCCGTATGGGAATCGAGGGTGTAGGGTGGGAATGGTGAGGACAGGTGGTTCCTCAGAACGCCTGTGCCTTTTCACCTGAGAGCAGGATGCTCCAAAGGGAGTTGGAATATGAACCTGAACCCATGGTCCATAAGGAAGCTGCTCGCCCACCCCCAGTATTTGTTAAGGTAAGGAAGAGAGCAAATAGAGCTGGACCCCTCAACACTTTGGCTAGTGGTCAGACATCCTGAGAATGTGCTGGGCCCACTCTAGGGACAGTGATCCATTCCCTCTCTTATGAGAAGCCTCTAGGGGCTAAACCCTATTCTTTTTATGAAAGGAGGTACATGTTTTGCCTTTTGTGAATGCTCTAGGAGGACAGTTATGACAAAAGGAAAGACCCGAGACCACTAGAAGACTGGCAGAATCTTACCTTCAAATATTTTAAAACGGTTCAGCAGAGAAGAAAAAGTGAGTTCTAAGGAGGAGAATGGGGGATCCTAGTGGAAGTAAAGACATCAAGAGAAGTATGGTAGCTAGGAAGGAAAGAAGGGAGAGGAGAAAAGGCAGGACGGTGCCCAGGAATAGTTGAATCCGGCACACAATTCCCTCTCTACCATGACATTAGCATATCAGGAATGAGGAGAAGGAGGGCAAAGATAATTGTTACAGGAAGGCAGGGTCACTGAATTAGAGAACATCTAGGTTAGAAGAGGCCTTAGAGTCAGAACCCAAACCCCTCTGTTTCGTGGATCAGGACTAAGCTCAGGAGTAAAGGGCCTTGCCCAAGGTCACACAATCAGGACTCCTAACTTATGAAGAAGTCCTTTTCCTCTCACCTAAAGGTGAGCTTTAGGAAGATGAACTAGATAAAACAAAAAGAATGATAATAACTATAATATCTATTGAGCATGTAAACCATGTCCTACAAAATTCTGGCTCAAAAAAAAAAATTCTGGCTCAAAGAAGACTCAAAGGGACCCCTAAAGTAGCATCACCTAGCTTAGTGCTTCTCAAACTTTAACGTGCATGTAGGTTCTTGGTGATACAGTCAAAATGCAAATTCTGTTTATCTAGGAACACAGATTCTGCATTTATTTTTTTTTAATATTTATTATTTATTTATTTGGCAGAGAGAGACAAAGATCACAAGTAGGTAGAGAGATAGTCAGAGAGAGAGGGGGAAGCAGGCTCCCCGCTGAGCAGAGAGCCCGATGTGGGGCTCGATCCCAGGACCCTGAGATCATGACCTGAGCTGAAGGCAGAGGCTTAACCCACTGAGCCACCCAGGCGCCCCAGATTCTGCGTTTCTAATAATCTTCGAGATGAGACTGATGTTACTGGACTAAGGCCCACATTCTGAGTAGCAACGTTCTAAGCATCCCCTCTACCAAAAGAGAGAATAGAGTGGAAATAGGAGAGGGAAGAAAGAAATAGAGAAGGTCCCAAAGAGCATCTCAACCCTCTGACCACCTTTATCATCAACCCAATGGACCCTGACAGTTGTCCCTATTTTGCCTCTCCTCAGCATGGCTGACAGTGGGGATTTCCTCAGTGCCCCAACCACATCAAAGAAGCCTCTTGCACACTTTGGTCTCTCTGTTCCGTGCTTCCTCTAAGAGTGAGAAGAAACGTCTCACGGTGCTGGTCCACCTGGCACATTCTGACCTCACCCAGCTCAGAGAAACCGTTCTCCGTATTTCAACCCTCTTCAGCCCACAGATCTTGGCAGGGCAGCTGCTACTGATCCACACTCCGCCTGATGTCTACCCCTCCGTGGATGACATGAGGAAGGAGGCCCGTCATGGGGAATTCTACTCTAGGCAGAATATAGATCACGCCTTCCTCATGAGCTTTGCCACAAGTCTCTCTGAATACTTCCTGTTACTGGAGGACAATGTCTTTTCTGCCCCCAACTTTATCACCCACATTGATTGGAAGGTGAACACCATGAGGTCTGACCCATGGGTGCTCCTGGAGTTCTCGAATCTGGGCTTCCTTGGCAAACTCTTTCACAGCAAGGACCTCCCACTCCTGGCCCATTTCCTCCTCCTCTTCTACAAGGAACTGCCCCTTGACAGGCTGATCCCCCACTTCCGTACCCTCCTAGCTCAGAAAAACCCAATCATTTGCAGACCTTTCCTTTTCTACCCCAGGTTCTTCTTCCACATCTCTAATGACACCCAGAAGGCCAGGCCAGTTCAGAAAAAGGACCCCTACATTCCTGACAACCCACCTGGAGCCATTTTCACGGATATGAAGGTTTTTGATGTTCATTTCCCCTGGGAAGCCTACACTCTGGATGAATCATTCTTCTGGACCCACAATGTTAGTGCAGGGAACCACCTGACAATCATTTTGAACCATCCGGCGAACTTGAGCAAAGTGCAAGTGTTAACAGGCACCATCGTGGATGGAAAGTACGCCTTGGAGAAGGGGCAAGTGGAGCTGGGCTACGACCCCAAGGGAATGCCCCAGTACTGTACCAGCTTCGCCTTGCTGGGCCATCTCTTCGAAGGGCAGATGAATCAGGAGATATTTCTGAAAAGTATGGGGCACGATGTGAGCTGCGTAAGGCTGGTGGTGAAGGCTAATCAGGTTGGCAGTCTTATAATCAGGCATATTTATCTCTGGAAGCAAAATGCCAAAGATATGGAAGGAGTTCAGAGTTGGAGGTAAATCAATAAGGGTGTAAAAGAAATTAAAGTCTTGAAGCCATTCCATTTTAAGCCTGTCTGACTGACATAGGGGAGATGCCAGGGAATGAGGGGCAGAGAGAGAAGGCTCTATGGTTCTTTTGGTGCCGCCATGATGTTAAGAGACCAGTTCCTGGGCGCCTGGGTGGCTCAGTGGGTTAAGCCGCTGCCTTCGGCTCAGGTCATGATCTCAGGGTCTTGGGATCGAGTCCCACGTCGGGCTCTCTGCTCAGCAGGGAGCCTGCTTCCTCCTCTCTCTCTCTCTGCCTGCGTCTCTGCCTACTTGTGATCTCTCTCTCTGTCAAATAAATAAATAAAATCTTTAAAAAAAAAAAAAAAAAGAGACCAGTTCCTCCTTTTCTTCTACCCAGACAAGTGATTCTTTTTTTTTTTTTTTCCAATTTATTTATTTTCAGAAAAACAGCATTCATTATTGGGGCGCCTGGGTGGCTCAGTGGGTTAAGCCGCTGCCTTCGGCTCAGGTCATGATCTCAGGGTCCTGGGATCGAGTCCCGCATCGGGCTCTCTGACCAGCAGGGAGCCTGCTTCCCTCTCTCTCTCTGCCTGCCTCTCTGCCTACTTGTGATCTCTCTCTGTCAAATAAATAAATAAAATCTTTAAAAAAAAAAAAAAAAAAAAACAGCATTCATTATCTTTTCACCACACCCAGCGCTCCATGCAAGCCGTGCCCTCCACAACACCCACCACCTGGTACCCCAACCTCCCACCCCCCCGCCACTTCAAACCCCTCAGATTGTTTTTCAGAGTCCATAGTCTTCCATGGTTCACCTCCCCTTCCAGTTTACCCAAAATCACATACCCTCCCCAATGTCCACAACCCTACCCCCCTTCTCCCAACCCCCCTCCCCCAGACAAGTGATTCTTATAGGACATCTTTTTCTGGGAGCAGATACAGCTTACCCCACCTTGGTGAAGGCCGCAGTCATCCCCAGAATGTTTAGATTTGGGGGGATGCTGTTTTTGTTTGTGTGTGTGCATATATACAATTATATGTTGACACACAGAGGTGGTGGGAGTGTAAATGTGGCAGTAGGAGGGTAAATGGGGAAATCCTGGGGTGTCCCTAAAATTGACATAAGAAGCCATTTGACTTCTCATTAGAAGTCAAATTCTTTGAAATCCAGGAAAGTGGCAGATGGCCTAATAGCAATAAAACTAAGCCCATAACTCTACACCTTTAAGCTATTTCATAGTGCCCATCTAGTTTCATCCTTTCCTCACAAACTTGGCCATAAACAGTTTGCAACTAAAACTTCACTTTCTCATCAACAATTCACTCCTTAACCCTCACCCCCTACTGGTTTCTACATCCACAATGCTATGGAAACTCTTCCCTATTTGTAATGACAAAAATAGTAAAAAACCCGGTGACATTTTTTCAGAGCTCATTCCCCTAAACTCTCCACAGCAATACACAATACTAACTAGTGTTCCTTCTTGAAACAACCTTCTTCCTTGACTTCTGGGATGCATCCATTCCTCAGACACTTACTGAGTGGCTACTATGGGCCAGGCACACAAAAAAGCCCCTGTTGGGGTTAAGTACACGGTGTTTTGGAAGCACAGAACTACTCTTCCTAAGACATTCTTGGGGTCTTAGGAAAGGCTTCTTGGAAAATAAAATATCCAAGCCTAGACCTGACAGATAATTAGAGAAGATATCCAGGTAAAGTGGGAAGAAGGTCAGAGAGATTTTTCAGTAAAAGAATCAGCATGCTGAGAAGTAGGCCAGAGGTGAGAAAGGCTCATTTGGGAAAATACAAATCGTTTAGTCGGACAGGCGATGGAGAAGGGATAGGGCTGAAGATGAAGCCGCAGGACCAAGAGAGAACCAGTTTGAGAAGGACTACAGACAAATCAATGGGCGAAAGAATTGTCTTTTCAACAAATGGTGTTGGAACAACTGAATATCCACATGCAAAAGAATGAAGCTAGACCCCTACCTCGCATCATATAAAAAAAATTGACCCAAGATGGATCATAGATCTAAATGTAAGGGCAAAAACTGTAACATTTTTAGAAGAAAATATAAGGTGTAAATCTCGATGAACTTGGATTAGGCAACAGTATGTTAGGATATGACACCAAAAGCATCAGTAATCAAAGAATAGATAAGTTGGGGGACGCCTGGGTGGCTCAGTTGGTTGGACGACTGCCTTCGGCTCAGGGCGTGATCCTTGGAGTCCCGGGATCGAGTCCCACATCAGGCTCCCAGCTCCATGGGGAGTCTGCTTCGCTCTTTGACCTTCTCCTCGCTCGTGCTCTCTCTCACTGTCTCTCTCTCTCAAATAAATAAATAAAATCTTTAAAAAAAAACAAAAACAAAAACAATAGATAAGTTGGGCTTCATCAAAATAAAGACTGCTGTGTTTCACAGGACACTATCAAGACAGTGAAACACCACCACACAGGATGGGATAAAATTTGCAAATCATATATCTAATAAGAGACTGGTATTCAGATTATTATAAAGAACTCTTACACTCAATATAAAAATATAACCATTAAAGATGGGCAAAGGATTTGAATAGAGATTTCTCCAAAGAAGATGTAGAAATGGCCCATAAGCACATGAGAAGATGCTCGTCGTTGGTCACCAGGGAACTGCAAATCAAAACCACCGTGAGATACCCCTTCACACCCACTAGGAAGGCTCTGATTAAAAAACATGGAAAAATAAGTGTTGGTGAGGATTTAGAGAAATTGGGACCCACATCCTTGCTGATGGGGTTGTGAAACAGTACAGCCACCTTGGGAAAGTGTTTAGCAGTTCCTCAAAATGTTCAAGAGATTACTGTGTGATCCAGCAATTTCACTCCTAGGTCTATACTTGGGAAAATGAAACTTACATCCAGGCCAAGACAAATGTTCGTACCAGTATCCTAATGACCCAAAACTGAAAACAATCACGTGTCCAACTGATGAAGGGATACACAGAATGAAGTATATGCCCATACAATGAAACAGCATTTGGCCATAAAAAGGAAAGGAGTACTGATATATGCTACGGCATTTATGAACCATTATGCTACATGAAAGAAACTGGTCACAAGAGGCCACATGTCATAGGATTCCATATATAGAAAATGTCCAGACTAAGCAAATCCACAGAAACCAAAGTAGTTTAGGAGCCAGGGCTGAGGAAGAGGGAACTGGAAAGTGACTTCTAGGGATGCTTAATTTTGGCTGAGGTCCTAATGTCAGGGTGGTGAGATGGAGCCCCACAATGGGCTCTGTGTCCAGCAGGGAGTCTGCTTGGGATTTTTTTCCCTCTCCCTTTTCCTCTGCTCCTCCCTCCCACTTGCACACTCTCACTCTCTCTCAAATTAATAAATTTTAAAAAGAAAAAAAAGAGAAAAAGAAAGAAGATGGGCATGGCTGTCTTTTCTGTGTAACGAAAATATCCTAAAATTAGGGGCACCTGGGGCGCCTGGGTGGCTCAGTGGGTTAAGCCACTGCCTTCGGCTCAGGTCATGATCTCAGGGTCCTGGGATCGAGTCCCGCATCGGGCTCTCTGCTCAGCAGGGAGCCTGCTTCCCCCTCTCTTTCTCTGCCTGCCTCTCCATCTACTTGTGATTTCTCTCTGTCAAATAAATAAATAAAATCTTTAAAAAAAAATAAAAATAAAATAAAATAAAATAAAATTAGGGGCACCTGACTAGTTCAGTCAGTAGACTGTGCGACTTTTTTTTTTTTTAAAGATTTTATTTATTTTTTTTTCTTTCTTTTTTTTTTTTTTTTCCTTAGAGAGAGAGGGAGAGAGAGCGAGCACAGGCAGACAGAGGCAGAGGGAGAAGCAGGCTCCCTGCCGAGCAAGGAGCCCGATGGTGGGACTCGATCCCAGGACGCTGAGATCATGACCTGAGCCGAAGGCAGCTGCTTAACCAACTGAGCCACCCAGGCGTCCCAAAAGATTTTATTTATTTATTTGACAGAGAGAGATGACAAGTAGGCAGAGAGGCAGGTAGAGAGAGAAGGAGGAGGAAGCAGGCTCCCTGCTGAGCAGAGAGCCCGATGCGGGACTCGATCCCAGGACCCCGAGATCATGACCTGAGCCGAAGGCAGCGGCTTAACCCACTGAGCCACCCAGGCGCCCAACTGTGTGACTCTTGATCTCCCACGTTGGAGGTAGAGATAAAAGTAAAATCTTTTTTTTTTTTTTTTTTTTTTTAAAGAAAATGTTCAGGATGCCTGGGCGGTCAGTCATTAAGAGTCTGCCTTCAGCTCCAGTGATCCCAGGGCCCTGGGATCAAGTTCCACATGGGGCTTCCTGCTCAGCAGGGAGCCTGCTTTCTTCCTCTGCCTGGTGTTCCCTCTGCTTATGCTCTCTGTCTCTCTTTCTCTGACAAGTAAATTTAAAAAAGAAAGAAAAGAAAGAGGAAAAAAATGTTCTAAAACTGATTGTCATAATGGTTGCCCAACTCTGTGAATATACTAAAAACTATTGAATTGTGTATTTTAAAAGGCAAACTTGGGGTGCCCAGGTGGCTCAGTCAGTTAAACGTCTAACTCTTGATTTCGGCTCAAGTCATGATCTCAGGGTTGTGGGATCGAGCCCCTACATTGGGCTCCATGCTGAGCATAGATCCTGCTTGAGATTCTCCCTTTCCCACTCCCTCTACCCAAACCCTGCTTGTGCTCAATCTCTATCAAAAAAAAAAGTGAATTATGGTATGTGAATTGAATCTCAATAAAGCAATTGTTTAAAAAAAAAAAAAAGCTGTAGAAGCACAGGAAGGGGTGTCAACTACCCTGATGGCAACAGGGGACTGACAGAACAGTTTTAAGCAGGAGAGCAAAGCGATCTGTGCTGTGCTTTGGAAAGATCACTACTGCTGTGCCAACAACTCTGAAGGGGGTCCAGATGGAGAATCCAATTAGAATTAAACAAGGAAATACAGACAGGTGTCTATCTCAGCACCTGGCATGAAATAGACACTTAATAAATGACACTGCCCACTTTCCTTTCCTTTCTCCCCTCTTCCCTTCTCTTTCCCACCTTTCTTCCACAAATCCTATACAAATCTTTATTTCCACCTGCCTCTCTGAATGGTGATCCCTGTCATTGACACTGTTTCCTCCACCCATCCCTAAACATGGGAATGTTCCAATGTTCGTCATTGTAATATTCCAATATTCATTATCTATATCTTCTTTCTCCAATTTCTTGATCACGCTCAGAGGCACCTGAAGGAGTTTCCAGGTGCTACCTCAGTCAGCAGCATCCTCTGAGATCTCCAATCTGAGCCTCCGTGTCTTCTCTCTGGGTCTTACAGGTACCCTACACTTGGTTCTTCCACTGTCATCTCGAGCTCAGCATGCTTGAAACCAAATTCTTTAGCTTGCTCCAAAAGCCAGGACACCCTTCCAGATGTTTCTATTTTTGGCCATGGTTATCTTACATACCTAAACTCAAAATCTTAAAAGTGTTTTAAGTGTTTAAGTGTTTAAGTATGGGGCGCCTGGGTGGCTCATTGGGTTTAGCCTCTGCCTTCAGTTCAGGTCATGATCTCGGGGTCCTGAGATCCAGCCCCACATCGGGCTCTCTGCTCAGCAGAGAGCCTGCTTCCCCCTCCCCCTCTGCCTGCTTTTCTGCCTACTTGTGATCTCTCTCTCTGTGTGTCAAATAAATAAATAAATAAAACTTAAAAAAATAAAAATAAAAGAGTGGTCTATGAACCACTTGCAACAGAATTACCTAGAATTGCTTGTCTAAAATGCTTTTACCAAATCTTGCTCATTCTCCGCCCGAAGTGCTTCAACCTCTATGATTTTCTATTTTCATATCCTCCCCAATGTAGACCTATTACTTCGGTTCACGTTCAAACTTTTCCACAGAGTGACCTCTTTCGAGCCAAGGCGTGTTCTGTGTCAGGCCCTGGGCCCCAGGGTACGAGGCCTCTTGGCTGTGGACTCGGGCTTAAAGAGCTCTTGGTCTAGTGTGAGAAACAACTAAAATACAGAACTCAGGAGGCACAGTGGAAGGAGGGAGTGACTGTGCCTGGAGCCATTAGGGACAGTTTCACAAAGGAGGTGACGGTCAAACAGGTGAGGTACTTCTCAGGCAGGGGAGTAAGGGGAAGAGTATTCTAGGTGCCAAGTTTAAGTGAATAAGTCAAGCAAGAGGAAGAGCAAGACTTTATCAGGGCACCTTCTCCTTGGACAGTGCCTGGGCCTTATTCACGTGTCCCTGGGACCCTGAGGTAACACCAGCGGGTGAAGCAAAGCCTGGTGTAAGAACCCAGTAGCGGGGTGCCTGGGTCACTCAGTGGGTTAAAGCCTCTGCCTTCGGCTCAGGTCATGATCTCATGGTCCTGGGATCGAGCCCCGCATCGGGCTCTCGGCTCAGCAGGAAGCCTGCTTCCCCCTCTCTCTCTGCCTGCCTCTCTGCCTACTTGTGATCTCTGTCAAGTAAATAAATAAAACCTTAAAAAAAAAAAAAAAAAGAACCCAGTAGCAACACTGTTGTCCTAACTGGACAGCAGCCTACAGGTCCACACCCCCATGTGAAGGGCTGCTCAGCTTTACTGCATGGGTGCCTTTTAGGCATGTGGGCCCTGTGTTGCCCGATCTGGAGATTTCTCAAGAGAAGATGGAAATCCCAATTTTTATGTCAGACTGCTCAATTTTTAATTTTTTTTTTAAGATTTTATTTATTTATTTGACAGAGAGAAATCACAAGTAGTCGGAGAGGCAGGCAGAGAGAGAGAGAGGGAAGCAGGCTCCCTGCTGAGCAGAGAGCCCGATGCGGGACTCGATCCCAGGATCCTGAGATCATAACCTGAGCCGAAGGCAGCGGCTTAACCCACTGAGCCACCCAGGCGCCCCTAATTTTTTTTTTTAAGTTTTAAAGTAAGCTCTACATAGACCCAGCATGGGGCTCCAACTCATGACTCTGAGGTCGAGGATTTCATGTTCTACTGACTAAGACCCTAGACCTCTCAATTTTTAAAATGCTGGCAACTGATTCAAAAGATATAAAAACACAATTTTATTTTTATTATTATTTGTTAAGATTTTGTTTATTTATTTGACAGAGAAAAAGATCACAAGCAGGGGGAGCAGCAGGCAGAGGGAGAAGGGAGAAGCAGGCTCCCCACTGAGCAGAGAGAGCCGGATGTGGGACTCAGTCCCAGGACCCTGGGATCATGACCTGAGCCAAAGGCAGATGCTTCACTGACTGAGCCATCCCTAAAAAAACAATTTCAGAGCACAACGTGCAACGACCCTGCCCTGCTCTGGGGAGGCTTTCCTAGGCTACCAGCTATAGTTCAGGTTATAAAGCCCTTGATTAGATCACGACGTTCTTGGATACCCTCTTGGCCATCCTTTCTGCTCCAGGAGCACGAGTCACTCAGACGGAGTCTCAGGACACACCCACCTCCTCTCCCTCAGTTCTGCAAACCATCTTTGAGCGCGGATTCGTCTGCAGATGGCTGAATCGATGTGCTCCATTTCTTGGCTCCGCTTTCAGAGGCTGCCAGGGTCCTCCTATCGACACCCCCACCCTATTTGAGGCTTAATGTCCTCCAGAAGGACCACTCCATTTAGCACAAGCCATCTAATGATTTACCCTGAGTGCTAGAATTCAAAGGGAAGCCCTGTCACTATGGATTAGGGCATCCAAAGGTTGAGAAGCCGAAGGAGATCCCCTGTGTAGGATTTAGGGTGTAGCTCAGGCCAGGTCCTGGCTGGGTGTGACTGACCCAGCCAAGGAGGGCAATGGGGGTCGAAGTCACAGACACCAGAGTGGGCGTGCAGCTCCCCCCCCCTCCCCGAGATGGCCTCCTTCCCATGCTCTGGGCTGCGGGGTCTTACCTTGAAGGAGCCAAGTGGTAAAGGTAAACAATGAGGTGAGGCATCATGGGGTTGGCAGATGAAACGCAGTTAGGGAAGAAAGCAGCCACATCACTGGGGAATGATTACAGGCTGTGGTGATGAGTGCTGAGAATGACGTGCCTCGTCAGACCTCTTTTTATTTATTTAGATTTTATTTATTTATTTGAGAGAAAGAGAGAGAGCACGAGAGTGGGGAGGGTTGGAGGGAGAAGCAGACTCCCCATGGAGTGAAGGATCTCCCGGGGACTCCAGGATCATGACCTGAGCTGAAGGTAGTCGCCCAACCAACTGAGCCACCAAGGTGCCTGCCCATCAGACCTCTTTTTAAAGAGAAGTCCAGGGGTCATTTGAGTGGCTTAGTTGGTTGGGCCTCTGCCTTTGGCTCGGGTCATGATCTTGGGGTCCTGAGGTCAAGCCCTGCATTGGGCCCTCTGGAAGCCTGCTTCCCCCTCTCTCTCTGCCTGCCTCTCTGCCTACTTGTGATTTCTCTCTCTGTGTCAAATAAATAAAATCTAAAAAAAAAAAAAAGGAGAGAGAGAGAGAAGTCCAAGCAGAGGTTTGGAGGGCATCAGGCTTGTGGCTCCCATGTCTGATTGAGACTTATAGGCTTTCCTTCCCCACCATCCCTTTCTCTGGAACATTCTTTGTCTCTTTGTTGTTGTTTTTTCTAAATTTTTATTATTTACTTTATTTTTTTTTTTTAAGATTTCATTTATTTATTTGACAGAGAGATCACAAGTAGGCAGAAAGGCAGGCAGAGAGAAAGTGGGAAGCAGGCTCCCTGTTGAGCAGAGAGTCCAATGTGAGGTTTGATCCCAGGACCCTGAGATTATGACCCGAGCTGAAGGTAGGCACTTAACCGACTGACTCACCCAGGCGCCCCTTTTTAAAAGATTTTTATTTATTTATTTGAGAGAGAGAAAGAGAAAGCAAGAGCAGGAGGAAGGGCAGAGGGAGAAGGAACCTGGGATCATGACCTGAGCCAAACGTGCTTAACCGACTGAGACACCCAGGGGCCCCACGTTGTCTCTTAAAGGGGATGCTCTGCTCCTGTTTTCAAGTGAGGGGCAGGCGAAGCCAAGGAAATCACTGATCAAAGTTGCCTTAATTTTCCTCTGGAGGAAGTAAACTCTGTAAGGAAACTAGCCTTGGCTATGAGAAAGCAAGATGCTTCTCTGAGCCCGAATTCTGCTCTTGCTTTTCCAACTGCTTGCTGGGGCTTTTTGGATTGCTGAGATGCAGAGCTTTTGGTCAGGTTTTGAGTTCAGTTTAGGCCTCAGCCCCTTCCTAAATACATCCCTCTGACTCTTCTTTGTGTGTCCTTCTTATTTTACTCTGGCCTCTCTCAAGCCAGAAACCCTCTTACGAAAAGCTAAAGGAATTGAGATTTTGGATTGGAACTCATGACCCTGAGTTCAAGAGTGCCATCTTCTAGGACTGAGCCAGCCAGGCACCCCAGGGCGGGGGTGGTGTCATGCTTAAGGAAAAGAAATGTTGCTTTCAAAGGATATTTTGGAGGGTTGAAAAAAGTAAGAGGACTTCTTTTTTTTTTAATTAACATATAATGTATTATTTGCCCCGGGGGTACAGGTCTGTGAATCATCAGGCTTACACAATCCACAGCACTCATCTTAGCACATACCCTCCCCAATGTCCATCATCCAGCCACCCTATCCCTACTCCCCCACCCACCAGCAACCCTCAGTGTTTTTTTTTTTTTAATATTTTATTTATTTATTTGACAGAAATCACAAGTAGGCAGAGAGGCAGGCAGAAAGAGAGAAGGGAAAGCAGGCTCCCCACTGAGCAGAGTGCCCGATGTGGGGCTCCATCTCAGGACCCTGGGATCCTGACCTGAGCCGAAGGCAGAGGCCTAACTGAGGCGCCTCCCTCAGTTTGTTTTGTGAGATTAAGAGTCTCTTATGGCTTGGCTCCCTCCAATCATAAGGCAGCTTCTTAAAAAGGAGGTGGTACATGTGACTCAGTCTGTTAAGCATTGGCCTTCTGCTAGGGTCATGATCCGGGTCCTGGATCAAATCCCACAGGTGGATCTTGGCTCAGCTTGGAGTCTGCTTCTCCCTCTGCCCCTCCCCCCGTCCATGCTCTCTTTCTCTGAAAAACAAAATCTTTTTTTTTTTTTTTTAAAGGAAGTCTTACAGTGAGTGGTTACAACTGCACCTTTTAGAGTCAGCCTAACAGGGTCCAAAGCTCAGGGGTCGTTTACTGGCAGAACGAGTTTGGGATGTTACTTTCTCCTGCGGACCCAAGTTTTCTCATCAGGTACCAATGGGGGTAATAAGGAGCAGAGCTGAGAATTAAGGGTGAGAAACACAGGAAGCCCTTAGAATTTTGTGGGTACTTAGTAAGCACTGGATGAGTGTTAGGCTTCGCTAGAATTACCCAAAGGAAAAAAAAAAAAAGATTCTGTCGTGGCCATCAAGTGTGCCTTGGCTCCCTGTCGCCCACATGCTCCCCACCCAGTCTGGAATCCCTCCCTCCGTTTCTGCATGGCTAACCCCTGCTTCTTCCCAGGATCCAGCTCCGTGGCCCTTTCAATGAGCTCCCAGGGCAACTTGAGTTGGATTTGTCTGGACAGTGAGTTCCTGCTTAACCTCCAATTCCATTGCCCAAAAACTCTGTGGGTGTTTGTTGAATGAGTGAATAATCCCCTTGCTTTTTATAGTCACTTTAGTTCATAAAGCTCATAGGAAGGAATACCTTATCTGATTTAATCTTCAGAAGCACACCGTATAAGCGATCTCTCTTGCACAGATTAAAATATACAAATACAAATGAGAGAGATGGATGACCTGGAGTTTGCAGGGGTCCCACGGGATTGCCACAACCCAGACCCTGGCTGAGGCCCTTGCGGTAGGAGAGCAGCCAAAGGTGGCCGTGCTGGGGCTGGGCCCCTACCCCCAACCCCATGCCTGAGGGACAAGGCTGCCCAGAAACCTCACAAAAGTCACCACCCAGCCTCCTGCTGCCCCCAGCCCTTGGTGACGCAGTGGGGTTGCGGGGGCGGATGTTGAGGAAGCGAAGCGGGATCACAAGCCACCCCCCCCATCCCATCTGGGCTCCCCCAGGTCGGTCCATGCTGTCCCCTTCGCTGGCCTCTTTTCCTCCCTTTATCCACATCCTTTATCCAAAGCAGCGGCTTCATGTCCTCTGAATTGCCATATCGGGGAATGGCGTTTCTCCTTTGGTAGCCAGATTCCGGCTCCACGCCCCAGCCAGGCAGCACAGCGGCTGGTGCCCAGGTGAGACTGGGGAGCCCCGACACCCACCACTCCGGGAAGGTTGGGGAGAAGCCTGCCAGCCAATGGGCCCCGCAAGAGACCCCTGCCTCCCTCGCCTAGGCCCCCACCCCCACCCCACCCCACCCCCACTCCCAGGACTCAGCAGCGAGCCCTCTCCCGCCCGGTTTCTCATTCATGCAAACCTTCGCTGAGCTCCCACTGAGTGCTCAACACCTGGGGTGAGGGGCTGCGCCAGTCTCACATCCTGCTGCAAGCCTTTGAGGCTCTCCCTGGGAATAAGTAAACTCTGTTTACCCGGTGAATGCGGTTCTACGGGGAAGCCCTCAGGCTTGGGGTCACCCAAACATGGGCTTCAGTTCCGCTCTGTTTACTAGCTGAGATTTTAAAATGTTATTCCCTGACCCTGAGCCGGGGGTGGACGATCAGAGCACAGCAGTTTACCCCTCCCCTCGCTTCAGGAGACCGGGCAGGATCAGCCCTCCCACGGGGTCTGAGCTCCTCCCCTCTCCCAGGGAGTCTCGGACAGGCCCGGGCAGGTAGACCCTTTCCTTTGAGTTGTCTGTCCAGCCCCGGGTGGGTGGGGAGGGGCAGATTTTCCCATCGAGACACCTCAGGGTATGATCCTCCTCCTTCTGGTTGGGCTGCTTGTGAAGTCCTGGACATCCTCGGAGCGGGGGGGCTCAGACGGGAAGGCCACCCAGGCCCCCTGCCCCTCCCCCAGGCATCATCATTACCACTCCCCTCCCATTGGTCCACTTAGGCACTGGCTTTGTCTCCCTGGCCTGGGGAAGGAGAAAGGAGTGGGACAGATCTGTGAACTCAGACACTTGACCTCTGTGATCCCAAGTGTTCTTATCTGTCAGTGAAGGTATTACCCGCACAGGGTTGCTATGGGAGTCAAATGAGATTAGCATGTGTGAGGGCTCAGAATTTTTAGGCAAGGAATACATCAGGTTGGGTCACAACATTGCCTCTTACCGTCCCTCCAGGGGCTGCCCCACGGCTCTTTGGGGTAAACCCGTTTTTCAACACTGCCTCCAACTGCCTCACTGATCTCTGCTCCCACCACCGCAGCCACACGGTTCCTGCAGTTCTTTCCATGGGTCTGACCCGGTGCTAGACCTGGGGCTTCCCCATGGGCTCTTTCCTGGCCTTAACCAAATCCATCTGGCTAACTCTGTCCTCTGCTTCAGTGAGGGGTCCTCAGAGGGGCCTCCCCTGCCCACCCACACAAGGCCAGGTCTCCTGCTACCTACTCTCTCTGCGTCCCCCCAGCTGGAGCTGGGAACTGTGGCAGATCTGTCACCCGCTCCTAAAGGATGTGCCTCTCCATAGTCCTGTGCCTGTTTGTTCACCCCTGGACCCCAAGGCTTCACAGTACAAAGTAGGCATTTTGTTACCTGCTGAAAGAAGAAGCTGTAGAGGGGCGTCTGGGTGGCTCAGTGGGTTAAAGCCTCTGCCTTCTGCTCAGGTCACGATCCCGGGAGCCTGCTTCTGTTTCCTTCTCTCTCTCTGCCTGCCTCTCTGCCTACTTGTGATCTCTCTCTCTCTATCAAATAAATAAATAAAATCTTAAAAAGAAGAAGAAGAAGAAGAAGCTGTAGAATCCTAGAATCTGAGGCAGCTTCCCATCCAGTTTCAACGCTCCCTTAGCCTAAAGTCTGCAACAGTCACGTCGTGCCCGCTGCCCCCAACCCCCCAAGACACAATAGGCCCAGCAGAAAGAAGAAATAGGAGGGCGGGTCTGACTTCTCCCTCCTCATTCTCTCCTACCCAAACTTGAACTTCCGGTCACTTGCGTCTTCCCTCTCTGCTCCCTTTCCGGACCCCAGCGGAACTTGCCCTGTTCACTCTGTTGCCTCAGTGCCTGGCTGGGGGCTGGCCTGTGGATGATTAGGTTCACCTGTCAGCAGACCGCCTGCCGGCTCCCATCCCCCCCTCTGCCAACCAAGGAGCAGGGCATCTCCTAGCAGCAAGTGAGTGCAGGTCCAGGGTCCAGCCATGCCCTGTCCTAGCTGTACCTTCGTCATAGAACGAAGTGCCATAGAACCCGCTGACCTTCTGTCTGAGGTCACTGAAGCACAAAGAATGAAGCACACGAGCCCAGAGCCTTCCGAACTGTGGGCTTACTCTGTCAAGGTCAAGCGCAGAGTAGGTGCCCAGTAGGTTTGGGTTATTTCGACTCAAGTTCAACAAGTTACTCAAGGCACCTGGGGGCGATTTATCTGCTAAGGCCAAGAGCCTCCTCAAGTCCGTGCTGCTGTTTGAGGCGGGAACGCATAAAAGAGGGATTCCTCTTCTCCCTCCTTGTGAGGGCTGAATTCCCACCTCTTTCTTGACCAGTGGCACTGTGTCGGTCATGAGAGGGATATGGGACCAGAGGCAGTTACAAAGTGTTCCGGAGGAGTGACAGGAACTTAAAAGTCAAATTCCTTAACCTCAGGAAGTGAGGGAACACCTTTTTCTTCATTGAACACTGTATCCTCTTTGGGCCATTGCCGGTCAGATTGAGGAACAATTTTTCTTAAAAGCACTTTATTGGCTTTATTGTACTGTTTCTGTGAAAGTCTGGGTTCCTTGAGCCCTGGCTTTCAACTCTGGCTGCACATTCACTTCACCCGAGATTTTTAGAAAAATACGAGAGCATGGATCCTAGAGCAGTTAGAAGCTCTAAGCGTAGGGCCCTTGCCTTAGTGTTTGGGAAAGCCCCCCAGGCAATTCTACAGGCAGACTGGGCTGGGAACCACTGCCCCAACTTCTTAGAAATGCAAATTCTCAGGCCCCACCGGGACCTATAGAATCAGAAACCAAGAGTGGGGGGGTGGTGACCAGCCATCGTGTTTACAAACCTTCAGGGGATACTGATCCAGGCTACAAAAGAACTCTTGGGAAGCCCAGAGTTTTAAAGCTGGCAACAGTCCAAAAGGTCATCTTAGCTAAGCTTGTCCTTAGTGTCCGGGAAAAGGGGGTGAGAGCCACACGGCTTCTCCAGCACTCCTCAGCAAATAGAACCTGGGCTTCTCTAGTCCATCCACTCTTGGGCAATCTTGGAGCAGATGGTCTGCAAGGACAGCCACACTTCCCCCATCCCTGTACGTGTAGGGCTCCCTTCCCACCAAGAGGCAGACTTCATTTCCCTTTGGGATTCGTTTGCCGGGTTGTTGTAGCAAAGTCCTACAAATTGAGTGCTTAAGACAATTGAAAGTTGTCCTATGGCTCTGGAGGCTAGATGTCCAAGATCAAGGTGCAGTCAGGATCACATTTCCTCCGAGCCGCTAGGGTGGTCTCTGCCCCAGGGCTCTTCCCTAGCACCTGACAGATGTACGAGCATGAACTCCAACCCGTCTTGGTATTCTCCTTGTGGACATGTCCAAACTCCTCTTTTTTTTCTTTTTAAGATTTATTTATTTATTTGACAGATCAAGTAGGCAGAGAGGCAGGTAGAGAAAGAGGGGGAGGGAAGGAGGCTCCCCTCTGAGCAGAGAGCCCAACACGGAGCTCGATCCCGACCCTGGGATCACAACCTGAGCCAAAGGCAGAGGCTTGAACCCACTGAGCCACCCAGACGTCCCAAACTCCTCCTGTAATAAGGGGTGTAGAGGTCCACCCTCCTCCATGATGACCTTCCAATTAAGGCCACATTCTGAAAAACCGAAAGAACGTCAGCGTATGAGTTTGAGTGGGCAAGGGCCACAGTTCAACCCATGACGCCTCCCACTGAAGCTGGGCGTTAAGGCCTTAGTCTCCGGAGTCCCCTGAGCTTCTGGCTTGACGCTCTAGAGGCCGGCGACTCTGTAATGCCTGACTACGCCGCAGGATGAGGGACGTGGATGAGAGAAAGGGAAATGCAGGCCACCCCCAGACATCTGTCACCTCTGCTGAGGCACTGGACGTGGGTGAGGCTGTCTCGGGATCTCAGGCTGCCCCAGCCAACCCCACTGAGCAACGGTGAGCCTCCGCCACCAAGCTCTGCCCAAATTACAGAATCATGAGCAAATACATGATTGTTTTAAGCCACTGAAATTTGGGGTGGCTTGTTTTAGATGGAAGGAGAGCACAGGAACGAGGCTCAAACACAGGGCCTTCACAATTCATACGGGATTCTTCCTGTTGGAACCCTTCTGCCAGAGCCAGTGCCTGCCTATCGCTCTGATAAAATATTTGGGTCTCACTGCTGGCTGAGTGGCTGGGAATTAGGACAAAGTTCTGCTTGTACATAATGAATGGCACCCTCTGACCTACCTAGAAGCTTCTGAGAGCACGGATGAGACACCGAGGCCCTGGCTGCGGGCAGGGGAGGGGGCAGAGAGGTACTGAGGGGTGCTTTGTGTGGGTGGGCCTACAGCCAGAGCTTGGACGCACAGAGCCAATTGTGCGGGCTCCAGAACACTGGGACTTGGGGAGAGGAGGAATGCAAGTGGTGAGAGGTCTTGGCGGAAAGGAAAATTGGAATAATTAACCATTGAGAATGAGTATCTTCAAAAGAGCTTAATTTGGGGGGAAGGAAGAGCATCAGGGAAGACAAAGACGTGATTGCTTAGAATAGGAACAGAGGATTCTATATGGAGAACAGTGATGGAAGATACTCAGACCAATACAGAAAGTCCCCTTCTTGCCCCCTGCAGCGGGTTATGCTAACTGCTGTATTGACAGCAATGAGCGCCAAAGGACACTTGCTGCATGTCCCAGGTCCTATTCTAAGCACTGTGGGTTTAGCCTCATAACCACCCTAGGAGGTAGGGCCTGGTGTTCTAGGCTCATTTGAGGGATGAGGCCTGGGAACATGACAAAGGCCACACAGCGATTAAGTAACCAAGCTGGGATTCAGATCTAGGTATTCTGGCTGCAAAGTCTGCTCTTAATCATGAGTTAAGCTGCTCTGTGCTTTTTAAAGCCAGCTGAATGGATTTGCACACTGCCCCTCACACCTCTGCAGAGTCTTAAATATAGCAATTAGACATGACTTGTGCTCAGAGCTTATGAAATCCACTCCAGGGGCCCATCCCCCAGTGGGGATGGGGACTAATCCCTGGTAAGCCGCTCGTTAGTACAAGGTGACCAAATGGGCCAGGGTCTGCTTTTTCGCCTTTAGTTGCTGCTCCAGAAAATCCTGTATGGGACTTGCCTGTGGACTTCCTGATGTGATAGTCTCAAAAGCAGCCCCTCCCAGAGGAGGCAAGCCACAGCCTTCCAAGGAGCCTGCCTGAGGCAGGGAGCCTGCTCAGACTTGATGGAAAGAACCAGACTCTAGATCAGCAAGAAAGAGAGAGAGAGAAAGAACGCAAGCACACACGCGCACCTGTCCCTTGAACACCCGCATCGCTGGATTTCTTCCTTCCTGCCTAGGTTCTGTGTCCATGTCCATACACAGGAAGTGTCCTTAACTGGACATCTGGTCCATGGCCTCCACTTACAGACAAGGAGTGTCCTGAGGAGAGAGTTACTTGACAAGGTCTCCACCCCTCTCCACCTGAGAGCTGGGTCATCCCTCTTCCCAGCCTGCTGTACTGCACGCCTCCCTCCTGAAGGCTAGAGCAAAGAGGGGGAGAGGAAGCAGGGCGGGCCGCAGCCAGCGGCCCCCCCAGGAAGGCCCTCCCAGCCCTTCCTGTCAACGAGGGAATCCCACACAGCTGCCTTGGCTGAGTCCGCCCAAGTCTTCATGAGCAGGTGTTCGAGTCACGGCCGAGCCAGCACCCAGAGCGCCCACCTGCTCTTCTGATGGGGGGGTTGGTTGGTGCGTGTGTGCGCGCGTGTGTCAGAATGCTCCAGGAAGTGCAAAAGCAGTCTCTGCCTGAGGCTGGGGCTGGAGCTCTGTCACCAATTTTGTCTCCAGCTTCGTTCTTTCTCCCAAGTATGACGGAACCCGCTTCACTGTGAGGTGGGAAATAAGGGGCCAGGGATGTGGGCAGTCAGCAGCATTTATAACCATCTTCTAAACCTTAACTCCCAGACTTCTGAGGTCTCAGGCGGTCACCATCTTTCTGTCCTTAACAGAGCACTCCGACTCCCATCTTCCTGACTCAAACCTGAGTCTGTCACCTTAACTTAGTACCCAAATGGGCACCATGGGCCCTCACTATGTGGGGCGTGAATGAAACATAGGCCCGGTCCTCAAAGGCTCAAGCACAGGAAGGGTCCTTTCTTCTCTCTTCATAGGGACCTCTTGTTTGGGCGGGAAGATAGCTCTGCTGTGAAGACATGGCCTGTAACTGTTGAATTTTCACCTGTCTCCAACCATTCTGCCCTGAATCGTTGGCTCTGGCAGCAGAAATCTAGCTGTAGTAGTTCTGAGATGTTATGCTGTGCCCTCTGCAGTGTTCCCTTCTGGCCAACTCCTATTCAGCCTTCAAAACCCAGTCACCATCAACCCCAGACTAGACTCCGGACTTTATTCACATTCACATTCCTACTCAGCTTTGTTGCATATTGTAATCTGTTCACATAGCTTCCTCTTTGTGTTTCTTCCCTTCTAAGCTCAGACTCAGGTGTCCCCCCCCACCCCATGCCAGGGACCCCTTCCTTGGTAGTGGCTGCATTGAGGGGGTCTAGGACCCTGAGGGCTCAGAGAGGGTGAGGCGATGTCTGCTGCTGGCCATTTTCAGATTCACTGGGTAGAGAGCAGGGATGCTTCTTCCCATTACCCCCAGAAAATCTAAAGTCTCGAGTAGTATCCTATTTTTTTTTTTTAAGATTTTATGTATTTTATTTGAGAGAGAGACAGCAAGGGAGAGCATGAGCAAGGAGAAGCAGACTCCCCATGGAGCTGGGAGCCCGATGCGGGACTCGATCCCGGGATTCTGGGATCATGACCTGAGCCAAAGGCAGTCATCCAAGAAACTGAGCCACCCAGGCATCCCAAGTATCCTATTCTTTTTATGCCATTGACGTGAATGAATCAAAGATGAATTCTTTTTTTAACATTTTGTATTTTATTTGTCAGAGAGAGAGAGAGAGAGAGCGAGGGCAAAAGCAGGGGGAAGTGGCACTCAAATCCAGGACCCCAGGGTCATGACCTGAGCCGAAGGCAGACACTTAATCAACTGAGTCACTCAAGTGTCCCAAAGATGAATTCTTCTACTTTAAATAAAAAATAGGGGTACCTGGGTGGCTTAGTTGGTTAAATGTCTGCCTTCAGCTGAGTCAGGATCCCAGGGTTCTGGGATCAAGCCCCACACCGGGCTCCCCACTCAGTGTGGAGTCTGTTTCTCCCTCTGTCCCTCCCTCTGCTTGTGCTTTCTCTCTCTCAAATAAATAAAAATCTTTTTTTTAAAAAAATTTTTAGACTTTTAAAAAAAGATTTTATTTATTTATTTGACAGACAGAGATCACAAGTAGGCAGAGAGAGAGAAAGAAAGGAAGCAGGCTCCCTGCCGAGCAGAGAGCCCAATGTGGGGCTCAATCCCAGGACCCTGAGATCATGACCTGAGCTGAAGGCAGAGGCTTAACCCCCTGAGCCACCCAGGTGCCCCAATAAATAAAAATCTTTAATAAAAAATAAAAACAGAAGCCAGGACTTCCAACCTCCCACCTGCAGACCCAACTATACCAGTACTCATCTGTCTCTGTTGCAGCTCTGACTCTAGCATCAAGGACTAAAAACACATCCTGTCCCCAAACCTTCTGCGATGGTTCTCTCCCCTGGGCTGGGAGGTCTCTCCACTCCTCTGGACAGCAGAGCTCTCTGGGGCATCTCCTCTGTCCTTCGGTACTCTCCATGGGTGATCTCACGCCCTGACCCTGAGTTTCAGAGCAGCATCTCCGGGGGCTGCGTGTGCTTTGGCTGGCCCCCAGGGAACTCAAGCTCAGCCTTGTCTGTTAAAGGCTGAACCGTGCCCCCCCCACAAAATTCATATGCTGACATACCTCAGAGTGGGACTGTATGAGAGAGAGGACCTTTCAAGAGGTAATTAAGATAAAGTCATACGGTGAGTCCTAGATGACTGGTGTCCTCATAAGAGGAGCAAATGGGGACACAGACAGGCACAGAGGGAAGACCATGTGAGGACACAGGAAGAAGATGGCCATCTGTAAGCCCAGGGGAGAAGCCGAAGGAACCAACCCTGACGACACCTTCGTGTCAGACTTCCGGCGTCCAGAACCGTGAGAAAGTTGATTTCCGTTGCATAAGCCCCCCAGTAGTGGTCCTTGGTTTATGGCAGCCTTAGGAGATGAATGCAGTGTCTGAAGATGAATTCCTCTCCAAACCCAAGCAGAATAACATGGAGGGACAGCATCTCACGGCGTCCATGGCAGGAAACCGGTCATGCACAACTCTCTCCACAGGCCACACCAGCTGGTCCTAAATATTGGGATTCCAACCTCTTCTCTTCCCCATCTCACAGCTCTGGCTGAGGCATCAGCCCTCACCTCGCTTACCACAGCTGCCCCCATCCCTCTCCCGCACTGTGCTTGGGAACGGACCCTTCTTGCAACTGCCAAGCAATTCTTTAAGGCAAGGTTTTCAATCTCGACACCACGGACATTTTGGGGCAGGACAGTTCTTGTTGAGAGGAGGTATGTCCTGTGCTTCGTAGGATGATTGCAGTAGCAGCCGGGCTCTCTCCCCATGGCACACCCAACACCCCCTCTGCAGGTGTGCCAACCCAAACAATCTGGCGACCTCACCTTAGCCTGAGAACCACTGCTTTAAGGACAGGAGACCCTGGATGTGGCACTTGACAGCCACTGAAGGTTTTATACAGCAGAAAATTCAAACTCCTCTGTTGCCTCATTGGTTCTGTCTAGCATCTAGAATAATCTGTGCTACATAGTAGGTACTCACTCAATAAACATTCGAGGAAGAGAGGGCAAAACCAAGGTCCTTTAGGTCAGTACCTTTTTCTCTAGCTCCCCCTTCTTCCATCTCAAGTTTCAGCTACAAACTGAAGAGAAAGTATCTGTGCTTCCTGTATCTTTTCCTCCGCCAGTCTCTGCTGGGAACAGCCTGCCTTCTCTCTATCCCAGTAGACCTTCAGTATCTGGCTCAAGTGCCAGTCCTCTCAGAAGGAAGAGCTGGGGATTCCCATGTCCTCTAGGTACACCCTGCACATTTCTCTCCCCAATATGAGCTTTAAGGAAGAGGGAAAACAGAGAGGCAGCCGATCAGTTCCTTGCTATAGCTAGGACTGGTGCACAACACTATGTGCTTACAAGAAGCAAGAGGGCTCCCATCACCGATCTCCAAAAGGCCAAGGGACTGGAAACTCTGGGGAGTTCGGAAGGTGTGGGGGCGGGGAGGGGGATACAGGGAAGAGGCAAGAACAGCAAGACCAGTCAAAAATCTTCACAAAAAAGCAGTCAGACCTCAGGACCCTGTCTTTCACCTTAGAACTGGTAGGCATCTGTTAACACATCCAGAAGAAAACAAGGTCACACCTCGGAGCAGTCAGATCTAAAAGGCATCTCAGGCACAGCTCAGGGGAGAGGGAAGGAGCGGCCTGAATACCAGGAATTAGTGAAAATCTGCACCAGAGAGAGATACAAACAGCCGAGGCCTCCATACTTTTTTGAGGGTGGGAATTTTTTGTCAAGCTTCTAATACCAGCTAGCTGTGGTACAGATGCTCTAATCTTCCCTGTTATTAAGGCTAACGCCTTTTAGTGTCCCATTCTGATCACCAGCGGGATAACCACCCTCCTCTGCAAGGATTCCGCAGAGCCAACTTCCCACCAGGCTCCCAGGTCCTGGGTCTGTTACAAAGGGAAGGGGGTACCTGCAGGAGGCCATCTGGGTTTAGGCCCTGCTATGGCCAGGGCCAGAGCACACCTGCTGCCAGCTCCAGTAAAAACTCTGCATGAACACCCCACCCTAATGCTCACGTGAGGGTCATGCTTTACGTAGAGTACTTGTTAAGACACTGAGTGCTCTCAGTGTCAGACCACAGCTCCCACGGCAAGAAGCTCTCTGCTTCTCCATCGTTACCCCACCAACGACTCCATAGCTGGAAAGGAACCCAGGCAAGCCGCTCCCTGGGGATCCAAGGACATGGCTCTATCTGGGGCTCAGCAGTGGGTGTCGGAGGGGAGGGGCGGAGTCCAGACACAGATGTAACAAAAGACCCTTCTGCTTGTTTCGAAAATATACACAGAAAAGGGATAGGAAGTGAGAGAAGGGAAAGTGACTTATACCTATTCTAGTTTGGGGCCACTGGAGAAGAGTATGGCAGCTTCAAGTTTATCCAAATAAATTATCTGGCTCGCTCCGCCCACTTGTAACTGACTCACCCCATCCCCAGTTCTCATAACAGGAGGGCCTCGGGGTTAGGTGTCTAATTCTCACTGGCTGTTCTCCTTCCCAATGCCTGGGGCACCTGTAGGGCGAGGAGGGGTCTATTTAGTGGTTGGAACTCATAGAAGAGGAACTGCTAGTATATATGAATTCATGTGTCCAGTGAGACAAAAAGCAGGGAAAGAAAGAGGAGAATAAATGTCAGCTCTCGGTTTCTGGGTGAAGCTACCAGTAGAGCAGGCTGGACGTACTTGCTGAACATAGACTGATCCAGGTCCTTGAATAGGCGCTGGCCACGTTTTCCTAACCTTCCCTTCCTACTACACCTTAACTCCACCTTTAACCCAAGCCCTAAGTCCTTCTGGATCTTCAGGAAGAGACCCATTCAGTTCCTGGGATTGACACTTTGTATTGGTCCACAAGCCCTCTTTTTTTTTTTTTTTAATTAAGATTATTTATTTATTTATTTATTTGACAGAGAGCGATCACATGTAGGCAGAGAGGCAGCCAGAGAGAGAGAGGAGGAAGCAGGCTCCCTGCTGAGCAGAGAGCCCGATGCGGGACTCCATCCCAGGACCCTGAGATCACGACCCGAGCCGAAGGCAGCGGCTCAACCCACTGAGCCACCCAGGTGCCCCAAGCCCTCTTAAACGTCTGCGGCTTCACGGGTAGGGGTCAAAGTCTGGATCTGAGTGCTGTGCTCATGCGCTCTAGGACACTGAACGCCTCCCAGGGATCAATCAAGCAAGGCTTATAGATGTTGGGAATCAGTTCCTAGGTTAGCATTAAGAAACTTGTCCCCTGAACCCAAAGCAAGGCCACTGCAGACACATCTGGGTAGCCCCGAGGCTCACTGGTGCCTAAAAAAAGCAGAGACCCATCCTGAGTGACACACTGCAATTCAATGTCTGAAAAATAAAAAGCAGATAGACTCAGATGAAGAGTACAGGCCCTACCCTTCTGGTGGGGGCTGGGCTGGGTTCCACTCAATGGCCTTGGCCTTGCCAGGGGCTGAGCTTGGTCCGACAGAGATATCCCACCTCTTCAGAGAATACATTCCTGTCTGGCTGAGAGGCTTTCAAGCACATTAAGGAAAGACCTCCCCGAACCTGGGGCCATGCTGGAAGGGACCCTCTACTTTCCTCCTAGGTCCTGCTAGGTCCTTCTACTGACTAGTACATTGATCTCTAAGACCATGTGTGGCCAGGTCCTAGAACTGTACCTTTCTCATCAGGGACCCCTTTAAAAATAAAAAATATAGACTTTTTTGTCTAAAAGGCTCATAGGCACTTTGAAAAGTATTTCAGATGTTCACAGCCCCAAGCTAAAGACTCCGTCTTTTGGGATCCTGGTTCTTGGACCCTATGCCTTCACTTCATATGCCATCCGGCTGGAGCCCTAAATTTTAAGATGGCTGCTGCAGATTGGCTTGTCAATTCTTGTGGCTTCAACCTCTACTGCCCTCTGTTGGCCATGAGGAGGGAGGATAGGTTTAAAAACAAAAACCCCCGAACATACTTGACTCCTTCCTGGCATTGAAACTGAGATAGACTTTCTGTCCTGGAATGCTAGGGACAGACCAACTTCCAGCAGCTTTTGCCAGAACCTCTAGAAGGTTTACCTTTCCTCGGGGGGGTGGGTGGGATAAGGGGGTACACACAGGGAACCAACACATGAAGTCAAGGCCCCACAGTCCAGGTCCTGAGCCCCTGCCTATGTGTCAGGGTGGTCTGATCAGTCCTCCCATAGGCATCCCCCTGGCTGGAAGCCCTGGAGGCAGAGGCCGCCCTGCCCCTTAACTCAGAAGGACGACGAGGATGTTGGGAAGTTAGTGAAGGCCCGTGCCTGGCCAGAACCTCACATCACAGAGCTCCACATCACTTGCAACACTGACTGTATTGGTAGGGGGTTAGGGAAACAGTGGAACGAGAAATACAAAACCAGGTAGAGAGACCGGGCATTGCAGGGGCCAGGACCCCCTAGAACTCCTCACTTTCATCTTCGCCATCCATAGACTCTGTTCCCACTTCTTCATAATCCTTCTCCAGGGCGGCCAGGTCCTCCCGGGCCTCTGAGAACTCTCCTTCCTCCATGCCCTCGCCCACATACCAGTGCACAAAGGCCCGTTTGGCATACATCAGGTCAAACTTGTGGTCGAGGCGGGCCCAGGCCTCGGCGATGGCTGTGGTGTTGCTCAGCATGCACACGGCCCGCTGCACCTT
Organism: Neogale vison; assembly: GCF_020171115.1. Taxonomy (NCBI): domain Eukaryota; kingdom Metazoa; phylum Chordata; class Mammalia; order Carnivora; family Mustelidae; genus Neogale; species Neogale vison. Next base: position 71,783,815 of record NC_058100.1, read on the forward strand.
GGCCAGGTCACCCCCGGGCACCACGGTGGGGGGTTGGTAGTTAATGCCAACCTAAGAAGAAAGAGCAAACAGGGTAAGCTCCTGGTTCCGGGTTCCCGGGAAGGGGTCTGTGGAAGGACTCCCAAAGCCCGGAGAGGGGCTGTCCCTTGGTGTCTGGCATTGCCAGTCTATGAGGAACACAGGGATAAGGGAGCAAGTTTACCGCCATTAGGAAACAAACTGATCCAGAATGTGGTACTTTCAAGATACTAAGACCAGTCCCTTCAAAACCACAGCCCAGAAAAAGGGTGGCTGCTTTACATTAAAAGAATGAAGAGGCAAATACTATGCCTGGGCCTAGATTATATTCTGACTCTGGCAAATGGATATGAGAGATACTTGTGGAAATTGGGAAAGTTCAGATATTGACTTAGGTATTCTTATTTTGGAGGAGTATTAATTTTGTTAGGCACAAAAACAGACCAGTGGGTCAGAAATGTCTATAAATGAGTGTAAATGGGTCAGCAAAGCAAAACTAAAGGAAGCCTAGGAGAGTCAGATGTTGAATCTAGGCGGCGTACATGTAAATTATACTAATCTCCCCATTTTTCTATAGTTTAGAAAATAGTTTAAAAAATATAAAATCTTGTGAGATCTCCAATTGGATCTAAACCTAACCTACTTTAAAAATTGCTCTATTCAGATATTCAGAACATATACATTTCATATTCCACGTTTAAAAAAAAAAAAAAAAGGAAAAGAAAAAAAGAAAGAAAAGTCAACTTCCCCCTTAACTGCCTCTCCAGACAGCAAGCTTACTACTTCCTGAAGGCAGCCTATTCTTTCTCCCAGTAGCTAAAGCTTTCCTAATATGGAGTTGGGAGAATTCACCTCCCACACTTCCTAGCCCCGGTTGCTAGTTTTGAGCTACAGGACAGCTCTTCAGTCCCAGCACATGGCTGTTAGCTTTAACACCGGAGTCCCTGTGTCCCCTCCCGTCATGGTCACGTCTGCAACCAACAGCAACACCAGGCAGGGAAGCTGTGGGTTTTCTAAATGCCACAGCTGCAACCTTGAACTTGCTCAGTACCCTCTGGGAATGTGGAGCAAGAAAAGGGGCATAAACAAATTCTTCCTCATTACTTCAAAAGGAAGGGGCTGCGTTCATAGATCTTCTGACCATGTCTTGCCCATTATCTGAATGGAGGGTCTTTTGAGTCTCCAGAAGCACGCTCTTGCCAGCAGGAGTCCTATCGGGTGGGTACATTCCGGGCACAGGTGAACGATCGGTCCCAACCTGACTGGCAAACCCAGGGAGTGCCTATTTGCCAGGCTAAGAGATGTGAAACCTACTTTTCCTTTCATAAAGACAAGATTTTGAGCAGAATAAAAAAGCTGTTATTTGCCCGAATCTCTCCATCCCTAGCGCTTTTGTTATCCTGCCTGGCACTCTGTAGCAATCTTCCCTCTCAGCGGGTACACAGGCCACGTGCTCACCGCCTCCCCTCTCCCCCACTGCACCCTCCCAACCCCGACTTCATTCCCAGCTTGCCTTGAAACCTGTGGGACACCAGTCCACAAACTGGATGGTGCGCTTGGTCTTAATAGCCGCGATGGCGGCGTTCACGTCTTTGGGCACCACTTCCCCGCGGTACAGCATGCAGCAGGCCATATATTTGCCATGGCGAGGGTCACACTTGACCATCTGGTTGGAGGGTTCGAAGCAGGCGTTGGTGATCTCTGCCACTGATAGCTGCTCATGGTACGCTTTCTCGGCCGAGACGATGGGGGCGTAGGTCACCAGGGGGAAGTGGATGCGGGGGTAGGGCACCAGGTTGGTCTGGAACTCTGTGAGGTCCACGTTGAGGGCCCCGTCGAAGCGCAGGGAGGCGGTGATGGAGGACACGATCTGGCCGATGAGCCGGTTGAGGTTGGTGTAGGTGGGGCGCTCGATGTCCAGGTTGCGCCGACATATGTCGTAGATGGCCTCATTGTCCACCATGAAGGCACAGTCCGAGTGCTCCAGGGTGGTGTGTGTGGTCAGGATGGAGTTGTAGGGCTCCACCACGGCCGTGGACACCTGGGGCGCGGGGTAGATGGCAAACTCCAACTTGGACTTCTTGCCGTAGTCAACAGAAAGCCGCTCCATCAACAGGGAGGTAAAGCCTGAGCCAGTGCCACCCCCAAAGCTGTGGAAGATGAGGAAACCCTGAAGGCCGGTGCACTGGTCTGTCTGGTGTAGGAGACAACAGCGGGTTAGCAGGCAGGTGACCCACCCCATCCCCTAGCTCCCCAGCCCCTTTCTCCCAACAGAACCCTCTTCCGTCCCCAAAGCTACTGTGACCCAACCACAGCTTTATTTACTTCTGTATTTAGAAAACAAACACCACAAAATCAATAAAATAAACAAAATAAAACGTGTACCACAATTGGTACTCCATTTTATTGCTGGTATAATGAACGGTTCGACAAGTGTGTATACCTACCTTACCAAACTAATCAAGATAGAGAAATTTCTGTGACTCCAGAAAGTTCTCTCATACTCTTTTGTTTCTTCTATGTAGAGGTGAGAAGAGAACACCCTACAGGGGTTTGGAGTTCTACCTCGAAGGGCGTTGCTGTGTTCATGAAGTGGCAAGTGAGGGGCGGTGGGAGGGGAGAGGTGAGGAGGGTCGGGTGGGTTGGAACATTGTTGTCAGACAGCTGGGCCCTCTCAACTCTGCAAGAGAGTGGGAGGTCGGGGGAGGCAGTGGCGGCATCTTGTTGAACATAGAGATCCCTCGCCCCGCACTTGAGACTGGAACCCAGGGACCTGCGGGTTTAACAAGTACCCGGGCTGACTGCTGATGTAGCTGGACCTTGGACTAGAAGAGCGTCAATCTGGGGGCACCTGGGTGGCTCAGTGGGTTAAAGCCTCTGCCTTCGGCTCAGGTCATGATCCCAGAGTTCTGGGATTGAGCCCCACATTGGGTTCTCTGCTCAGCAGGGAGCCTGCTTCCCCTTCTCTCTCTGCCTGCCTCTGATCTGTCTGTCAAATAAATGGATAAAATCTTAAAACAAAACAAGAATGCACCCTTTATGGAGTGTACATTTTTTAGAAGAGCGTCAATGTGTACCAGATGCACAGGGAGTAAGGACATAAAAATTCTCCATTTATTTGTGATATATCCATATAGCAAATCACTCTATTGTACACCTGAAACTAATGCTATGGCAATTATATCCCCATAAAAATCACTTAAACAAAAAGCAAGCTTTATGCAAACTGAAAACAACAACGAAAAAATCCCAAACACTTCACCAGACCAAAAACCAAAAAACAAAACCCAAAAAGCAAACCACCCCTCCTCCCCACACCCCCCAGCCCAAAACCTCTTTAAAAAATCCTAGGACACTTGGGTGACTTGGTTAAGCATCTGCCTTTGGCTCAGGTCATGATCCCAGGGGCCTGGGATAGAGTCCTACATTGGGCTTCTTAGCCGGGAGTCTGCTTCTACCCTTCCCTGCAGTTTGGGATCTCTCGCTCTCTCAAAAAAAAATAAATACAATCTTAAAAAAAAAAAAAAAAAAATCTGAAGCCCAAAGGGAACTTTGTTTTTGCAAGCACAGAATCCCATTCCTCAAGTCAATGACTGGCAAGTCCTCCGTCCAAACTAGTGAGCAGAAGTAGGTCTGGACAGTCCCCTCTAGAGGACCAGTGCCGTAGTACCAGCTCCCACTTGGCCTCACTCCTGGTTTTCAGTGCCTCAGGCAAGGGATGGGGTAAACTGGGAAGTGGTTAAAAACTAACCAGTAAGCGGGAGCCTCTCCCAGGTGTAAAGTTCTGCTTGGGAATCTAAGAACAGGCTGAGCGGCCAAAGCAGCTTCTACCTACCCGCTGGGGGCAGAGAGGGATCAAAGCTCAAAGAAGGCTTGGATTGGACGATTAGACCTGCCAAAACTAGGAACCAGCCGCGTGGGAGCCTGAGTCCAGAGACTCGGGGCAGAACCAGTTATTCCGGCTCCTAACCCTAGATCCACACCCGGGACACGCAGCTCCCCCTAGGGGAAGGCGAGGATAGACACGTCAAAGGAGCCATCAGGACACCGTGGGCCCTGGTCACAGCCACAGATCTGTGGTTTCCCTTTCTTCCACGCGTGTCCAGCCTCCCTGGCCAGGAAGGGAGACTCAGGACACATGGAACTCCTGAAGGTGTCAAGGGTGCTCGGTCTGCTCACCAGTTTTCGGATTCGCTCCAGCACAAGATCGATGATCTCCTTCCCCACAGTGTAGTGGCCTCGGGCATAGTTGTTGGCAGCGTCCTCCTTGCCAGATATCAGCTGCTCAGGGTGGAAGAGCTGCCTATAAATGCCAGTTCTTACCCCATCTTGAGGGGAAGAAAGAGGGCAAAGGTAAGAGGCCGGTCTCATCCCCCACGAGGACGCAGGTGCTAGGACCTCTGCTGTTAAGCTAAGCTCCGCTAGGTAAAACTGCAAAAGGGAGCCTGAATGGCAAAAGGCCTTCCAGAGACCCCCTTCCAAAGTCTAGTTAGTCCTCCCTGGGCCTGAAGGGGGTAAGTCAGGGGGCCCCTTTAACAGCGCCTTCCCTCATAGCCACTTCTACTTGGTGAGGAATCAGAGGGGGTCTAGGGGAGGCTCAATGACTTTTTTTTTTTTATAGATTTTATTTATTTATTTGAGAGACAGTGAGAGAGAGCATGAGAGGGGGGAAGGTCAGAGGGAGAAGCAGACTCCACATGAAGCTGGGAGCCCGATGTGGGACTCAATCCCAGGACCTTGGGATCATGACCTGAGCAGAAGGCAGTCGTTCAACCAACTGAGCCACCCAGGTGCCCTCAAAGGCTTTTGACTGGGACTAGAACACAGACTGATGCAGAAAACCCACTCCACAGTTTAACATCCACAAAATGGTCTTTGGAAAGATGGGGAGATGGAGAAGTGCTTGGGTGGCTCAGTCGGTTAAGTGTCTGACCTTGGTTCAGGTCACGGTCTTAGGGTCCTGGGATCGAGCCCCTCGTTGGGTTCCCTGTTCAGTGGGGAGCCTGCTTCTCCCTCTCCCCCACACTTGTGCTCTCTTTCAAATATGTTAAATCTGAAAGGAAGGAAGGAAGGAAGGGAGAGGGAGAGAGAAAGAAGGAAGGAAAGACACAAGGAAGGAAGGAAGGAAGGAAAAGAAAGAAAGCTAAGAGAGAGAAGAGGAAAGAGAAAGAAAGACGGGGAGGAGGTAGGGTAAAGTTTTCAGGAACAGGAAACTGAGGGGATCCAGATGCAGAAAGGAGGAAGCAGAGAACCTCCTGGGAGCCAGCAACAGCCGAGTTCCCACAGGTCCACATCCTATTAAGGGGCCCACCCCTTCCAGTTAAGACTGAGTAAGGGGCCATTAAGAATGTTCTCAGTGCCCGATTCCTTAGGCAGCTCAAGAGTCTGTGGGTAGGAAAAAGGAAGTAAGTTTAAAGTTTCTGCTTTTATAACCATTCTTTTCTGCGCCTTCATTCTGCATCTGACCCCTGACTCAAAAATCTGGCAGTTTCTGGGCAGAGCAGTTTCACTGATAACCCTCTTGGCACAGGAAGCCCTTAGGACCCCCTCCTGAAGTCAGAGTCTAGACAAAAGAGCAGACTTCAGAGTTGTTCTTGGCAGGGGGCTGCCTGCATTCCAACAGCTTTTCCCCGAAGCAGAGCTCCCCACTGACTTTGGGGCTGGCAAAAAAAATACAGGCTGGAGAGGGGAACCTTGCCCACTCACCTATGACAGCAGGCTCCAGGTCCACAAAGACAGCCCGGGGCACATGCTTGCCAGCCCCGGTCTCACTGAAGAAGGTGTTGAAGGAGTCATCGCCGCTGCCCAGCGCCTTGTCACTGAGCATGGTGCCATTGGGCTGGATATCGTGCTCCAAGCAGTAGAGCTCCCAGCAGGCATTGCCCATCTGCACGCCCGCCTGGCCCACATGGATGGAGATACACTCGCGCTGTTGGGGGAAGCAGAGAGATGATGTGGTGTGAATGGAGAAGGGAAGCAAGCTCCCTCCTTGGAGCCTGAGGCCTGACAGTGAGTTACATGGTCCCAAACCCAAAAGCCTGGGTTCCCTTTCCAGACTTTCCCACACTTTAAGCCAAACGACCTCATTTTCTTGTCATTTCCTTAGGGCTCAAGAACGAAGGTGGCTAAAAAGCCTAGGTCTTCAGGGGCAGGAACTAAAGAAAGCTGATACCAAGCCACCAAGTCCCAATGCCTAGTGCCCTGTGTGCTGGGCAGGGCGGGGACAGGAAAGCTCAGAGTCCTGCACACCAAGATGGGGCCTCCAGCACTGGACCCCTAGGAGAAGGGGTCTCCCATGGTGGGGACTCTGTGCCCCTTCTGAAGGGGCAGAAGATGAAGTTCAGGTCTTTGGGTAACAGAGGCAGGGGCTCTGGAGTTAGAGCTAGTCTGAAAATTTATCTGCCACCTCCCCTTTTTTGGGGGGTGGGGGATAGGCCCTGACTCTGGACACTTGTCCCTGCCCACCGCAGTACACAGTCAACCCAGGTAAGTGCTGCTGGATGGTCATGATGGAGCCAGAAGACTCGCCCTGCCCTTTCAGCTCTCTTGAGGTAACTCCTACAAGGGACAGACTCTTTTCTATTCTGGTCCTTCACCCCCAGCCCACAGTCTAGAGTGTGAAAGGGCTTGCACACGTCCCAGAGGCGGAGGAGGTCTTCTAAGACAACTGGCAAAAGTTTAGCGATTTCAGGAGCTATCCTTCAAGACAGCCTCCGAGCCTCTACAGGGGCTCAGGACACAGGCGGGGTCTAAAGATTCCTGGGAGGCCCTGACGCCTGACACACCCCTAGCTCTTCGGTTTAACTGGGAATTCACGGGCTTGGGCAACTAGGAGAGAAGTAAAGATATTCCTCCTGAGACGGCAGGAGGAGCTCACAGTCATGCCTGACCAGGGAGGGGTCAAGGTCGTGCACCTCAGACTTCTGGCCGGAATCTGGCCGCGGGAGACAAAGGCATTCCGACGAACAGTGCAGAACTGGAGAAACCTGCCGGAGTTGGCCGAGCGGCCCGGTCCGGCCTCCAGCGCCGGAGTGTGACTTCACAGGGAGGCGGGGACTGCCGCTGGGGGCGGGCGCCCCTTTGTCCCGGACTGCCGCGGGACAAAACTGGGGCGGGTCCAGGCTCCCGACTCCAGAGCGCGCTGCCCAGCCCTGCCGGGGTTGGGGGCCCCCAGGCTGCGCGCAGCGCGGGACAGACCTCATCACGCTGGCGCCCCGCCGGCCCCGCGCCCTTCCCTCACCTCTGCAGCCGGAGCGCGCAAAACTTCTCCAGCTCGCGTCCGCCCCTCCCGCCTCTCCCGGGCAAGGCGCTCAGAAGACCAGCGCTCGGACGCGGCGGGCGTCCCCGGCCTTCCGCACAGCCCCCCACGCCGTGGTCGCTGTGACCGCCCCAAAACCCCAACACACCCCGGACTGCCCGGCCTCCCCTCCTTCCCGTGCAGCTGGCCCTTACCCGGGACCCTCGGACGCCCCCAGCACGCTCTTTCCCGCGCAGCACCCCCCTCCCCGTGGACTCCGCCAGTGCCCCCAGCTCCCTCTCACCATGGCTGCTCCGACAGGTGATGCTTGCGGAGGGTAGTTGGCTGCAGACGCGTTACGGGTCTCCAGCAACACTAGGAATCCCGGAGCAGTCCGGCTAGCTGGGGCTTATATATCCCCGCCCAGCCGCCAGCCATGCCTCCTGGCGGGGCTCCCGCCCCCTCCGCGCCTCTCATTGGGCCGAGTTCCCAGCGAGGCCCGCCCCCCTCTTCGTTATTGGGCGGGCGCTTATGAAATATCCCCGCCCTAGCAGGTCATTGGGCAGTTTGTAAAGCCAAAGAGAGGGAAAGCCTTGGGGATCCGAGTCCTCCCGGGCGGATCGACCCTCGTCCCCTCTGTTGGAGCGTGTGCTGGATCCGAGAGGTTGGCACTTTGGAGAAACGCATTTGTTTCTTTGTTGCCTTAAGTCATTATACGGGTAACGCGGAGGACCTAGTTCGAAAAGTGCATAAACCTTGGACGGTGGCGCAGACTGGAGCTCAGCAACCGCTAGAGAAGGAAAGATGCTGTGATGAGAACCAGGTGCTGAGAGCTCAAAAGGCAGCTAGGGTGGGGGAGGGTTGGACAGGCAGGTGTGGGAGAGAGCGTTCCAGGCGCAGGTAATTGCAATTTACCTCCCTTTCACTGCGGCAAGCGCTTTAGATCAGGTGACTCCGATTGCGAGAGAGCAGGAGGTCCAGGCTGGGTAAAGCACATTGAAGAGGACTTGTAGGGTGAACATGGATGCTACTTTGAAGAGTTTGCACATAATTCCACTGGCTGTGGAGCACCTTTGAGGGCCAGTGATTAGAAGAGTGATGTGATAAGCAGTATTTTAGGCAGTCATAGATGTTACTTGTGTGTGTGTGTGTTTTTTTTTTTTCCTCCCGGTGGTGGTTTCCTATATTTCCATGCGAAAGGGCATACACACATTTTCCCTCAGTTGTTTCTTAGCTGTCTGAGATGGGTCTTCTAAATACCTAAGCGAAACAAATTAGCCCATTTCCTAGCTTGGGAGGCTTAATTGGCATTTGGTTTAACCAAATATCCGGACACCCCACAAAGATTACCTTAATATTTGTTCAGCACATTCCAGAGGAGTCTGAAGCATCTGTCACCTCCTGTTCTCACTTCCCGCTGGCAAGGCGACTGCACCCAGATTATGCCAGTCAGTCCTGGAGATTTGAATTGTTGCTTTAGGAAAATCTGCAGCTGCAATGACTTTCTGTTGATACAACTCATGAAGACTTAAAGTTACTGTGTCACTCACCAGTGTGACATCAGATCAACTGTCCCCTGGATTCCTGCACCTGTTTCTCTATAAGACTCCAGACATATTGTTCAAAAGTGTCTTGACATGTTTTTGAGACTAAATATTTGTCTAGGTGGCTTGGTGGTTTAAATTCAGGGTGCAAAGGTTAACTTCAAACTCTGAAGTGTGTTCTTTGATCCCAACCCTTGTATTTTATGAGGCTGCTGGCTTTAAAGTGGTTATCTCTGGTCAAGGGATAAGGTGAGAGAGTGTGGTTGAACATTCAAAGAGGTAATTTGAAAACCCTTGGATATACAAAGCTAAGACATAGTTACTCATTGTCTGTCACTGGCCCAAGCAAAACAACTCAAATGTTACATCTTACTGAATGTGGGCATATCAGTGATTAAAATGAAGCGATCTGGTCATAAACTCAAAAAGCATAAACTCCACACCATCATCTCTTCTTTGCCTGGTCCTATTAGATATTCATTTTACCAGCTTTGTAGCATCTGCTGGTTCAAAATGTCCTTCCGTTTCATTATTGAATACAGTGAGTGGGCTTTACCCCCAAATAAAACTATATTTGCAACAGTAATCCTGTGTTATTTGTGTAAATGACATAAACCAACCTCTCTTGACAATGTGCTTCTTTATAGAACACAGATTAAAATCAGTTCTCTCATAAGGTGTTTGGATTTATTTTTGTTATCTAGATGACTGCAAAGCTTAGATTTTTTTTTTTAAGATCTTATTTTACTTATTTGACACAGAGAGAGAGAGATCACAAGCAGAGAGGCAGGCAGAGAGAGAGAGGGGAAACAGGCTCCCTGCTGAGCAGAGAGCCTGATGTGGGGCTTGATCCTAGGACTCTGGGATCATGACCCAAGCTGAAGGCAGAGGCTTAACCCACTGAGCCACCCACGTGCCCCCAAAGTTTAGATTCTTTTTCTTTCATCTTTTTCTCTATATTACTCCGCTGATCTCAAGCTTAGTGCCATTGCAGACATGCCATTTTTATACAGTTCTTCAGGAATTTAAGATATACTGAAGTTCAGAGGGAAAGGTCATGGTTACCTCTAAGTTTCAAACAATATCTAAAGATTCCTGATAAGTCTGCATCCTTTCCTGATAGGTACTTCCTTCCTGTCCTGCCTTGCCACAAAGAATAAAATAACACTGAATTGAAAGGAAACCCACAGTCCTGTCTGGGTGAGGGAGGGACAAAGAAGATGGAGAGGCTTTGTGGGAACAAGAATATCCTGTTCAGGGCGCCTGGGTGGCTCAGTGGGTTAAGCCTCTGCCTTCGGCTTGGTCAGGATTCTGGGATTGAGTCCCGCATCTGGCTCTCTGCTCAGCAGGGAGCCTGCGCCCCCAGCCCCTGCCTGCCTCTCTGCCTACTTGTGATCTCTGTCAAATAAATTAATAAAATCTAGGGACGCCTGGGTGGCTCAGTTGGTTAAGCCGCTGCCTTCGGCTCAGGTCATGATTCCAGCGTCCTGGGATCGAGTCCTGCGTCGGGCTCCTTGCTCAGTGGGAGCCTGCTTCTCCATCTGTCTCTGCCTGCCACTCTGCCTGCCTGTGCTCACTCTGACAAATAAATAAAATCTTAAAAAAAAAATTAATAAAATCTTTAAAAAAAAAAAAAAAGAATATCCTGTTCGTCCGCTGGTGAAGAATTAAGGTAGATAGGAAGACACCAGGGCCATACCTGACCATTCATTTTTTTTTAAGATTTTATTTAAAAAAAAAAAGATTTTATTTATTTATTTGACAGAGAGAAATCACAAGTAGGCAGAGAGGCAGGCAGGGAGAGGGGAAGGGAAGCAGGCCCCCTGCTGAGCAGAGAGCCCGATGGGGGACTCTATCCCAGGACCCCGAGATCATGACCAGAGCCGAAGGCAGCGGCTCAACCCACTGAGCCACCCAGGTGCCCTGACCTATTCATTCTTGAGTCAGTGCCAACATTGTAGAGGTAGTACCTGCTTTTCAAATGACTGAGTTACCTAACAATTGATGGCCACTCTAGCAAAGTTGCCAAAGTTGGGTGTGTCTGTGAGCTCGCTTTTTCCCCTGTTGTCTTATCTTGAAATTCACCTACCCTGGGACTGGGGCAACTGCTCCCTAGGATGGAACCTCCTTTCCACCCAGTCCCTATTTCACATCTCATAGCAGAACCCATTTAGGACAAAGTAGGGAAGGATTGTATAAACCCACCAGGAGTTGGTCACTCTTCCCTTCCTTCCTTAGGACTGTAAGTGTTCCTAGCCCACATTTAATTCCCTTACCAGTTCCCGCAGGTCATGGTCCCATATCTGAAATAGGATGTCTGGGGTCACCAGGTCACTGCTCTAATTGTTGCAGACAACTTGTCCCTGATGTGCAAAAATTAGAACCACTGATTGTAACACCGTGCTTTGGGTACACAGAATTTTGTGTCACTGGCTACTAATTACTCATCGTGGATAACATTGTTTCTAAACAAGGCTAAATGAATTCTAAGTTTCAATAGATTTGAAGCGAACTGGGTGGATACTTCTCTTGACCTTAAATTCTGACATTTAGACACATTTTGACATATTCCAGGAATTTAATTCTCTGAACACAAGAACACCTTGGTCACAATGGAAAGATCGACAATACTGAAGTTAACACCTTTATTTTCTTACCCTGTGAAGACTTAGATGTGGTCATGACCACATAGATGCACTCTGTGCATGATTCTGTACCACAAGTTTTCATTGTCTTTATCAAAAAGCATTGGGAAGGGGTGCCTGGGTGGCTCAGTGGGTTAAGCCGCTGCCTTCGGCTCAGGTCATGATCCCATGGTCCTGGGATTGAGTCCTGAATCGGGCTCTCTGCTCAGCGGGGAGCCTGCTTCCTCCTCTCTCTCTCTCTCTCTGCCTGCCTCTCTGCCTACTTGTGATCGCTCTCTGTCAAATAAATAAATCAAAAAAGAATTTATAAATAAATCAAGAAAGAATTTATAAATAAATCAAAAAAGAATTTATAAATAAATCAAAAAAGAATTTATAAATAAATCAAAAAAGAATTTATAAATAAATCAAAAAAGAATTTATTTATTTATTTGACAGAGAGAGATCACAAGTAAGCAGAGAGGCAGGCAGAGAGAGAGAGAGAGAGAGGAGGAAGCAGGCTCCCCGCTGAGCAGAGAGCCCGATGCGGGACTCGATCCCAGGACCATGGGATCATGACCCGAGCCGAAGGCAGCGGCTTAACCCACTGAGCCACCCAGGCGCCCAATAAATAAATTCTTAAAAAAAAAAAAAAAAGCATTGGGAAAACAACAGTGCTGTACCTGACCTCTAACCCACTATTATTCACTGCATCATAAATATAATTCATTGTAGGGACGGCTGGGTGGCTCAGTCGGTTAACATCTGCCTTCAACTCAGGTCATGATCCCGGGGTCCTGGGGCTGAGCTCCACACCAGGGCTCTGTGCTTGGTGGGGAGTCTGCTTCTCCCTCTCCCTCTGCTCCTTCTCACTCTTGCTCTCTCTCTCTCTTAAATAAAAATCTTAAAAAACAAAACCAACTTCCACTGAATTATTTTGGTTATTGGATTTTTTGAAATTCTAGAATTTGTATTTTTTCCACATGTCCAGGTATCTGTTCAAATTCCCTAAATTTGTTTATCTCCTTGAACAGAGTAAGCAGTTATTTCATAGTCTGTATTTGATAGCTCCACCATCTGTGGCTCCTGTGGGCCTCTTTCCACGGTCTCCTGTTTCACTGGTTTTCTTAATATCTTGTCTCATATGCTTGGTTCCATTTTATTGTATTCAGGATATTGTATTAGCAAAATTACTGTAGAAACAAGTAAGTTTAGAGTGATGACATTTTTTTCTCCAGAGAGTTTTTGTCTGCTTATGCCAACGGTTTGGGGAAATCACTACTTTGGGATCAACTTAATCTGATTTCAAGGACTGGTATCATTGGAAGCCTAGATGCAATCTCCTGAGTGAGCCTTTCTATTTCCTACTTCTGGCTCACCCCTATTCGTGGGGTGCAAAGGACTCAAAGCCTCGACCCAATGTGAGAAACATTTACCAAGTCTACCACCCCCTGACAGTCCCAGGCCCCTACTTCTGGAAGGCTGTCACAGTCACCCACCAGCCTCTGACCTGCCCCTCTCCACATTGCAAATGCCCCCAACGTAAGAGTGGCCTGTAGTACTGAGTCCGGTTCTCAGGGCCACTATGTTTTCAGTGGTCCTGGTCCAGTAATTCTTCAAACACAGGTCAGCTCTCTGATGCCTCTGGATTTTTAAAATACTTTGTCCAGCCTTTCTAGTTGCCCTCAGTGGGATGGTCATCCAAAATTACCCATCTACCATGATCAGGAACCAAGGTTACACTTAGAAGTTACCTGAGTAGCTTCACACATGGCACAGTAATGACATGGAAAATGTCATTACACCCCTGTCTGTCTTTGACTCTGTGTTAAAAGAGTTTTGCAGAAACAATTAGGCCTTGGAAAAATCAATTGCTCTCCCTAACAGGAGCTGCTGGTTTCTGTACTCCTAGCAGCGGGTTTCTATACTCACGGGTCACTTCTATCTGTGACAAAGCAGTTAACGATTTCATGAGTCTTTTCCTGAGAGCCAATGAGGGCCTATTATGCATAAGGGGAACAAAGAGGTGACATCCTCATTTTACAGGGATACTAAACGATTAATTAATTAGTTGACAGACCTCAAGAAAAACCCTAAGGTTCAGGTTTCCGCTTTCCTCTGCTTTTTCAAATTGCGTATTTTTCCCAAGGACATACAGGAATCTAATTTCTACTGTTTAAATGCCTTTATTTCCAATTAAACTGTAAAGGCAGAATAACAACTTGATATTTTTGGCTCTTCGGGCAACAATATTTGGCAATTCTCTAGAAAAAAATACAAATGACCAGAAAATATATAAAAATTTCATTAAACATAAAATAAATGCAAATTAAAACAAGGAGATACTTTTTCTATTAAAGTGGCAAAATATTCTTTTAACGATAATAAATACCCAGTGTTAGGAAGGTTTCAGAGAAATGGGTGCTTGTCTATGCTGCTGGAGGAGGGTGGGTTTGCACAGCTGTTTCTGAAGAATATGTGTCAATCCATGAAAACGTGCATATTTTACTTCTAATAATGTAGGAAATAATTACGAATGTGTATACAGATTTAACTATAAAGTCACACATGACATCACATTGTTTATAAGAAACTGGAGACAATCTAATAGTAGATTGTTTAAATAAATGATAAGAAAGGAATATAATGGAATGCTAAAAACAAGGGTATTCATGGATGGTTATCTGTTAACATGGGAAGTCATTATTTTGTCAAATGGAAAAAGCAAGTTGTAAAAGAGCACAATATGATACTGTATTTATTTTTAAAAATCATACATGTTTATATATACATTTAGAAAAACATTTAGAGAACCGGAGTTTCACCACACTACCAGAAGCAATCTCTGGATGGTGGAAATGAGGGATTAAAAAATGTTTATACCCATTTTTGTGTTTATCTTCAGTGAGCATGTGCTATTTCTGTGATTTAAAAAGGAAAGAGAAGTCAAAAATCTAATCTAAGAAAAAAAAAAGCTTTGCTTAGGTTTTGGCTTGTGATTGAAGGGGCCATGTGCCCCTAGAGGCATGTACTTGGTTTTGTTCCTTCTGACCTGAGTGGATATTCTCACAGTTGTTTTTCTGCAAAAATCACGGACATTTGACTGTCTAGAGAACAGTTCTCTCATTCTCAACTAGAGCTCACTGAGGCTATGACTGGGGAAGGAAGCCACCTTTCTAGAGTATCTAGAAAGGCAAAACCGTGCCCAAGAAAGGCAAAACCGTGTCCAAGGCCCACACTTTTTAGTTGGGGAGCCCTTAGAAAAGTTCTCGGGAGAAAGAAGGCAGAAGCAAGCAGAGAACAGATATAGAAGGAGGGGCTGTAGATTGTAAGGTTTCTGTTTAGTCCTTATTTCAATTCTAGGGTCTCCTCAATCTGAGACGTAGGGCTTATGCGAGGACACCTGAGACCGGGTCACAGAAATTCCTAAGATGTTGAGTTATTTCAGAAGAGAAATGACAGAACAAGTGACGACGATCATACTGAAGGGTGAATCAGTCTGCTAACCTCGAACTGTTAGAGCAGTCCCCACAGCTATAGAGATAGTGGCATTTTGACAGAAAGTCTGTGTTCTGGGTTGGTACAAGGATTCCAAGTGAACCAAAACCGCGATGAGCATGCCTGGTAGGTTCAGTAAGTGATGACTCTATCCATCAGAGAAGTCTTTCCTAAGAACAAAGGAAGAGTTACCCGCACAGATAAGACAAACCTGCAAAGTCACATACAATGTGGCAAGAGTCTGTCCCTCCTATATCCTGCATCCTCCACTCTGTTTCGAAGCCAGGGCTGAATTTTCCTTGGGTTGGCTGCCAGATAGGGTTGAAAATCTGATTCTCAACTTACAGGCTATAATGTAAAGAGAAATCACGGCAAGATTTGAAGGGAAAGGGGGATATATTCATTTTCACAATATAAAATCACTATCCACCTAGAGGCTCGGCTCTCGAACATGGTATTACAGGTGTGTCCAAAGTAATGTGTTTCTTAGTAGTAGCTTAAATTCCGAAGTCTGTAAATGCTACGCTTTTAAAAAGAATAAATTATTGCAGATAAAATTAGTCATACAACAAAGTCACTCTCAGACACTTGTATGCTTTCTTGAATGAGACAAAAAGGTGGCATTTCAACTATTAGCACGAGCATCAGCTGTCAGGTGTCATCTTGACTGAAAGGCTGGAAGTTGCTCTTACAGAGCAAGAAACAAGGGAGCCCAGGGTCAGGGAGCCCAGGCGGGATGCCACAGGGATGAGAGATTTGTGGACATGTTCCAGTGTCCTGCAATTGGGGGAAAAGGGAGATCAGGGGATGTTGGGCTGTAAAGTGAGCTACGTAGGAGGCATGCACTTGAGGCTTTAAGGAAGCGGGGTCAGCCCTATGCATGTTCAGCCGGACACGTCGATACTCATCATTTACATCAGTACAGAGAAGGCGGCACCAGAGCAAGTACACCAGCTTACATGCCAGTTCTCGAGGGGAGTAGCTTTTATAGTCGCGGCTGGAGCTGCGTCCCCCTCCCCTCAGTTACTCATGGGAAACCCGTTCCAAGGCCACATAGAAACTGTTCTTGTCATCCAGGCAATGCCAGCCAATTGGTCCGATTTCACAGTCCGCGCACACCAGGAACTTGATGTTGCCCACGTCCTTGGTGAAGCCCACGTTCTCAAAGATGAACATGTCATCAACCAGCCAGTGCTCCTGGAGGAGATCGCCATCAGGATTGCTGCCGTCAGCCAGAGCGGGCTTCTTTCTCATGGAGGGAAGGAAAAGCTGCAGTGGAAGAGAACACAAGGAATTCGCAAGCTGACTGGCCCAGGCCCATCATCACCCCATTCTGCTGATACTTCACATGCTCCCTGGCAGTTTCTTGGAATGAAAACGAAACGAGCAGCCCAATCACTAAGTTATGGACCAAGATGTTGGGTGGCTCTTCTGTTGCCTCTAGTCCATGCCTGGATTTCTTAAGACACATGAAAGAGGTAATGTGCTGCTGTCATGTGGCTTTACTGCTGTCCTAAACATGGTCTGTAAGGCCCTGCCTGTTCTTAACCTCCATCTAGGTCATTCTGCTTCAGCCACACTGGCCTTCTTGCCTTGCCTTGCCTTCTGCAGAATGGGTGAGTGTGCTCTGCCCTCCGATCTTGGCAAGGCTGGCTCCATGATATTCAGCTCAAATGCAACCTCTTCAAGGCGGCCTTCTCTGACCAAACAATCTCAGGTAGCTTCCCATACTGCCCACTGTATTTTATTTTTGAAAATACCTTTCCTGAGGTATAATTGAAACATACATGGCACATACTTGAAGTGTATAATTTGATTCATTTTGGCCCATGCAAATACTAATAAACCATTACCAGCAAGATGACAACTCTATTTGTCACCTCCAAAAGCTTCCTTATGCTACTACCTCTTTATTGCA
The DNA here is from genome assembly GCF_020171115.1 of Neogale vison. Lineage (NCBI taxonomy): Eukaryota > Metazoa > Chordata > Mammalia > Carnivora > Mustelidae > Neogale > Neogale vison. Next base: position 71,800,654 of record NC_058100.1, read on the forward strand.
TATCATTCTCTGAAATTACTAATTTATTAGCTTAGCTATTGACCATGGGTCTCCCTCCACTAGAATGTAGGCCCCAGGAAAGCAAGGAGCTCACCTTTCCCGTTCACTATTATAACCCCGGTGCCCAGAATAATAATGGATACAGAGCAGGAACTCAAATATTTATCAAAAGAATAAATACAGGATATCTGGCTTTGCTATATTCTAATAGTGTTATGTACATGCTGGATTTATCTTACAAAAAGAACACTAAAAAGGAAAATCTAGCTCTAGAGTTTGGAATATCATCCCAAGGATCTTTGAACCCATTAATCAACATGCCTTCCTGATCATTAGGACAAAGCTTCACGCACATACACACCCTTTAATTTTTTCCCTATGGTTAATTTATTACACCTTTAGCTGCCCCAGCGTACACGAAGACACAATGCCAGCAAAGCTTGTTACCCCTCTGCCCCTCATCATTATGGCTGCTGCCAGTGCACTCATTTTCCACCCCAGGGTACACTTCTACTGCATCCCCAAACTCTAACAGGATGGCCTCAGTGAGCTAGTCTGACATTAGCAAGCAGAATAAAAGCAAAAAACATTTTTTTAAATTAAACAACAACAACAACAAACTGCACTTACATTAGTCCAAAAGAGGCAAATGCTTTGGGACAGATGAACAAGCCTCTTCCGAATGCTATAGTTAGGGAGCCACAGAGCTCCTGGTCTGTATTCAATACCCTGGAGTTTGCACCTCTGAAGTCTGGACCAGATTCTGGCCAGTGGCTGTCCCTAATGGGGAGGAGGGAGCACTGAAAGGAGGAGGGAGCACGGATCCAGAACATTTCTACTCCCCATCTTCCAAGCACTTGGCTTATGAGCACAGGTATCTGTGCACTACCCTAGAGGTGTGTCACCTGATACAGCATTTGAAGATGTCACAAAAGAGGACAGTCCCTCCTCCTCTTATATTGTCATTCCAGTCGCCCTTTTCACCTCATCTAATGTTTAAATGAGTCCCTAATGCTTTGTTTTACCCTAAGTGAAAATGGGAACAGGCAGAAGCGAAGAGGAATAAAAATTCAGGGACCGGGAAACCTGGGTTCCAATCCTAGCTCTATGTCTCTGTGGGCCTAAACTTCCCTACAAGTATTTCTGGCCTATAGTGTAGGTGTGAAAGCAACATCTTAACTAAACAGAAGGCGAGTGAAACTTGAAGGGGAGAAAAATCAAAGACTGTTTAAACGTTAGTTTAAAAAAAGTGTCTAACAAAGGAGCACCAGCTTCCCTCCCACTGTCTTTTGTTTATTTTTTTTATAATCCCAAACACCTCTGCAGTCCCTTTTGAGTAGTGATTTTTAAATTTTTTATTTTTTTTTTTAAGATTTTATTTATTTATTTGACAGACAAAGATCACAAGTAGGCAGAGAGGCAAGCAGAGAGGGAAGAGGAAGCAGGTTCCCTGCCAAGCAGAGAGCCCAATGTGGGGCTCGATCCCAGAACCCTGGGACCATGACCTGAGCTGAAGGCAGAGGTTTTAACCCACTAAGCCGCCCAGGTACCCCCAAGTAGTGATTTTTAAAAAAATTTTCTTAAAAAAGATTTTATTTATTTGACAGAGACAGACACAGTGAGAGAGGGAATAGAGAAGCAGGGGGAATGAGAGAGGGAGAAGCAGGCTTCCCGCAGGGAGCCTGATGTGGGGTTTGAACCCAGGACCCTGGGATCATGACCATGAGCCAAAGGCAGATGCTTAATGATTGAGCCACACAGGCTCCCCTCTTTTGAGTAGAGATTTTAAAGGAAATACTATTAATCATTCATTCAAGGGGTCAGACTGGGTCCTGTTCCCTTTCTTTCTCAACATTCCCATTTTTATTTAAATCCTGTAAGTCAGATCCACAAGACTAGACTTATTTATGTGTACGTTGTACACGTATCTGTGTGGATCCCAACCCATTCTCTGCAGAGCCCAGGGCTACTGCAGGGTCAAGTTCTGGGATCTAACATTTGGAATACAATTAGGCCTTCTAGACAGACCACTGGGGTGGAAATCAAGATATTACTATATAATTTGAGGCTGCTAACTCAGCTGGTTGGGGGCCAAAGTCGCCAGTTCCCTCCCTGACCAGGTGGGTTAGCTGCTCAAAACCCTAGCCAGTACCATAATCCTGGACCACCTCTTCAAAGAGATGTAGAACATCCCACCTCAGGAAGTAAGAGTGTCAGCAGAACTCCTTTTGCTTTTTCAAGAACTGCTAACAGGGGAGCCTGGACAGCTCAGTCAGTTAAGAGTCTACCTTTGGCTCAGGTGATGATCCCAGGATTCTGGGATTGAGTCCCACCTCAGGCTCCCTGATCAGTCTGCTTGTCTCTCTCCTTCTGCCCTTCTCTCTGCTCGTGTGCTCTATCTCCCAAATAAATAAAATCCTTTTTAAAAGAGAGAGAGAAGGGCACCTGGGTGGCTCAGTGGATTAAAGCCTCTGCCTTCAGCTCAGGTCATGATCCCAGGGTCCTGGGATTGAGCCCTGCATTGGGCTCCCTGCTTAGCGGGGAGCCTGCTTCCCCCACCCCGCCTGCCTCTCTGCCTAACTGTGATCTCTATCTGCCAAATAAATAAAAATAAAATCTTAAAAAAAATTAAAAAAAAAAGAGAGAGAAGAGCACAAGCAGGGGGAGAGAGCACAAGCAGGGGGAGCAGCAGGCAAATCTTTGAAAAGGGGAAAAAACCTGTTTAAGTACCCTTCCATTTCATTAGTTTTTAAGATTTTATTTATTTGGCAGACAGAGATCACAAGTAGGCAGAGAGGCAGGCAGAGAGAGAGGAAGGGAAGCAGGCTCCCTACTGAGCAGAGAGCCCATTGCGGGGCTTGATCCCTGGACCCTGGGATCATGACTTGAGCCGAAGGCAGAGGCTTAACCCACTGAGCCACCCAGGTACCACCCAGGTACCACCCAGGTACACCCAGGTACCCCGGTAAGTACCCTTTTATTTATTTATTTATTTATTTATTAAAAAAATTTTTTTTAAAGATTTTTATTTACTTATTTGGCAGAGAGAGATCACAAGTAGACAGAGAGGCAGGCAGAGAGAGAGAGAGAGAGAGGGAAGCAGGCTCCCTGCTGAGCAGAGAGCCCAATGCGGGACTTGATCCCAAGACCCTGAGATCATGACTGAGCCGAAGGCAGCGGCTTAACCCAGTGAGCCACCCAGGCGCCCCAGTAAGTACCCTTTTAAAAATACTTTCTTTCTCTTTGTAAAAATCCATTCTCATGGTAGAAAACTTGGCAAGCATGCTACATACAATATAGATGAAAATAAAAACTGTTACAATACAGAGTAAACTTCTGGTAACTTTTTTGAAATTTTCTCCCTTCTGCATTTGTGGTGGTTTTAAAACGTGCACAAATTCTTTGACAATCCTTCCACCAGGAGGCGGAGTCCATGCCTCTCTCCCTGAGCCTGGGCAGCCCGCTGTGCCAGTTCCGGTAAGTCAAGTGCGAGGGAGGTGACAGGCTAGCTTAGAAAAGGCCAGGCTGCTTTTGGCGGTTTCTGTGGGAACACTTGCTCTGGGAGCCTTCAGCTTCTATGTAAGAACTGCAGCTTCCGAGGACCCCATGGGGAGAGAGGCCCCTGGAACCTGTCCCAGTGCTTAGGTGTGTGAGTCTTCCCAGGCCACAGGCAGAACGTGAGGGAGGGAGCGTTTCAGATGACCCTTCTGACAGCACATGAAAGACCCCAAATGAGAACCGTCTAGCTAGGCTCAGTCAACTCCCCAAACTGTAAAGCAAAATAAATGTTAATAATTTAAGTCACCAGTCTTGGGTGGTTTTGTTACGTAGCAACAGAGAACCAGAATATTGCCTAACATAGTTGAGATGCATGTTCCATTCTAATTCCTAATTTTTTGTGATCAACTATATATATATATATATATATATATATATATATACCATAAAACTTAGCAATTTTAAAAAAGACTGTATTTATTTCAGAGAGAAAGAGAGAACTAGCGTGAGCAGGAAAAGGGGGAAGAGGGACAAAGAGAATCCTCAAGCAGGCTCCCTGTTGAGCGTGGAGGCTGAAGGGGGTTGGGGATGGGGTTTCCCAGGACCTTGAGATCATGACCTGAACCAAAATCAAGAGTCAGACGCTCAGAGCTCAACCAACTGAACCATCCAGGAGCCCCTAAAACTTACTGTTTAAGTCATGTTTTAGTGTGTGGTTTAGTGGCATTACATATCATATATGTTGTTATTGTAACCATCCCCCCCATCCATCTCTAGAATTTTTCCATCTTCCCGAACTGGCACTTGGTACCCATTAAACACCAACTTCCCATTTTCCAGTCCATGGCAACCACAGCTGTGCTTTCTGTCTCTGTGAATCTGACTACCCTTGGTACCTCGTAAGAGTGGGGTCATACAGTAGTTCTTTTTGTGACTAGCTTATTTCACTTAGCATAATGTCCTGATTTTTAAAGCGTTTAATTAGTTTTAAAGTTTTATTAAGGTAATTATAGGTTCACATGTAGTGAAGAAATAATACAAAGACATATATACTATTTCTATTTAAGAAACAATACAGAAATTCCATGTACCCTCTTTTTGGTAATACAGTTTCCCCTGATGATATTTTGCAAAACCAGAGTATAAAATCACAACCAGGACATCAATATGGATACACTCCGCTGCTTTCATTCAGATGTCCCCAGTTTACTTGGACTCCTTTCTGTGCGAAATGTGTGTATATAGAGTTCTGTCGATTTTACCTTGGGTAAGTTCGTGTCTCCGCCACCACAGTCAAGACACCAGCAGGAGGATCCTTCTTGTCACCTTTTTAACCAGACTTACCAAAGCCCCAGCCCCCCGTTCCTAACCCCGGCAATCACTCGCCTGCTCTCCATTTCTAAAACTCAAAAGCGGCACAGAAATGGAATCATATAGTATGTAATATTTGGGGACTGCCTTTTTTCACTCAGCAGAATTCCCTGGAGATGCGTCCAAGTTGTAGGCGTACTAGGTCACTCCACTGTAGTTCACTCCAGCGGATGGCTGACCAGTCTCTTTAGTCATTCCCCTGTTGAAGGACACCTGGGCTGTTTCCAGTTGGGGGATATTATGAATAAAGGAGCAATAGATGTTCCATGTACAGGTTTTTGTGTGAACATAGGTTTTCATTTCCCCAGGATACAGGTCCCACAGTGTACTGGCTGGGTCGTGGATTAAGGACGTGTTTTGCCTCAGAAGAAAGTGCTCTTTGGTGCGCTCTCAGGTCCTCTGCTCTCATATTCTTCACCAGACACCGCTCTGTACCTCCTCTCTCTGAGTTAATCTTCCACTGCCCACTCCTGCCATGAATCTCCCGCCCCAAAAAATGGAACAAGGGAAATCACCCTCTTCTCTTATAACACCATCACTCTTTCCTACATTCTCAAACTTTGGTGAGTGTTTCCCTTTTCTCTTTGTCTTCAAAGAAATAAGGCTCTTGGCCGAGGACAGCGCCACTGACTCCTGGGTGCTGCCCGTTCTCTGACACTCCTACTTCTGGATGGGGAATGGGAACCAGTGCTCTTCTTGCTTCCAAATTATTACTCCTACATCCTCACATCCACCTTTGCTCCTTTTTAAGGTTTCTGCCATCTGGTGACCCGTCACGGTCATCTGAGGTGGCCTCATCACCCTGTAGTATCCACAGCTAACTGGCACCTGGCTTAGTTTCCAAAAAGGAAACTTTTTGATTCCACATCCTACCCTCACTGATGGGCTCCTACCCCGCAAGGGGATGAGTCCTCCCCAGAGCTCCCTCACCTCCTCTATTCCAATCCCCTCAACTCCATCTGGCCTCATTTCTTGCCAGTTTATTACATCCTGTGTTCTGGCCAAGTTTTAGTTCTTCAAACATACCATACTTCCTCTAACAACAGCGAAACATCACACTGCTGTTCCCTCCATCTCTGTTCGGCTTCATTATAATTTCCTCTGTCATCAACTTTAGATAAGATTTCAAGAAGTACCAAATTCAAGGATATGAACATTTTATATGTAAAACCGAACGAGTTATAGGGGCACCTGGGTGCCTCAGTTGGTTAAGTGGCTGCCTTCAGCTCGGGTTGTGGTCCTAGGGTCCTGGATCGAGCCCCACAGCGGGCTCCTTGTTCAGCAGGGTGCCTGCTTCTCCCTCTGCCTCCTGCTCCCCCTGCTTGTGCTTGCTTTCTGCCCTCCAAATAAATTAATAAAATCTTTAAAAAAAAGATTAAAAAAAAAAGATTTTATTTATTTATTTGACAGAGAAAGATCACAAGTAGTCAGAGAGACAGTGGGGGGGGCAGGCTCCCCACTGAGCAGAGAGCCCAATGCGGGCCTCCATCCCAGGACCCTGAGCAGAAGGCAGAGGCTTAACACACTGAGCCACTCAGGTGCCCAAAATAAATAAAATCTTAAACAGTTATAGGGCTTACAAAGAACGCAGGTTGCACCAAATAAATAAGTAAAATAAAACAGTAAATAAAATATTAAAAAAATAGATAAAATCTTAAAACAAACCCAAAAGTAATAGGACTTACAAAGAACACATGCTGCACCAACAGTGGAATACTAATCCATTCTCTCCCTGCCAACTCATTATTTACACTGGGCTAATAGCTTTTGTTCACTAATTTATTTAAATCCAATTATCTACTATTATCTTATGTGCCCAGTGTTTCTTTTTTTTTTCTTTGAAGATTTTATTTATTTATTTGACAGAGAGAGAAATCACAAGTAGGCAGAGAGGCAGACAGAGAAAGAGGGGGAAGGAGGCTCCCGGCTGAGCAGAGTGCCTGATGTGGGGCTCAGTCCCAGGACCCTGAGATTATGACTGATCGGAAGGCAGAGGTTTAACCCACTGAGCCACCCAAGTGCCCCTATGTGCCCAGTCTTAAGTGTAGGAGATACTCAGGTGGGTAAGATACAGGACCTCACAGGCTAGTGGTACAAACGACCACGATTGTTGGTAACGATTTCGTAAACTCAGCTGGGATTACACATGTGAATGAGCTTTGTAGTCTTTAGGAAATGGTTTCTCAATCTTGGTACTAATGACATTCTGGGATGGAGAATTCTTTGTTGTGGGGCCAGGTGGAGGGAGGTTGGTGTCTTAGGCTTTGCGGGATGCTTGGCAGCATTTCTGGTTTCTCGGTACTAGCTGCCAGTATCACCCAGTTATAGACTGAGTGTGGGGCCCCCCCCCCATTCTTATGTTGATACCTAACTCCCAGTGCATTAGGTCATGAGGGCAGAGCATATTTTTAGGGACAATTCTGAGTGACAGGGTATGCACGTAGCTGGAATGAGATTATACTTTGCACTTTCCTCTGGGTATGCTACACCTCAATAAAAATTTACCAAAATACAAAAACTGTTTTCAGGGTTCCCCTTTGGGGGGTGATGGCAGTATGAACAGATTACAATTGGTAACTTGAAGAAAAGATTAAAACAGAAATTAAATTTTCCTTCAAAACTGACTTGAGGTGTCCATCCCACCTGAAACAGGATTCGTGTGGGAAACTCTTGCGTTCCACCCAGTACCCCGGTAAAGCGTGTAGGTCACGGGAGGCATCTGTGACATTCCCCACACTGAAGTTGTTTCGGGAGCTCCCCCTGAGCGGAGAGGCCGCCCGACGTCAGGAAGAGCGGCGGTGCGGCGCGATGCGGGCCGGGAGTGCCGGTACACCGGGCGCCATCGGGCCGCTTCGCAGCGTGTGTCCCGGCGCGCCGGGCCCTCGGAAGCCGGCGGGCTCGGCTCAGCCCCGCACCGCTCCGCACCGCACCGCACGCGGAGCAGCAGCGTCCATACCTAGCGCCGGGCTGGGGCCCGGGGTCGGACGTCCCGGGAGACCGGCCCGGGGCTGCGCTCCTGCCGCAACTCCGGCGCGGACAGCCTCGGGCGGAGCCGGGCCGCGACTAGGGGCGCGGTCTCCGGAAACGCGCGCGGGGACCGGGACTCCAGCCGCCGCGGCCCCTGTGAAGACGTGCGGGTGTGAGCGGCCTCCAACCTGCCTCCCTACCTGTCGGCGGGAGAAGAGAGCGGTTCCTGGCTGCAGCACCCGGGAGCCACAGCGTTGGCACAGCACCGCCTTCCGGTTTCGGCCCTCTGCTGACACTAAGTCGTTCAGCGGCTCGGCTGGTTCCATCGCCGCTACCGCCACGGCTCCCTCAGCCACGGCCGCGCAGGCGCTGTCTCTGCGGGATCTTTCGGAACTGCGCTGGCGCGGCTTTCCGAGACGGGGCGGGGAGCGTGCGGCCACTCCCGCTCTGCGCAGGCGTCCGCTTCCCTCGCTCGGGATTCTACTGCGCAAGCGCCCCATTCATCGCTTAACCTGAGTGGTGAGGTGTCCGCTGGCTTTGTGACAGGGTCACCTACTTCCTGGGACGTGACAAATCCTCTCTTCATACTCACCTCGTCACCGGCCTTCCCTTATTATTGAGTAAAACCCGGGTAGGTAACTCACTAAAGTTGACCAAATTTTTGTTTACTGAATTAAATTTAGTTCTAGGAACGAATGGGGACGTTTCTGGAGGCGATGTGAAGGGAATCCCGCTCACACTACACATCAGCAAGTCTTATCCACATTAGTTCATTCAGTAAGAGACTATTTAGAGGGACATGTACCTTTTTGGTGTTGGAAAAAGATGCCTCGAAGCTTTAATTGCTGGTCTCTGTTCTGATCATACTGTTTACTATGTGGCAAAACACCGTGTTGATACGCTTTAGAAACCAATCTATTGAATTACAATTTCCTTGTGGGGTTGTCACTAATTACTACCAGTGCACAACTGAGAAAGGTAAACATCAGAAAAAGCCACTGCTCTTGGTCATTACACTATACTTTCCTGTTCCATTTGATTAGATCTCTAGCTTGCCCGTTTTAGTGCATTAGGCCATGGATATCCTGAAATGTCAAGGGAAGGAGAATATGAAGGAACTAAGCTATTGATTAGGTAATATCTAATCTACCACCTACCACCACCATCTGCATGTTTTTCTTCTTCCTCTTTGTCCTTCAGTAATTCAACATTTAGTGAGTCGTTCTGTAATATAATTACACCCTGACAATACAATGGTAATAGGGACCCTATATTTGAGAACATAGTCTAAACAGGAAGTCATACTCCAAACCAATGACATGTGATAAAGACTACCATGAACAAAGTAAATGGAAGCCAGGATTAGGGAATAATCCTCACCTGGAGAGTCAGAAAGGCTTTTCCTAGGTGACATTTGAATAAAGCATCTGAATGTGACTAGGGTGTTTTTTTTTTTTTTTTGAAAAGATTATTTCAGATAGAAGAACAGCAGAATACCTGAACAGTTGAAAACAAATTTAAGAACGGTTAGTAGTTCACTGAACTACCTATACCTATGGGAAGAGAGAAATAGTAGAGGGAAGTAAGATCAGAATGGGAGAGCAGGCCCAGAGCACCATGGGTCTAAAGTCACGTGAAGGAATTTGAACTTTTTTTTTTTTTAAAGATTTTTATTTTTTGACAGATCACAAGCAGGCAGAGAGAGATGGGGAAACAGGCTCCCTGCTGAGCAGAGAGCCCAATGCAGGCTCGATCCCAGGACCCTGAGGATCATGACCTGAGCCAAAGGCAGAGGCCTTAACCCACTGAGCCACCCAGGCGCCCCAGGAATTTGATCTTTGTAATATGGGCAATGCGAATCAATAAGATTTTGGGCTAGGAATAACTTTGATATTCTCTGAAAATTTGCTGTATGTTAGGTATTGTAATGATCCTAGTTGTACTTTAGGAAGATCACTGATGACAAAATGGAGGGGTTCTAGACTGGAAGAGTATAGGTAAAACTATCAGGAGGCTGTTATTCCAGGAGTCTGGGCAAGAGATATAGGCCTGAACTATGCAGTAGCAGAGGGAATACATATATAGGAATGTATTTGGAACTTTAAAAGATAAAATCATGTAATCTAGAAATGAGCTGGATGTCTGTATTGTAATAGGGGTGACACAAGATAAATGATAGATCTTTGAGACAGGATAACTAAGTGGCTGGCTGCCATCTAAGAGAGCTAGAAAAACAAGAACCACCCCTAAATTAGGGGTACCTCTGTACACGCATGAGCAAAGCATGTAAGACTGGGAGGAGTGGAAAGAGAGCAAAGAGTTTCAGTTTCTGGAGAATATTCAGTTGTGGCTGCTATATATGAATGATTTGGGAATTTGGTCTGAAACTCACAAAAGTCAGCAGTAAAGATAGCCATCGGTTCTTTACCCCCTCACTTCCCTGCCTCCCCTGGATCTCTTCCTGATAGGAGGAGTCACATGTTTCATAGCTGTGGTCTGATCAGCAGGCGCAATCCATCTGCTGAGGAAAGGTTGGCAGGCTCCTTTACAGAAAATAACTTCCTCTTTGGCTCCCCCTTCCCTTTTCTCTGGAAATATCAGGATTTTTTGCAGTGTTGCAGGACAGGCCTTCCGGATAGCTGTTTACGTCACGTGACATAACTCTAAGCGAAGAGTGAATAAAATCCTAAAGTCAAGAGGGTATGTACTAAATGAGCTCAAAATTGAGTCCTCTTTATTCTGTTTGGCTTTCAAGTAAACTCCAAGTGTAAGAGGAGTCGATACCTATACCATTTTTATATAAATACTTTACCCACAAGGATAAAGGGGTAGGCTACCTTTTACCCATGTCTAACAGAGAAACACAGAAGAGCTACCTGGCTAACACGTAAAGTGAATGGGAAGAAGAGAAAGGACATACAGCTGATCGCCTGCTCCCCCCAAATATCTGCAAGACAGTGCTGGTTAGCCATAAACTCTCTTACAGGCATTTGAGACAACTGATTTTTAATATTTTCTTAAAAAAATACAAAGGAAATGAACTCTTGAGGTCAATACAACTCAGGGGAAGAGGAAAAAATGAAATTTTGGAATAAAGGGAAAGTGCATCCTTGTTTAGGTTATCACATCCCCAACACTCCCAATACCCACAAAATCAAGAATTTCACTCCAAAACACAGGGGAGCCTTGCATGGTGGCTCAGAAATGGCGATTCCAAGTACTGGAACTAACAAAAGATTTTGGTTGTTCTTGATTATTCTGTCCTGGGATGAGTAAAATCCACTCTAAGGACAGGTGAGGGAACCTTCTAGTAGGAAAAGCACTCATTGTACCAAACACAGCAGTAAAAAAGCACTCCTCAGCAGGAGTGTGCCCTTAAAAGAAACGGGGCCGTAATCGGGCAGCTGCATTTGTACGCTGCTCAAATCCTCAAATAAATAGTAACAAAGTATAATAGTGTAGTAGTATTTGATTCAACACAGAAAGAGTGTCTCACCCCCTCAGGGCAAACCATGCCATGGACAGGCGAGCCCTGGCAGGAAATAAGACGATTGTAAAATCACAGGTACTTCTAGTTTGTTCCCAGGCATACCGAACTTCCACATTTATTCCCTATCTATTCACCCCAACATTTGTTCACTCTTATTCTGTCAGTCTCCAGTGCCAAGACGCACACCATTCTAGTTCAGAAAGACCATGGGGAAATAAAAAGATCCTTCCAATAATACACCCTTGTAAGTCTTCCAGGTTATACTTCAGTGGTGTTCTAGGTTCATTCACATTCCATTAAATTCCATTGACTTCCCTTACTCTAAACCCAGTCCTGATATACCAACCCTGTCCCTTAAGGGAGTGCCAGGTCTCTCCCCAAGCCCTCCAGATTTTGACAGGGGGCTTTTCCCTTTGTTATTCTCCGGAATGGAATTGTGTTGCCCCTAGCTACTGTAGACTAGGAAAGGTATTCTTGGAAAACAAGACTTGGGTTTTACCCAGCTTATTCAAGTTCGTATCCTCCCAATCATCTACACGCTGGATACTGCCCACATCTAGTAGGTCACACTCACCGTCCTTCTCTGCAATACACGAGGCACAACAGACACAGATTCTCCTGAGCACACGAGAGTGCTCTCTACACCAGAAGGAGAGGTGATCTGGCCTCTCAGATCCATTCGGTGTGCACGGTCTTCCCTTGAGTGTCTGTTACCCACCCTCCTTAGGGACAACTACCAGCGCAAGGCGGAGTGTGTGTCAAGTAAGTACAATCATCACTGCACTGGTGCTTGTAATCATCCTGTGCACACAGTGAGAAATAGATATTCTGGAAAGGATCCTTGACTCTCCCATAAACTGTCCCCCTTGGACTGGTCACTAGCTCTGGATGGTGCTCCAACAGTGGTCACTTCTCACGAAGAACACACACGCCAGCATCACAGCGCTGGGTTCCCATGGATGTCACTACTTCCCAGTTGTCGATGATAGGGTCATAGCACTCAATGCTACTCAGCAGGGAATTCCCATCATATCTGAGTGGGGAAGAAGCAAAAGAAGAAAATAAACTTTCTCTTCCTTTCCATACAGTCCTACATTAAAGGCTGCCACTGGAGAGGTCTCCCCCAACCTAAAGTCTGTTTTGATCCAAGGATTTGGATTGGAACATTTGGTCCTGGATGCATGACGACTTTAGTCTGGCTTCCAAATCCTTACCCTGCAATAGCATAAAGTCTCCCTCGAAGCACCGTGGCCCCTACATAGCATCGTGGAGTGGTCATACTAGTGACAGTTGTCCAGGAATCGGTGCGAATGTTGTATGCTTCCACAGAAGAAAGGTGGGCTGTACCATCAAATCCCCCTACCACATAAATATGGTCATTCAGCAGGGCTACTCCTGCACCTGGGGGAAAAAAAGGCATAGCAAGTGAATACTACTAACCTTAGGATCAGAATTCTAAAAAAACATGATCACTGATGGCTAGCTAAACTCTAAGGTAGTTGAGGGATGTGGACTAGGACCAGACAGGCCTAGAATTATCTAGTTGTCTTTATTATCCCTATATAGGGATAATAAAGATAGTGATAAAAGATAGACAAAGAGGAGAACAGAACCTCACTCCTTTTACTCTAAGTGTACAGTGAAGAAAGAACTTCAACTCTGATTTGTTGATCCCCCATTTCTGACTGCAGCACCACTGCATAATGTAAAGATTTGTCAGCATGGTCTACTGTCCTTTCTCTTAGATATGGCTGGTCTTACCAGAGCGTTTGGTGGCCATTGGTGTAACATTAGTCCAGTGTCCTGTGTGGGGATCATATTTCTCAACTGAATTTAAGATATTCAGGCCATCATATCCTCCTGAAAAAGCAGAGAGCATTTCGGAAAGAACGGGAAATCCTCATGCCCATTCCCAGGCTGCCTTTCTCTTGGGTGTTTCAACTAGTTCTTTTAATTTCAGTTCTTAAAGAGTTTCAATAATCCAGAGATAAATCTGACAGTACCCTAATTTCTGCTTCCATAAAGAAGTCCCAGCTAAGAGAAAAGATATGAGGATAGACTAGGATTTTAGTTGAAAAAGTCTATGAACTTTATTTTATTAAAAAGGGATCCCCACCTAGAAGTTGCCACCCATTAAGTTCCCTCCCATTGCTGCCTCCCAGACTGAATACCTAGGCAGTAGATCACTCCGCTAGCCACAACTAGTCCAGCACCCTCCCGGGCTGTCTGCATATCTCCTAGCATGCTCCACTGGTCAATGTTTGGGTCATATCGCTCCATACTGGTATGACGCCTGCTTCCGTCAAAGCCTCCGGACACATAGATCATATCTGCTCAGAATGAATGAATCATAGACTATTAGAAGATGAGAGATTTCTAATAACTCCTCTCTTTATAAATTCCCCATAAGTACTTCAAATGTTTGGGAACAAAAACAAAGTGTTTTTCATGGGTATGTCAAGTCTTATAGATAAGGAAGGAAGACATCACAGTTAAGACATCTGAAAAGAGGGGCGCCTGGCTGGCTCAGTGGGTTAAAGCCTCTGCCTTCAGCGCGGGTCATGATCTCAGGGTCCTGGAATTGAGCCCCGCATCGGGCTCTCTGCTCAGCGGGGAGCCTGCTTCCTCCTCTCTCTGCCTGCCTCTCTGCCGGCTTGTGATCTCTCTCTCTGTCAAATAAATAAATAAAATCTTAAAAAAAAAAAAAAAAAAAGACATCTGTAAAGATGGGGTGCCTGGGTGGCTCAGTCACTTGGGCACTTGACTCTTGATTTTGGCTCAGGTCAAGATCTCAGGAGGACTGTGGGATTGGGCCCCACGTCAGGGTCTGTGCTCAGCAGGGAGTCTGCTGGAGATCCTATCCCTCTTCTCCTACCCCTACCATACCCCTGCTAGTATGTGCCCGTACTCTCTCTAAAATAATAAATCTTAAAAAAAAAAAAAAAAAAAAAGACATCTACGGGTATCTGGGCGCTTCAGTTGGTTAAGTGTCTAACTTTGGTTCAGGTCATGATCTCAGGGTCCTGGGATCAAGCCCTGAGATTTGGGGGGGGGGTCCCTGCTCAGCAGGGAGTCTGTTTCTCCCACTGTCCCTCTCCCCACTGTGTACTCTCTCTCTCTCTAATAAATAAATAAAATCTAAGGAAAAAAAAAAAAAAGGACATCTACAAAGAATGGGGTCAGATGGAATCCTCAAAGACTGGCTCGAGTTTGCAAAAATACAACCAGGGCCAATTCTCCACTCAGCACATGGAACTTGATTTACCAACTCTGTTGTCAATGCTGAAATATCCATTAATACTGAAAAGCTTTGGTAACATTACTATTTCAAAAGCAAAAAGGAATATTTATCCTTACCAGTATCTTGCACATTTCACACTCCTGCCAGCTAACAGGTGAGGTAGGAACACTGATCCAGCCACAACAGAATGGAAACAATGCCCTGCACACTAAGCATACCTCCGAGGGTGGTGGCTCCAGCGAGGCCTCGTCGGACATTCATAGGGGCTACGGAATACCAGACCCCATCCTCATCTGCTGTGTAGTCGAGGCATTCCACTGAACTGAGGCGGGAACGACCATCATAGCCACCAATTACATAGATCCGGTCATGCAGGGACACGGAGGCCACATAACGTCTCTTACGAGTGATGCTCTATGGGTTTAGGAGAGAAGAGATACAGATCATTTTAGGCATGCAAGTCTTAGACTTGAATTTTTGCCAACCTTCCTATTTTTATCTAAATTCCTCTCCTTCACTTGTCTCCATAAACCCTTTCTAAGACAGGGGTTCACCCTCATGTGGTCTCCACTGTGTACTGAATGAACACCCTCTTGCTTGTTATGATGATTTTCAAGATGCAACCCTTCTGAACATTTGCCTCTTTCCAAGGTTTCTAAAAAGTTTAATGTCTTCCCATTATCCAGCATCTGATTCCTTTCTAATCTTCTATCTATTCCAGGGCTAAAGAACTTTATATCCTTTATATCCTTCTATAAGGCAGAAAAGTATCCCCAAACTGCTGATCAAAGGGCCAGCGATCCTAAAAGTTAGGAGGGTAGATTAAAAGATTTCCATGTTTTGTGGGGTACCTGGGTGGCTCAGTCGGTTGAGCTCGTCTGACTCTTGATTTCGGCTCAGGTCATAATCTCAGGGTGGTGGGATCAAGCCCCAAGTTGGGCTCCTACTTCAGTGGGGAATCTGCTTTTCTCCTCCTCCTTTTCCCTCTGCCCCCACCCTGACTTGACTCCTCTTGCTCCCAAATAAATAAATAATCTTAAAAAAAGTTTTTCCCATGTTTTCTCAGAATTATTATTGTTCATCCAGCACTAAAAAGAGACATATTGAGGGAGAAAGATACAAAGACTTCAAGTAAACACTAGCTCAATGAAATAGAATTTAACATTGAGTTCAGTTTAAGAGAGCATGATAATAGAGCATGCTGGGAGTTACACAGAGAGCTCAGGAAGGTGCCCCAATAGTGGTGGGCCAGGAAAGTTTAATTTGACACAAGGCCTTTCATAGTTCTGAAGTCTGATCTCCTACCTAAATGGTCGGAAACTACTGACAGACTGATCTAGAATCCACTATGTGCATGACGCCATTATGAAGAGCATCATGCGGTTACTAGGCTTTGCTACCTGCAGGGCTGGATTAGTTAGAATCTCGAGTCAGGGACTGAGGACATTTAAACTCTTTCCCCATGACTGGTTCTCCTACTGCTTACTGGCAAAAAGCTCCACTCCTGGGTCTTGGGGTCATATTTCTCTACCACATCGATGGGAGACTGCTGGCTTCCGAAGCCCCCGACCACCAGAAGCACTTCATTGGCTCCTGAGGACAGAGAGAGAAAAAGACAGGTTACTTTACCATCCCAGAGGAAACGTAAGTAGAAACAGTTGTAAGATTTTGTTTTATGTGGCACAGAGAACAATCTGAAATAGGACCTTCATCATAAGGCTGCCTAATAGGAAACTACTTCTTTCCGAGGCACTAGCTCTTGAGGACCTGGATCTCTGAAATTAAAATTTTAAGACAACATCAAAACTCCGAAGGCAAACTTGAACACGTTCCAACCTATCTAGATGACTCTGGTTGACATAATAAGTGAGGTTCTCAGTGCAGGTAGGGGGCTAAAGAGGGCTTCCCTTCTCAGCCTGTAAAACTCGAAATGGGAGTTTTTGGTAATGGGGAAAGAACATTCTCCTAAGGTAGTCTCAAGAAAGTTAGAAGTTATGGTTTAAGAACCAAGTGATAGATTTTTAAAACTCTCTTTCCATGAGTTTTTTCCAATTTAGCCAACTTTATGATCATGTTCCCTGCCCATTCATCACGACTGCGAGGCAGTCGTAACAGCAGGCTTTTAAAGAGACTCTTTTCCCCTATTATTTTCCCAAAGAAGGTATTCTGGTGGCCTTTATATCTTCCTCTCTTCCTTAAAGGCTTCTTGTGATATCTCCTCCTTTACCTCTTCAAAGAGCAAAATATTTTGAGAAAATCCTCTGTACATGTGCTCTCCTAGAGCTCATGGAGAGAATCAAGCATTTTGTAAATTCAATTACTAGAAGGGCACTGAGGAAACCAAAGCAATCTTATAAGTAACTAGACTTGAAAGAGCGAATGGAGTACCTTTAAAAAACACAGATGCAGGGGCACCTGGGTAGCTCAGTGGGTTAAAGCCTCTGCCTTCGGCCGGGGTCATGATCCCAGGGTCCTGGGATCGAGCCCCACATCCGGCTCTCTGCTCAGCAGGGACCCTGCTTCCCTCTTTCTCTCTGCCTGCCTTTCTGCCTACTTGTGATCTCTGTCTGTCAAATAAATAAATAAAATCTTAAAAGAAAACCAAACCGCAGATGCACCCCAATTCATAATGGCTCTAATTATTATCAAAAGCTACTATAATCATTAAGGAAAAACAAAAATACTACTTCATAATGCTCCATAGGAAGTACACCACCATCACCAATGAAGTATTCTTGCTTAAAAAAATGAACCCAAATCTTGAAACTTACCTACTAGTCTAACCAGATTATAGGCAATTCAGGGGACAGAACATACTAAATGACACTACATGGATGCAATCAGCAAAGCTGAGAATGTGGGAAATTCTACAAGTCAAACAGCTTGGTTTCTTCAACAAATAAATTGCAAGGAAATATCAAAGTAGGATGGAAAAACCAATGGATTAAAAGAGCCTAAAGAGAGGGGCACCTGGGTGGCTCAGTGGCTTAGAACCTCTGCCTTCAACTCAGATCATGATCCCAGGGTGCTGGGATAGAGCCCTGCATCGAGCCCCGCATGGGGCTCTCTGCTCAGCAGGGAGCCTGCCTTCCTTCTCTCTCTGCCTGCCTCTCTGCCTACTTGTGATCTCTGTCTGTCAAATAAGTAAATAAAATCCTTACAAAAAAAAATAAATAAAAGAGCTCAATGCAACATGTGGACCTTGTCTGGATCACAAGTGGGGCAACATAAGTGTTCAAAAACAAAACTGGGGGAATATGAACATGTCCTTGATATCTGATGAAAATAAACTGGTTGTGGGTTTTCTTTTTTTAAAGACTTTATTTATTAGAACATGGCAGGGGGAGCAACAGGCAGAGGGAGAAGCAGGCTCCTTGCTGAGGAGGGAGCCCGATGTGGGACTCCGACCCTGAGATCATGACGGCCAACCGTCTGACCCACCCAGGCGCCTCTGGTTGTGCATTTCCTTTGAAGAGTGAGAATGGCATTTTTAAAATAATTTTATTTTATTTATTTGACAGACCAAGATCACAAGTAGGCAGAGAGTCAGGCAGAGAGAGAGAGAGAGAGAGGAGGAAGCAGGCTCCCCGCCGAGCAGACAGCCTGATGTGGGGCTCGATCCCAGGACCCTGGGATCATGACCTGAGCCGAAGGCAGAGGCTTAACCCACTGAGCCACCCAGGTGCCCCAGAGAATGGCATTTTAACACATTTTTTAAAAGCCCTTTATCTTTCAGAGATACATATGAAAGCATAATATATATGGGTAGAATTATATCCTGAGATTTGCTTCTAAATTGGCCATGAGTTGCTAATTATTGAAAATGGATGATGGGTATGGGGAGTCTTTATATTATTCCTTTTCTGTGTATGTTTGAAATTTTTCCTAATAACTCACACATGAACCCTTAAGTTTAACCTCATTAAAGAGAGCATCTGTCTTGTGTACTTGCCAAATAAAATAAGTGGATCCTTTTCCAAGATGAGCCAGTAAGCAGGTCTCAGGAGTCCGTTCCTTTTAGAAAAGCAAAGCATTTGAACAAAGGGTCCTTTCATATTATGCTTATTTGTGCATAGAATTCCTTCAAGCTGGGAGAAGCCAGAACCACAAAGTATTTGCTTTTTCCTTGGTAGCATTATTCCCCTATTTGTCCCTTTCTTATGGCACCTTTTCTCTCCCTTTGATTTGAACAGAGGCAATAAAGGCCATCCTTCTATCCAAACATATCTCCCCTTATAGACAAATATAATGCTAGGGACACCTGGGTGGCTCAGTTCATTAAGTGTGAGACTCTTGATTTTGGCTCAGGCCATGGTCTCAGGGTTGTGAGATCAAGCCCTTTGTCAGGCTCCATGCTGGGTGTGCAGCATGCGTAAGATTCTTTCTCTCCCTCTGCACGGCCCCCCACCCCCGGCCCAAATAAGAAAACAGTAATAAAAAAATCTAAATCTTTTTAAAAATAGTGATGCTAGTGAATGATACCGGTATGGCTAAGACAATGAAAATACTCCAAAACTGAGAGGTATTTTCTATGCTTTGTACATTTAAAAAATTTCCACTGATTTTCAGCTTTAATTCCTGCTGCTTTATGTAATTACCAGAAACAAAAAATGGCAACAACAACAACAAAAAACCTAGGGAAAAAAAATTCTTTCTTGATAATCTGATCTCACTCAGGCAGATTTTGAGGAATGGGGACATAAAAACACATAGGAAATATTCAGATTATGCTACAAAACCCAGAGAACTGACAATACTTCCTCTTATTTCAACGTTTCTCAGTAACTATATGTCTACAGTGGAACATGGACAAAGGTGTCAGTGAGTCGCTCAGTTATTTTATGGTTCTAAATGCCTGGCACCCTAGAGCATTGGTTCCAGAACTTCTTTGCCACAAAGCACTCTTTTCATTATTTTTCCAAGATAGACCTCATGTTCTAAAAGACGATCTACCAAGATGTATTAACAAACTAACTTCCCTATTACTGCCAGGGTTACATATAAGTGCCAACGTAAGTATGAGAACACCAGTGTTTTCACAATGAACAGATATAATTTTAGTCAGTTCTGATGTCTTTATTTAGTGTAGTAGCTTTGTCTAGCACAAAAGCCATTTCCTTTTAGAAAATTTGAGAAATAACTCGAGGATTAGTATATTCTCATCTTTACTTGCATACTAACCCCCCACTGGTTAAAAAGATTTAGAAATCATTTCTTGTGATTATAAAACATAAGTAAAATACAAGCTCACTGGTAAAAGAACTTAGAAAATAGAGACAAGTATTATGAAAAATGTTTACCTGTAATTCCACAACATGAAGACACACCAAAATTTAAGAGATTATTCCCTTCCAGCCTTGTTTTTAAATATTAATATAACATAAATGGGACCACATTTATTGTATCCTAGTTTTTAAATTTTTTTTTTATGATTTTAAGTAATCTCTACATCCACAACCAATGTGTGGCTTGAACTCACAACCCTGAGATAAAAAGTTGCACGCTTCACCAACTGAGCCAGTCAGGCGACCCCCTCCAGCTGCTTATATATATATATTTTTAAATTTTATTTATTTATATGACAGATCACAAGTAGGCAGAGAGAGAGAGAAGGAAACAGGCTCCCCACTGGGCAGAGAGCCTGATGCAGGGCTTGATCCAAGGACCCTGGGATCATGAACCGAGCTGAGGGCAGAGGCTTTACCCCATTGAGCCACCCAAGCGCCCCTCCAGCTGTTTATATTTAATTTCCCGAAGATATTAACAAAAATCTTTTAATGCATAATTTTACTATTCTTAGGCATTTCAGGTGTTTGTAATTTGGGACTATAAATAATCACATATAGTCCTGTAATAAATATGCTTGAATATGAAATCCCAGTTATTTTCTTAGGACAGAAATGGGAGGGTTGCTGGAGTGAAGAATGTGAACTTAAAAAAATCTTCTAATATACATTATAAGAGGAGCGCCTGGGTTTCTCAGTCGGTTAAGTGTCTGCCTTCTGCTCAGATCATGATCTCGGAGTCCTGAGATGGGCTCCCTGCTCGGCATGGAGTTTGCCTCTCCATCTGGCCCCACCACACCGCCCCCCCCGACCTTGCTGGTACGTGTGCTTGCTCTTTCTCTCTCTCAAATAAATAAAATCTTTTAAAGAATACATGTATATTCCAAAAATACTTTCTGAGGTTTATACCAATTTATATTGCCACCAACAATATAAGGTTGCCAATTCATTCTACTCTCTGTAGCTAGATAGTTTTCTAATCTCTGATGCTTTGGTAGACAAAAACAAAAAATTGTAGTTATTGTTTTAATTCTTACCTTATTACTAATAAGACTCTACTAGTAATTAGGTTGAATTTCCCCCCTCATATTTAGTAGTCAATTGTACTCCCTCCTCTGTGAACTATACGTTCAAGTCTTTAGTGTTTCTCTCATGTATTTTTATTATGAGCTCTTTATATACATATATATACACATGTATATATACCTTTATAGATATATATCTTTATATATAATATATATTAGATACAAATAAATAACTCTTTGCCACGGTTGTAGCAAATCTACCTAATTTGTCTTATAATGTTGTGCATGATTTTTATTTAGTCAAATACACTGACCTGTTCCTTTGTGATTTCTTCTATTGCTTTGTGCCTAGGAAGTCTTTCTCTCCCAGGAGAACTCCCAAGTGTTTCAATGTCTTCAGACCCTAAGCTGGGAACACTACTTTAACAAGCTAATGTGAAACGAGCTAGTGAAAGGAATAATTAGAAGGAACCCTGTTTCTTCTCTGCCAATGAATGGCGGGGTGGGGGGGACAGGAGACTGGACTTGTTAAGTTAGATTTCTCTGTATCATGAAGAAAGTATGCCTAAAACACCTGAGGAAAACAGTATGAAAAAAGCACATTAGTAAAACTGAGGCATATTGACAGGGCCACTGTCATTACTGGGTGGTGGGGGCGGGGGACGGAGTGTGTGTGGGCTGTGGTGTGCTGTCAGAGGACTACAGCAGACAGCCTGCAGGACTGCTAACATCACAGGGTTCAGAGACTACATTTCCACATGTATTGATTTTTAGCTCAGAAAAGGAGATGGTGACAAATTAGCAACTGCAATTTCCACTGTACCTTCTGAAAAGAATAATGGGTAAAAGGTAACTAAGACAAAATCCCCACCCATTATCTGGCATCAATTTTTATGTAGCTGTAAATTTAATTTCCTTATGTGTATGCAGAAGAATCATTATCCTGGTAGCTGGTTTAGCAATCTCTGTGTAGAGAGATGGGTAAAAAAGACATGATGGTAGGAACAAATTTAATTTTAAGGCACTGACAAGGAGATGCTAAAATTAGAATCTAGTTGGAGACAGCTTCAGAATTTCTTTTCTGGAACTTCTGAAAAATAACCTCACCACTCTAAGGGCATGTAGAATCATATACTAATCTCTCAAGATCTTCTCTGTATTTCTAACATTTCTACGCTGAAATACATCGACGTACAGTGCTTATGCCGTTAAAAAATTATAGGAGACAAATCATCATTCTACTTAAAGCAGTAAGTAAAGCTTAATTATCAATTAACAACTTCATATATATATGAGTCCACAGTAGATAAGAGAAAAAGTAGACAAGAACAAAAAACACCCCATAGATCATTTATAACCTACAATAGTGGAATAGGAAAGATAGGAACCGGAAGTGAGGTAATATCTGAGTACTTATTTAACCTGTCAGCTACAATGTCAGACATCTTACATATACTATCCTATTTAACCTCCACAACAACCCACTGAATGAAGACATTAGTATCCTCATTTTAGACTTCCTTTTTTTTTAAAAAACATTTTATTTATTTATTTGACAGAAAGAGAGATCACAAGTAGGCAGGCAGAGATAAGAGGGGGAAGCAGGCTCCCTGCTGAACAGAGAGCCTGATGCAGGGCTTGATCCCAGGACCCTGAGATCATGACCTGAGCTAAAGGCAGAGGCTTAACCCACTGAGCCACCCAGGCACCCAAGTATCCTCATTTTAGAGGATAAATTGGCTCAGATAAATTGATACCTTGCCTAAGGTCATTCACAACCATCATTGATGGAGTTGTGATCTGAACCTAAGTCTCTTTGCTAAAGTAACAGCTAATGTATATAGAACTTTTCATGTGCCAAGAACAGTCCTAAGGCTTTTAAATAAATTACTTCATTTACTCTTCCTAACAAACTTGGAGTTAAGAACTGTGATGATTCCCACTTTACAGATGAGGCAACTGAAGCACAGAGAGGAAGTCTCCTGCCAAAGTTAATATACCTAGTAAGTAGTAAGCTGGGATCTGCACCCACACAGTCTGGCTCCAGAGTCAAGGCTCTGAACGACTGCATGTCACCACCACTCCCATACTTGTACACTTCTTTTCCTTCCTCTTCTCATTCCAGAATGTGAAACTACTACGTGACGTTTGAAATAATTTCTAATCCAGAAACCTCCAAAAATAGTGAGATTAAGGGGCACCTGGATGGCTCAGTGAATTAAGCCTCTGCCTTCGGCTCAGGTCATGATCCCAGGGTCCTGGGATCCAGCCCGCCATCAGGCTCTCTGCTCATCGGGGAGCCTGCTTCCCTTCCTCTCTCTCTCTCTGCCTCCCTCTCTGCCTACTTGTGATCTCTGTCAAATAAATAAAATCTTAAAAAAAAAAATAAGTGAAATAAAATTATATCTTTTTTTTAAAAGAAATATTTTATTTATTTATTTCACAGAGCTGGGCGGAAAACAAGCAGAGGGAGTGGCAGGCAGAGGGAGAGGGAGAAGCAGGCTCTCCACTGAGCAGAGAGCCTGATATGCCGCTCGATCCTAGGACCTGGGCTGAAGGCAGACCCTTAAGCTAGTGAGCCACCCAGGCACCCCAGTGAAATAAAATTATAACTTATACTGTCTAATACTTGACAATTTAGAAAGTGTTGTTACATACTCTATTCCATTTAATCCTTCAAACAGTTATGTGAAATAGATAGGGAAGTATCCTTGGTTTATAGGAGAGCTCAGGGTGGTAAAGTGACTTGTCCAAGATGACACCATTACTAAAAGATTAAAAACAGGTCTGACCCAGGTCTTTGTACTTCTTACTGAATGTTTTCAACTACATCATGCCACCAAGAGGTGTTGAGAAATATCCCTTCCTCCTGCCAAGATGCTAGCTTACCTAGACGAGCCCTCGTCCTGGGTCCCTGCATCTGACTTCGCAGTTCAGGCCTCAGATGAAACTTCTTTGCTTCATCAACTAGATCCCTGCACTGCAAACTACAGCGGATGAAAGGCTGAAACACAGCAGACAGTACAGTGACCCCCAGGGGCCACATCTTTAATATACAAGTATAAATGGCACACATAGGAAGTAACTTCTTGATACAGAAAACCAGTTCCAAAAGGGCTGCTGGTAATAATTATGCAGTGGGCTTCCACAAATTAAGAGAACAATTTTTTAATAGACAATATATTATTACATGGTTCAAAAATCAAATGACGTAAAAAGATGTATTGAAAAGTATTCTCTCTCCGCCTCAGCAGTAGGCATTAACTCTTTTTATTAGTTTGTCTGTACATCCTTCCAGCGATTACACAAATATGAGTAGGAAATAGCTAATAACAATCTTAAGGGAAAACTGAAAGGCCTCTGTTAATTCCTGAAATGGTAGGAAGAAGTAAATCTTGCCTGAAATAACTTCCCCAAGGTTCACAGCACCATCACAATGCCCGTGTCTCCTGACGGAGCTCTGTACTGGGCAGCTCTCCTTTACATCCCCAGATTCACTCCACATCCTTCCCCACTCCGCTTGCTGGCTTAGAAGGCTGGCCTGCATGAAGCATGCCGTAGGGTCCCTAGGCCCTCTGGCTTCCGGCTGGGCTGAGCCAAGGAGGAGCTGTAGACGAGCTCAGAGGGAGAAGGGGAGCGAGGCCAGGCTCCCTCACTGCGGGATGGGCGGTGAATTTGGGATTTCAGTCTCCTGAGTTGGACTCAAGAGTCTGCACTACGAACCACAATGTAAAGAACAGAGTGAGGACTATATGAGTTGTTAGAAATTACAAATATGAAAAAAAGTTTGACACGTGACACTAACCAGCCTGCAACTTTTCTAATGTGACCTGGAAAACTGTGTATGTAGTTAATTCCCTAAGAGGTCTGGGGCTGGGCCAGGAGGAAGAACACATTCACTGATCTGATCTTTATTTATATGTTAAACGGCAGTATTTGCCCAAAATATGGTCTAGGTAAATCGATGATATATATGGTAAAAATTATGAAAACCTACCACACAGGAAGAACTTGGGCCAGAAAGACACTTTTATAAATAAACACAATATAACCCAAATTGGTACTAAAAATGCATCGAACTACTTTCATGTTGGTATCAGAAGTCAAAAACAGGCTTGATAATCAAAGCATCTTTTTCTGGGCTGTTTGGATCTGGAGCTAATGGAGAAGGGGACATTTATCACCTCATGCTGCTTATGTAAAACACATAGGGACATATAAAACAGAAAGACAAGAAAACAAAAATTAAACCATAGGTTTCCATCTCCAGAAGGCTGACTTGCCAAGCGATTGTCTAGAGACTAGTACCTAGCGCCGCCCTCCGCGGCATTCCTAGACAGGCGAGCTAATGTAGGCTCATAACCAATTCTGAGGACACAATACTAAGTTGCAAGAAATATTCAAGGCTTTGGACCCTGTGTGTTCTGCGTGCCTTACCTCAGCATCTATTACGTCTGTGATGTACCTGGGGGTCAGCAGGGGCATCCGGACGTACTGCAGTAGGTCAGGCAAGGATTCTTCTCGCTCCTTCTTGGCATGCTTCACCCAGTTGATGACAGCTTCAAAGACGGGCTCTTCAGAATCCACCTAAAAGTGTGTAATTACACAGCAGAGAACTCTGTTTTTCCAATGATCTCAAAAGCAACCGTGCTTTCTCCTTCCTGTTCCCCATGCTCTCCCACCTTTATTTCTTCTCTTCCAGAAATTGCTAAGCACTTGGGAAAACACTTGTCCCACATGACTCACTAAGACCAATTAAAGAGCTGCAGTCAAACTGGATTTAAAAAAAAATCTGAGGGGCGCCTGGGTGGCTCAGTGGGTTAAAGCCTCTGCCTTTGGCTCAGGTCATGATCCCAGAGTCCTGGGATCGAGCCCCATGTCGGGCTCTCTGCTCAGCAAGGAGCCTGCTTCTCTCTCTCTCTCTGCCTGCCTCTCTGCCTACTTGTGATCTCTGTCTGTCAAATAAATAAATAAAATCTTAAAAAAAAAAAACTCTATTAGAATTCTTTAAACAACAACAACAAGAACAACGGGCCTAATAAACCATCGGACACAAGTTGGCTTTTACTTCAGAAGTTTTTCCGTTCCTGAATTTTTTTTCTGGTCATTTCTGAAACTTTACAAGGGGAGGAGGAATCTGTTGCCCTATTCAAAAGTGGGTTTTTGTTGTTGTTGTTGGTTGTTTTTTAAAGGAATTGCTCTTTGCTCAATGTGGGGCATGAACTCACAACTAAGCTAAGATCAAGAGATGCATGCTCTACCGACTGAAGCAGCCAGGTGCCCCCCAAAATCAGCTCTTAAGATAACTTGTGTTCAGTAAGTGTTGTCTGAGGACTTCCAGGACTGCTCCCCAACTCTTCCATCCAAGCCAATGAGGCGGGAACTTCTCTTATGTCATTATGCTATAATGCTGCAGTTTCCTAAGAAGTGTCCATTAGCATCTAAACAATTCCTATTTATCAGGCACTGTGCTTGGAGATGATAAATATAATTAATCATTTGGGGAGTGTATCTGTTCTGAGGTACCTTTCAGAATGTGACAGTGCCTAGACAAAGACATCATTCTGTGAACTTTTCCCAAGAACTAAAAATAGAGACAATGTCTCAGAATATTCATTCATTGGCTTTACTAAAAACCTACTAAGTGCCAGCCACAGGGCTGGAAGCTGGTTATACACTGGTAACAAATCAGACATGAACTTTGTTTTTATGCAGGAAGAGAACGCAAAAATGAACAATCCCACTTTGTCATTATATACCATGTAGGAAAAGTACAGGGGCTAAGAGACAGAATAACACGAGGTTTCCTAATTCAGACTGATGGGTCAGAAAAGGCCTTCCTGTAGAAGAAATACATTTCAATCTGATGAATGGGTAGCAGTTAGCCAGGAAGAGTGAGAGAGGACTCCAAGGCAAAGAGAAGAGCACAGCAAAACCCTCGAGCTGTACTGCCCAACACGGTAGTCACTAGCATGTATGGCTATTTGTAGTTACATTAATTAAAATTAAGTTAAGTTGGGGCGCCTGGGTGGCTCAGTGGGTTAAGCCGCTGCCTTCGGCTCAGGTCATGATCTCAGGGTCCTGGGATCGAGTCCCGCGTCGGGCTCTCTGCTCAGCGGGGAGCCTGCTTCCTCCTCTCTCTCTCTGCCTGCCTCTCTGCCTACTTGTGATCTCTGTCAAATAAATAAATGAAATATTTAAAAAAAAAATTAAGTTAAGTTAAAAACTCAGCTTCTCAGTCAACTAGCCACATTTCAAGTGCTCAGCAGCCACATGTGGCTACGGATTAGCAAACCGGACGGCACAACTATCGATCCTCTCCGTCTTCACATCACAGTCTACTGGACAGCACTGTCCTAGAGCAAAAACAGACAGACTACAGGCCGGTGTAGTAGAATGAATGAGGCAGGGGAAGAATGGCAAAAGATCAAACTGGAGAGGTAGCCAAGGGATAGCTCAGAGAGGCATTAGAAGACTGGAATTTACTCTAGCAGCAATGGAAAACCACTAAAAGGTTTCAACCAAGCTTGTGATATGATCATACTGATGTTTGCAGATTACCCTGACTACCATGGGTAGAACAGTTTAGAAGGGCCAAGAGCTGGGATACCAATTAGAGGCTCCTCTGGTACATTAGGCAAAAGGTGACGGGTGCTTTGGGGTACCTGAGTGGGGTGCCTTGGTGATGGGTGCTTTGGGGTGCCTTTGGCTTAGGCTATGATCCCCAGAGTCCTGGGATCAGGCCTTGTGTCAGACTCCCTGATCAATGGGGAGTCTGCTTCTCCCTTTCTCTCTGCCACTCCCCCTGCTTGTGCTCTCTTTCTGTTAAATAAATGAATAAGATCTTAAAAAAAAAAAAATAAAAAGCAACAGGTGCTTAGACTATGGCAGTGGTGAGAGAAATTTATGCACCAAATCTATGGGAGGTCAAACTAACCCAGCCGCCTGATGCATTAGATACAGAGACCTGTGCAGAAGGCGGTCCACAATTTAAAGTCTTTTTTTACAGACAAGGACAAGCTAATAGTTGTAAATAGCTACATGTTAGGCTCTGATATAGTCTAGGTTTAAATGAGATTTATCAATTTATAAAGGGGTTTTCCAATCCTAAGCAGATATCCTTGATCTCACTGAAGATGGAATAAACTAGTATTGCAGAGAAACAACTAAACTGGGAGGAAAAAACCCCTGCATTAATACTTCACTATGGAGAAAAATTTCCCCATCATAAATTTTCACAGGGTACTATTTTATGTATTGGATACTGGTATTTAATGATCAGAATAGCCCTATGCACAAAGCACAATTACTATCTATGGCAGAGGAAACTGAAGATCAGTGGTTAGGTTAACATGTGTCACACAGCCAAAATAAACCCCAGGATGATTCTAAAGCCCACGTCGTTTTAACCAGTACAATATACTGGTTCCCATTGCGTTAAATACTGCCATTTTATATAATTAAGAGGAAGTATTAGTTGGGGAGTAAAACATCTGGTTCCTCTTTCTGGCTGGTATATGGACGAGAAAAAAATGTGCCATTTGCTGTCTTTCCAGAAAAGGAGACAGTCGCAGTTTCTGAATAAAAGTTAGTCTTTTGCTGTACCTGTTCCATTTAATTTTATTCCAAAGTTTATATAGTTCTTTTTTTTTTTTTTTGAGAGAGTTTTTTTTTTTTTTTAAAGATTTTATTTTATTTATTTGAGAGAGAGAGACAGTGAGAGAGAGCACGAGCGAGGAGAAGGTCAGAGAGCGAAGCAGACTCCCCATGGAGCTGGGAGCCTGATGTGGGACTCGATTCCGGGACTCCAGGATCACGCCCTGAGCTGAAGGCAGTCGTCCAACCAACTGCGCCACCCAGGCGTCCCCCAAAGTTTATATAGTTCTAAAACAAATGATTGCTGTGGCTGCTTGCTGATTTGGTCAATGAGAAACTAACTAGGCAACCTGCTCATAGTTTCTTGGAACAGAACAATCTGAAGCCAGATTGCCCAGATAGGAGGACTGGTTCTACCACTTACTAGCTCTCATAGGATGGGTACCCTCAAAGCCTCAGTTTCTTCCTTTGAAAAGTGGAGACACTTTTGAGAACTACATTAGATAAGATATACCATTAATATGGATAACGTATATGGATATATAAGGTATATGGATATGGATATGGTATATCCATATTAATGGTATATCTTATTAATGGTGTATATAGTATTAAGGTATATGCCGTATTATTACCAATAATACCAAGAATGGTACCGTTAAAATGAAAAGTCCAGAGTACAGGGATTTTTATCTTTTTTGTCCACAATCAGATCGCAGGCACACGGAACTGTTCTGGATACACCGCAAGTACCCAACATATATTTAATAGAGGAACCAATAGTAAATGCTGAGTAAGTTTTAGCTCTTTTATTATTATGCGCAGTAAAATTTCAAGTCTATGGTACTCATCCTATGTACTGTATTTTCTCATGTATGGATAAATCAAGAAAAATCAAGATATTCTAGCAAGTTACCAGTTTCCCAAGTCTGAAGAATGTGCCATTTGTCTATACCTGGCATTTCAGTGCATGGACACAATGTCCTACCATAACAAGAATGAGAACAAAACCTTAGAAATATTTGGCTCAGTAACATTTGTAACAGCAGCTTCTCTGGACTAATATGACACCATGTCGAACTGTAATATGATTCCTCTTCAGTTGGGAACAATGTCACCAAAGTGCCCTAACCAATTTTCCCTCAGAAAATTCAGTAGGGGAAAAAAAAAAAAAAGAAAGAAAATTCAGTAGGGAAAGGCAAAAAGAAAAAGTTGGCTAAAATTTGATAAGAGACATTATTAATACTATTTATTATATTACATAAAAATCTTAGTTTTAATAAATTAATTATCATTGGGTTTACAAAAGTATATTATAGGATTTCTTTCTTTCTTTCTTTTTTTTTTTTTTTAAGATTTTATTTATTTATTTGAAAGACAGATCACAAGAAGGCAGAGAGGCAGGCAGGAAGTGAGAGGAGGAAGCAGGCTCTCTGCGGAGCAGAGAGCCCGATGCAGGGCTCGATCCCAGGACCCTGAGATCATGACCTGAGCTGAAGGCAGAGGCTTAACCCAGTGAGCCACCCAGGCGCCCCTATTACAAGATTTCTTTAGCAAATTCCTTCCATAGCACTTACAAAATTCATCAGACTTTGATTCTTTCCAATATTCAACTGAGGTGCCACGAATTTCTGGGCTCTGTGAGGCATTTTCTGGGAGCTACTAACTAGAGAATTCGACCACTGGAAATTAATGCTTTGGGCTTCAAAGACCTCTCTAGCCCTATATTGGACTTCTCACTCCAACTGTCAGCCTAACTACAGATCTCCTGCAGTAAAAACTCGGCTAAGCTACTGACACTGTAATTTAGCATTAGGACTGACCAACATCCTTCTTGCTGGGGTAAGTCACTGAACCCTTGCCTGCCCACAGGTAGTTTCCCCTCTGCTAGGTGAAAAACAACTCCTTCAGAGCTCAGTTCACATGTCCCTTCTTCCCACTCTGTCCCACTCCCAGCCCTGTCAGGCATTTATCATTCGCCTCCTGCTTATGGTCACCAACCTTTTTTCACTTCTTTTTTTTTTTTTAAAGATTTATCCATTTATTTGACAGAGAGAGAGAGACTCCAAGTAGGCAGAGAGGCACGCGGGGAGTGGGGGGGAACAGGCTCCCCACTGAGCAGAGAGCCTGATGTGGGGCTCCATCCCAGGACCCTGGGATCATGACCCAAGCTGAAGGCTGAGGCTCAACACACTGAGCCACCCAGGTGCCCCTTTTCACTTCCTTTTTGATCCACTTCCTTCTTAAAAAATTTTATTTATTTATTTTAAAAGATTTTATTTATTTGAGAGAGAGAATGTGAGAGGGAGAGCATGAGAAGAGGGAGGGTAAGAGGGAGAAGCAGACTCCTCGCCAAGCAGGGAGCCCAATACTTGACCCCAGGACTCCAGGATCATGACCTGAGCTGAAGACAGTCGAATAACCAATTGAGCCACCCAGGCACCCCACTTCCTTTTTGATCCACTTCCTTTTTGATCTCATTTTAACTTAGAAGGTTTAATTCTTCTTTTTCTCTAACTTCTTCACTTTGAATAAGTTCATTACTCTCATTTATACTCTGTAAGTTTTGTCTTTTTGTCTGTTCTCTACCACTACACGGTGAACTACTGAAAACAAGAACTGTATCTCACTCACTTTGGGACCCATAGCACCTGGCACGTATAGTTTATTGCGAATATCTACTGCTGTATACCAGAAAGTCTTAATAAATGTTTGTAAAATGAATGAATAGTAGAGAAGTGTTCTACAGAAATCTACTTTATTTCCAATTTCTGCTTATTCTACACACTCTTTAATAGTGATTCTTGGGACACCTGGGTGGCTCAGATGGTTGAATGTCGGCCTTTGGCTCAGGTTGTGATCCCAGGGTCCTGGGATCAAGTCCCACATCGGACTCCCTGCTCAGGAGGAAGTCTGCTTCCCCCTCTGCCTGCTGCTCCCCCGCTTGGCCTCACGCTCTCACTCTCGCTCTCCGTGGCAGATAAATAAAATCTTAAAAATGGTCAGTTGTAAGACATCTAGAGAAACATTAAAAAAAAAAAAAAAAAGGTGACTCTTAACCATTGGGATCATGAAGGTGGCTAACTCCCTCCCATAAAAATGCAAATAAATTTGGCATATAATCTCAGGGTATTGAGTGAAACCTTTGGAACCAATACTGACAACTCGATTAAGGTGCCCTCCTACAGAAACACAGTAATTCCACTTTGTTTTTCCCAAGTTCTGTAATGGCCCAGTCTTGAAGAAACCCGAATACTAAGCCAGATTTGTACCTGAATCTCATCACATTTGATTAGCTTTTCCACCTCTCCTTGACTTAGAAGAATGAATTCTTCATGCTGTACCACTTCAGGAAAATGCTTCTGGCTAAAAACCTCAGCTGCTTGCATCAGGTCAACACAGTTGTGAGTTTCAGCAAAATCCCTGATACCCAGGCAATTGGAGGGGTCCAACTGACTTTCCAAGAATTCACAGCAGGCTTGCTTCACACCTAGGACAAACACAGACAACGAACACTTCAGGGTACTTGACCAGGTGTGAACTGGTCTACATCCTTGGATCGAGG
Organism: Neogale vison; assembly: GCF_020171115.1. Taxonomy (NCBI): domain Eukaryota; kingdom Metazoa; phylum Chordata; class Mammalia; order Carnivora; family Mustelidae; genus Neogale; species Neogale vison. Next base: position 71,832,692 of record NC_058100.1, read on the forward strand.
TATCTTCTTTACAAATCTTCTCTACAAGGTAACAGAGGAATCCTGGCTCAACACCTGATGATCAGATTAGAAATTTTATGCTTAAGGAATTCAATTTCTGTTTCATGTGCTATGTGACCTTGGCCTTCACAACTATGTCTCTGTTTTGGCTTTAAAATAAGTATAGTAAGACAAACTGTTTCTATGGACACTGGCACAATTAAAAATGCCTATAAGCCTCTTGGGAATCAAGCTTTTATAAAACCAATCACAATTTAACATAATGTACCCAATTTCTACTCTATATGCAAACTTACTGAAAGACTCCAATGAAGGAAAACTAGAAGATACTAACACCAATATTTTATTTCTCTAATTGACAAGTTCAGATCATAAATCTAACTTTACAGCTGTGCAATAGTGCAAAAGCTTCACATTGTTTTCAATCATGTATTAAAAAATAAAAATTTTCAACCATGTGTTTGAAAAAACTGAAAATCATAGAAACATCAGGGCAGATTAAGAAAGACAGACTGGGAATACGAACGTTTAATCCTGTGAAAACATTATACACTTTCATTTTTGCATGTCAATTTAAATTTCCAAGAGATAGTTTACATTCAAAAATTAGAAGTACAAAAGGGTTTACCATGAATAATCCCTCGGCCTCCCTATCTACCTGGCCATCTAGTTCCTTTCCATGTAGGCCATGAATAGTTAAGTTACCAGTCTCCTGTGTTTCCCCGTAGAGTTAGTGTATACATATATGTAAGAAAATGTGTCTATCATTCCCTCTTCCACTTTTTAAAAAACAGAAAAGGCGTAAATACTCTCTTTAAAAGAGCCGAATACTCACATGTGGAGAGGTTCTTTTGAAATTACGATTGAAATCTGATCTTCTGTGCAACAAGCAGTAAACATGAATGCCTACAGTCTGTCTCTGTAATTTTCAGGATTAAGTTTACACCATTAATTTTAAACATTCCCAAGGCTACCCTGGCACAACAGCAATTTTAACATCCGTACCTTTCAGCTGGAGCAGACAGGCTGCAGGGAGCAGTTCTTGCACATTCTCCACTGTCACGTGTACAGTTTCAGTGTACACAAAGTCCAACAGAATTTCCATGGTAGAAGCAGTTAAACCTTGAATATCAACATAAGGTTTTCCCTTCTCCGAAAGCTGAAGATTCAAAGGATATGAAATAATGGTGGTTATACTTCCCATGAGATGAAGGCAGAATCTCATATCCAAGAGCTTGAAGGAATGTTAACAATTGAATAAACAGCTTTAAAAAATTATAGTCTAATTTGTTTGATTTGTATAAAGCAAATATGGCATATATTTGTAGCTTTTCAAATTGGGGGCAGCTGTATGTAACCCAAGAGCACACAGTGAGGTGACACCTTGGAATATCAATTTTACTAGTAAATAATTTAAAACACTACTTTTGTAATAAAACAAACATAGATCTATTACAGAATAGAATGCAAGAATTCCGTGAACATACACTACTGTGCCCCTGAGCTTTCACGGTAAAACTCAAAATTTCAATGACGTTTCATGCTTGTAGAGGATCCTGTGGCTTACAGCTCCAGACCCTCCTACTACTCAGTATTGTTCTGTTTGTCCTGTTTCAATGACGTTTCATGCTTGTAGAGGATCCTGTGGCTTACAGCTCCAGACCCTCCTACTACTCAGTATTGTTCTGTTTGTCCTTATACTACACTTGGTAATGATGAAACATGCAAGTCATCTTAAGGGACCTTCTACTGTGACACTGAATGTAACTGAACTTTTGATACTTTTTCAAAATATTGGGTTGAGTCTATTTTGGGATTACTGAATTGTTAGTGGCATATTTAATCCTTAACTTGAGTTACGAGTATCACAAAGGATAGATAATCACAGAACACTTTGACCAAGAGTGGAATTCTTCAGTTTTACAGGACAGTAAACTACCTGGAAACTGATTACCTTATGAAAATTTTATTACATCTTAACCTTAGTTAGAAATTAAAATTACAAAACTTCCATTACAAACTAAATGACTTTATCATCTTTGACTTCTCCATAAGCCCAAAATAATACTCAAGAAGTATTCTCGGGGCGCCTGGGTGGCTCAGTGGGTTAAAGCCTCTGCCTTCAGCTCAGGTCAGACGATCCCAGGGTCCTGGGATCAAGCCCCGCATTGGGCTCTCTGCTCAGCAGGGAACCTGTTTCCTCTTCTCTCTCTGCCTGCCTTGCTGCCTACTTGTGATCTCTGTCAAATAGATAAATAAAATCTTAAAAAAAAAAAAAAAAGTATTCTCTACCAAAGCCAATAACAAAATCAACCCCTAACATTAAAAATGTCATTAGTGGGGCACCTGGGTGGCTCAGTGGGTTAAGCCTCTGCTTTCCGCTTGGGTTGTGATCCCAGGGTCCTACAATCAAGCCCCACATCAGGCTCTCTGCTCAGTGGGGAACCTGCTTCCCTCCTTCTCTCTGCCTGCTTCTCTGCCTACTTGTGACCTCTGTCTGTCAAATAAAGAAATCTTTAAATCTTTAAAAAAAAAAGTCGTTAGTAATCATTTTGGAAAAATGTTTTATTAACATTGCAAAAAGTAAAAATATTTACAGATACATATAAGTAAATCTATTCCAGAAATTTCTTATTCAACAAACCATATTCCCATCAAATGACTTAAATATGAAAACATTTTGCTATTTATTAACTCAGAACAATTTATAGTATCATTTCACATTTATATTTGCTTTACAATTTTTCCAAGTGCTCCTTATTTCCTATTATTTCACCTAATTCTCACAGCAACCTGGTAAAGATTTAGAGGTCTGGTATTATTCCCATTCAAAGCAGTTATGTGACTTAACCAAGGTATCTTAACTAGTAAGAGACAGCTAAAACTCAGGTCCTTTTGTCTCACTCAAACGATTTTTTTTTTTTAAAGATTTTATTTATTTATCAGAGAGAGGGAGAGAGAGCGAGCACAGGCAGACAGAATGGCAGGCAGAGGCAGAGGGAGCCCAAGGAGCCCGATGTGGGACTCGATCCCAGGACGCTGGGATCATGACCTGAGCCGAAGGCAGCTGCTTAACCAACTGAGCCACCCAGGCGTCCCTCAAACGATCTTTTCATTGGACTTCATTCAAGGAGCATTTCAGGGCTGGAAGAGAACAATGAAACCATCTAGTTCAACTACTTTATTTTAAAGATCAACCCAATGAAGTTAGATGGTTGTCAGGGTTCACAAAGCACTGATAAGAGAACTGAGTCTCGGACCTAGATCTCTGGACCCTCTCCTTTGTATCAGTAACTTTCAAAAATAAAGACAAACCATCTGGCATTTTCTTGCCTAATACCAGTTTTTAAAGGAAGACTATAAAATAATCCCTGATGAGAAAAAAGAAAGAATTCTTTTATAGAACTCCATACCAATTTCAATGTGCAGAGAGAGCAAAGACAGGCTAATTTTCCTCAAACTGACAAAGAACAGGATGTACAATATATAATTAGTAGTCAGCAGTCCTGCTCCATTAGTACCTCATGCTCAGCAGCTGCTGAGGGAACCTTCCTTACCCAGTTAAATGCCAACTGCTTCTGATGCTCCTGGGCAGTTATTGTTTCTGGAGGAAAACAGGACGTGATCGGTGATGTTGTATTATACAAGAGCGTTTTAAAATTAGCCTGAATTAGCAGGAATGATCTGGCAGGTTTCCATGTTTTTCCTACCAGCCATGTGACCAAGCATTGGCTCAGAGCATCATAAACTATTTTGGCTTTGAAATTATAGAATATAAAAATCTGCATATCAGAGGCTGAGGAAGCACAGTAGTTAAAATTTGTATAAAGCAACTAAGTAAGATTTGTATAAAGCAATATGGCATATATTCATAGCTTTTCAAATATGGCATATATTGTTTAGATTTAGAGTCAGAAAATTTAGGAGTAAACCCCACCTCCATTTATAAGCCACGTGACCTAAGGCAAGTCATTTAATATCGGGGACCTTGTTTCTTCGTTTGTAAAATGAGATGGCAACATATAACTCTAGGGTGAATGAGATATAACCATCACTCTCCTATTCAGATCCAACAACAACATCTTCACTAAGGTAAAATGATGAAAGAAAATACTGATGGTTTTTTTTTTTTTTTAAAGATTTTATTTATTTTATTTGACAGAGATCACAAGCAGGCAGAGAGGCAGGCAGAGAGAGGGAGGAGGAAGCAGACTCCCTGCTGAGCAGAGAGCCCGATGCAGGGCTCGATCCCAGAACACTGAGATCATGACCCAAGCCAAAGGCAGAGGCTTTAACCCACTGAGCCACCCAGGCGCCCCGAAAATACTGATGGTTTAAAAAAATGTCTTTTAAGATTTGAGAAAGAGGGAGAGAGAGCACGTGCACATGCTCACAAGCAGGAGGAGAGGGAGAAGCAGGCTCCCCTCGGAGCAGGGAGCCCAACGTGGGGCTTGATCCCAGGACTGCAGGATCATGACCTGAGCCAAAGGCAGAGGCTTAAGGAACTGAGCCACCAAGGTATGCCCCGTTTTCATTTTTTTTTTTTTTTTTTAATTTTTAAAGGGGCGCCTGGGTGACTCAGTCAGTTAGGCCTCCAACTCTTGATTTTGGCTCAGGTCATGATCTCAGGGTTGTTTAGACTGAACCCTGCGTTGGGCTCCCCACCAGAGATTCTTTCTCTTCCTCCCTCTGTCTGCCCCTTCCCCCGTCCCTGCTTGCGTGCTTTCTCTCTTAAAAAAATTTTTTTGCAGGGGCGCCTGGGTGGCTCAGTGGGTTAAGCCGCTGCCTTCGGCTCAGGTCATGATCCCAGGGTCCTGGGATCGAGTCCCACATCGGGCTCTCTGCTGAGCGGAGAGCCTGCTTTCCTCTCCCTCTCTCTCTGCCTGCCTCTCTGCCTACTTGTGATCTCTCTCTGTCAAATAAATAAATAAAATCTTTAAAAAATAAATAAATAAATAATTTTTTGAAAATAATGTTGACATGAGATATTTCAGACATATGCATAAATACAGATACATGATATAATACACTGGTATACTCTCACTCAAGCTTCAAGACTTGGGTGGCTCATAAGTTAAGCATCCAACTCCTGATTTTTAAATTATTTGACAGACAGAGATCACAAGTGGGCAGAGAAGCAGGCAGAGAGAGAAAGGGGGAAGCAGGCTCTCCGCTGAGCAGAGAGCCCGATGCAGGGCTCGATCCCAGGGCCCTGGAATCATGACCTGAGCAGAAGGCAGAGGCTTTAACCCACTGAGCCACCCAGGTACCCCCAACTCCTGATTTCTTGATTTCAGCTCAGGTCATGATCTCAGGGTTGTGAGATCAAGCCCTGTGATAGGCTCCATGCTCAGCTTCCCTTCTCCCTCTGCCTCTACCCCCTACTCCCGTACTCTCTCAAATAAATAAATCTTTATAAAGAATTCAAGATAATTGATTTAAAATTTAAAAAACCAGACTTGCGATTTTGAAAAATAAAAAAAGTTGCAGTGTTCTCTGTTGTTTGGCTTTCTAAAAGCACTTCACAATATATTCAAGAGGCTCACTCTACATTTTAAGTATTCTGCCAACTACTAAAGCAGTTAAAAAAAAAAAAGGATTTATTTATTTATGGGGGTGGGGGTGGGGGCAGAGAGGGAGAGATGCTTCAAGCAGACTCCCAGCTGAGTGGAGAGGACCAGGAGGGAAGGCAGGTTCGTCTCATACCCATGAGATCACAACCTGAGCTGAAACTAAGAGCCGCTTAACTGGCTGAGCCACTCAGACACCAATCAAACAGTCTCTCTTTCTTTCTTCTTTCTCTTTTTTTTTTTTTTAAAGATTTTATTTATTTATTTGACAGACAGAGATCACAAGTAGGCAGAGAGGCAGGCAGAGAGAGAGAGAAGGAAGCAGGTTCCCTGCTGAACAGAGAGCCCGATGTGGGACTCGATCCCAGGACCCTGAGATCATGACCTGATCAGGCAGCGGCTTAACCCACTGAGCCACCCAGGCGCCCCTCTTCTTTCTCTTTTAAAGATTTTATTTATTTATTTGACAGAGAAAAAGAGAGAGGGAGGGAGAGAGAGAGGGCATGGCGGGGGTAGAGGGGCAGAGAGAGCAGGCTCCCTGCTGAGCGGGGAGCCCAATGTGGCTCAATCCCAGGACCTTGGGATCATGCATGACCTGAGCCGAAGGTGGACGCCTAGCCAAGAGAGCCACCCAGGCGCCCAACAGTCTTTCTTCATAACTATAAGCACAACCTTTTTTCTTGTCAAGTCAACCTTTGCCTTATTCCCTTTAACTGCTTACACCCCACAGCCAGCATCCTTTTCCAGGTTAAACTCCATACACCTATGCCGTCATGCAGTCATTTATTAAGTCGTCCTCCTCTCATCTGAAATTACTCTGAATCTACGCTGGTCGCATGACTGGTGATTTTCTTCATATACTGTTAGGTGGAGTTGGATGAGGACTAAATCCTACTCTTCTTTCCTTCCCTCCCCATTATCCTCCTCAAATTCACTTTAAAATATTAGACTTTAGAAGGAGAAAAAAACCAGGAAAACAAATTTTAAAAGTAAGTAAAATCCAGTAGCTGACATTTGTGTTTTACCACATGCCAGACACTGCTCTATTTTCTCAAATAACTGTCACAATAACCATATGTGATTGCACATTGCAAATACCCCTAATTTAGAGATGAGGAAACTAAGACATCGTCTAAAGGCAGATTTTGACCACAGTCTGCCCACCGAACCACCATACTATAGATATATACTATTACATCAAGCTTCTATTATTTTATCCAATGAGATGAGACAACTACAAGGTTACAAGTATGCGTTTCATTTGTGAGGCGGTGACTGACCACTTACCTCGCTGGTGAACATGGCACAGAAATAGTCGCTACAGGCAGCTAGCACAATCCGATGGGCAGGGAAGTCTTTCTGCTCTACTCTCAGGGTCACATCACAGAGGGTGTTGCTCTTCCGGAGAGAGTTCATTGAATTGAGAATGGATTTAGCGTGAGTATTTGTCATTATGTCTTTGGGGGCCATAATGCCTCCCATCAAGCAATATGGAGAAGGAATGAAAGGGGTCCTTGGATGCTGCACGTGCAAGAGAAAAAAAACCCAGAGCACACTTGAAGGACTAGGAAAATTAAACATATTCAGTTAGTTATACAAATTGAGGCGGCTTCCTCAGACCAAACACAAGTAGAGAGTACTCCTACTACTGGTCTTCACACAACACTCTAGCCACAAACCCAAGTAAAAACAATCTCCTCTTCCTACAAATTCCAATATCGAGTGCCCCTATCACTTGACATTTACTATAATCAATACTCAACTGTACTTTAAATGGAAAAAAACCCCATACATATCTTGCATATCTTCACAATGCTGTCACAGTCTCAAATGATAAAATGAAAAGATAAAATTTCCTAGAGGTGTGATATCACTATTACTTAATATACATAAATAGATTAAGTAGGTAAGTATTTAGAGGATAGGATTCTGTTTTATATATATTTTTTCCCTATACTAGCAGGTGTACCTTAAATGTTTAGATATCAAATGCAAGAAAAGAAAGATTGTGTATTCAACTTAGAGCAATAAAGGCCAGAGTCACTGAAAATAACTTTTTTCTAAAGAAATATGCAAAGAATTATTATGACTTCCAAATATATCTGGATTTCTTCTTAAAATGACATTTCATATGAGGACCCATTACCTACACTACATAATGGAAATACTGCAAGCTTACCTATGGGCTCTCATGTGATTAAGTTATTGAAGGCTCTACATTAGTAGCAAATGTCCAGTAGTAATTCTTCTATACTGAAACCAAGAGCCTAATTATTAGGGTAGAAACCTATTAAAACTCCACTACTAATTTCACTGCTATAGCCTGTCACTTGCAAAGTTCACTTACATGCACCAAGTTAAAAAAAAACCCAGTAATACATTCTTATTAAAAAGACCCAATGTACTTTTTACTTTCTTGGTTGTTGACAGGCTTTAGTGACTTTTTTTTTTTTGTCTCAAGGACAATTTCTGGGGAATGAAATGGGATGGTTATTAAGAGTCTACTTGGAATCTATAACTTTCTGATATAATCCAAGGGAAAAAAAATTAAACAATGATCTTCAAGAGTCCACAACTCACAACCATAATTTTTGAATAGCACAAACGAGATCCTAAATTCTCATCTACTTCTATATGCAGTTAGCATTATTTATAAGAACTCTACATAAGCTCTCCAACAACCTGCAAGATCCATTTTACAGAACAGGAGGCGATTCGTCAAAGTATATGACGTTTTTCAAAAGTATTTTCCTTAAGTCTATTTACTTCCAATTCTGGAGAATTAAGAAAAAATCTGAACAGATGCCCATTTTCGGTGAAGATTTTCTGAGTTACCACAGGGCTCAGCCCAGGACTGGATTTTACAGTTTGTGTCACAACCGACAGTTAACCTTAATTCAGTGTAGTCTTCCTCCTTGGGCATTCCTGCCTCATCAGGCAAAACCTCAGCCCTATCTTTCCCTCTCACCTTTCTGGAACTTCTGTTAACATCTGAATAGAAGGGTTCCACCACGGAAGACTCGGGAGGAGGGCGAGAGCGGAAAGATGTCAAATTCTGGAGAGACTAAATTCCAGGTGGAAGAAGAGGAGGATTCCAGGTGGGAGAAGGAAAGACAGCCTTCCCTTCTGACAACACCGGGAACAGCTCTGGCAGTTCCAGGTGGAGGTCCTGGAGGGGCGCGGTCAGGAAGGGGCTGAGAGGAGGACGCTCTACACCAGAAACGCCCCCGGCCCCGCAAGCCTCCCTCAAGTCTCCGGCAAGCCTCCCTCAAGTCTCCGGCGTCTCTGCCTTCCAATCCCGAGGGAGTCGATGGATGGGGGAAGGGCCGTAAGCGGCAGCCAGGGGCTAGGAAGGGAAGGGCAGAGCTGCCTGCCACCTCCTCCTGCAACTCACCTCCGCTCGCGGGCCCACCCAGCCACGCCGGGCCTGTTCCCCGCCCGTGGGGATTGGGTGGGGCGCGGGGCCAGCAGCCGGCTCAGGAGGAGCCCAAGCGCTGCCGCCGCCCCGACCCGGAGGTTCTGGAGCCGTCACCGTGGTCGTCCGGGATCTCGCCTCCGCGGCCGCGCGACGTGATGACGTAATGCAACTCGAGACCCGCCCTCCTCCCGGTCCCCGGTTGCGTCACGTGAGCAAGAGGCGTCATGTGACCTTCAGGTACCCGGGGGCCGGCTTCGGCCCACTTAGAGAAAGGCGGAAAGAAAAGGTGGGGCAGGGTGGGGTCCGGCAAAGAGGGGGGGGTGTACAGTTTTCTGCCGCGTGATGGGCTGAGACCAGATTCTGCCCGAGTCGCCCGAGACCCGGCAGATGGACGCGATTCCACGTTTCTAAACTCAAGGGCTGGTTGCAGGAAGCATCTTTTACCTGCCGGGTTTTCGGGAACCCTCTCACATCGAGAAAACCCACGGGGGCTTCAAGTTTCTTTGCGTCCATTGTCCACAACGGCCTTATCCCGCGGACCATGGCTGTGGGGAGAATCCTCTGAGCCTTGCGATCCACTGACCTCAGCATTCTCTGCATCATAATGGGCCTATCATCACCCTCGAGGTGGTTCTCCTCTACTTCTTGTAGTGCAGGGCAAAGAAGTGGAAGGAACTTGTGGTCACTAGAAGTTGGACGCTGTGAGGGAAATTGCAAAGGATCGTATGGGAAGTCCCAGTAGTCATCATATCCCCCTCTTTCTCTTCTGCTGGCTTTTCACCAGCTCGCGGGTGCAGAGTGTTCAGTTTAGGAATTTTGTTTCTAACTGATTCTGGCATACTTATCTTAGTGGTCTAGAGGGGAATGAGAAATTACCAACTTCTATGCATGTCCAAACTATTTTTGATGGTACAGTGCTTCTGCCTTATCCATGGGGGATATGTTCCAAAGCTCCCAGAGGATGCTTGAAATCTCAGATAATGCTGAATACTGTTTTTGCTATGTTTTTTTCCTGTGCATATGTATCATGAAGTTTAATCGTTAAGTTAGGCATAGTAAGAAATTAACAACAGTAGTAAAACAGACTATACCAACACACTAAAAGTTGTGTGAATGTGATCGCGCTCTCTAAAACTATCGTACAGTATCCACTGTTCTCTTGATGATGTGAGATTATAAAATGCCTACGTGATGAGATGAAGTGAAGGGAATGATGTAGACACTGTAACATAGTGTTAGGTTACCCACTGACCTGGCCATATGTCTGGAGCATCACCTGGTTCCAGAGATCAGTGACCACCAGTAACCGAAATTGTGAAGGGAGAACCACTGTACTGTTTTCCTTTGTAGGACCTTTAATTTACGGATAATAAAATGATAGCCTAGTGGATAGCAATCTAATTTTACAGTGTTTCCATCTTTTGTTAACATCTCTCTCTGATCTAAAAGTATTCCTGATTGGGCCACCTGGGTGGCTCAGTCATTTAAGCATCCCACTCTTTGTTTTGGCTCGAGCAGTCATCTCAAAAGTCATGAGATTGAGCTCCACCTCAATCTCATTTGGTGCTCAGCAGGGAGTCTGCTTGAAGATTCTCTCCCTCTGCCAAGCACCCCCCACCCCGCTTCTCTCTTGCATACACATGCTCTCTCACAAATAATCTTAAAAAAAAAAAAGAAAGTATCCCTGATTTACACATTATGGGTGGGCAAGCAGGACTGGCACAAGTTCTATTGGAGGCATTTGAGAAACATGAACGAAAATGATGAATGAAGATAACTTAGAGTGATTTTCATAAATTTATCCCTCATATATACTCATGCACAGGTAAAATGATGTGTGCACCAGGTTCTCTGCAGATTAGACTGAAAACAAAGTACATCAGTAGGGAACTGCTTCAACAAGTATGGTACATTCATATACAATCCAATATCATGAAGTTGTGAACAGTGTGTATAGGTTGCTATTATTTGTGTAAATGTTTGGGGAAATATTAATACTCATATTTGCCTGTATATGTACAGAATTCACCTGGAAAGATACATAATGTTGGTTTCTTTGGAGAGAGGAACTGGTTGGTCATGAGACAGGGTGGAAAGATCTTTCCCTCTATAACTTGTGCCTTTTGAGCTTTTCATCATGTGGATTAAACATACATCCAATTTAAATAAAAAGTGAAAACGGGGCACCTGGCTGTCTTGGTCAGGGGAGTGTGCAACTCTTGATCTTGGGGTGGTGAGTTTGAGCCCCATGTTGGGTACAGAGATTAAAAATAAAATCTTTAAAAAAGCAGGGTGCCTAGGTGGCTCAGTTGTAAAGCGTCTGCTTTCAGCTTGGGTCATGATCCCAGGGTCCTGGGATCCAGCCCCACGTTGGCCTCTTGGGAAGCCTGTTTCTCCTTCTCCCACTCCCCCTGCTTGTATTCCCTCTCTCACTGTCTGTCTCTGTGTCAAATAGATAAATATAATCTTTTAGAAAATCTTTTAAAGGGGCACTTGGGTGGCTCAGTTGTTCAGGATCTGCCTTTGGCTCAGGTCATGATCCCAGGGTTCTGGGATCAAGCCCCACATTGGGCTCCCTGCTCAGCAGGAAGCCTGTTTCTCCCTCTCCCACCCACCCCTGCTTGTGTTCCCTTTTTCGCTGTGTCTCTCTCTGTCAAATAAAATCTTTAAAAAAAGAAAATCTTTTTAAAAAAGAAAGTAAAAAGAATCCCATGTTTTCCAGATGCAAAATAGCACTTTAATGATAGAGTGCCTAATTCCTGTCTGCTAAATTGAGAATTTTTCATATGAGAGGGAACTTAAAACAAAAAGTGGCTTTGTTTAGAATATGCCCACACTTTTTCCAGAGAATAAAAGATGGAGAAACTGGAGCACCTGGGTGGCTCAGTGGGTTAAGCCGCTGCCTTTGGCTCAGGTCATGATCCCAGGGTCCTGGGATCGAGTCCTGCATCGGGCTCTCTGCTGAGCGGAGAGCCTGCTTTCCTCTCTCTCTCTCTCTCTCTCTCTCTGCCTGCCTCTCTGCCTACTTGTGATCTCTCTGTCAAATAAATAAATAAAATCTTAAAAAAAAAAGATGGAGAAACTGCTAGCAAAAAAGCCAGAACACTGAGGGAATTAGTTCAGGCTTATCCAGTTTTCTTCAGGGATATAGTCTCAGCATGTTTTGAGTCTTTAAGTCATGAGGACGCTATCCTTTCCCCACAAGAATATTTCTAGTCATTTGGATAACTAACCCAAAACCCTATAACCCAAACTTATTCTGACCTTTTTAGGCCCATTCTGGAGGGCTAGGGCTGGATAGGGTAAGTCAGTCAGTCCGGTTCCAAACATCATCTTGCCTTTATGGTTTGGGTATTTATATTAAAGGGTTTCAGGAACAGAAAACAAAGAACTGGTCTTGGAACTCCAGATTAAGTACATAGAATATAGGTTGAATCTCTGAAACCAGCTAGGCAGGATCCATTGCATTTCTGTACTACCAGAGCATGGCAGACAAGAGAATATCTCTCTTAATCATTCACTGAATGTCATCAAAGCAGGTCCCCAGTTGCTTTGAAATTCACCAGTGAATTTGCACCCAGGTCATGTCTTCCAAGGGCTGGTTCCAGGCCCTTTTCTGGGGAAAGGAGGGAGAGATGCTAAAGCAGACCTTTTCTAGGGAAAACGGGACTCCATTGTCAGGGAACTCTGGGTCAAGGTCTTCTCCCAAACAAAGGGCTTTGCTGAAGCTTTCTTAGATTGCAAGGCAGTGGAGGATGCCTCTCCCAACCTTCTCTCCCTCTTTTCTTCAATTGGGGGGGGTCAGAATCGAATCACAGCTTCATGGCTCTCCCTGCCTTCTCTGGCTCCCTTTGTATTTTCTTTTACATATATGCATTTCCCGTAATAAAAATCCTGTATACTTAATTTCATCTTGAAGAATGCTTCTGTGAGGACCAGACTGACAGAGTGTTCAAGAATTTCCTTAGATTTTATCCATTTGTAGTAATTTAAGAGTTTACTAATGTTCCCAAACTTCTATGTTTAAATTGAAAATGGATGTTCTAAGGATAGAGATAAGTTAGTCTCCATCCTAATTTTTAATTTATTGATAGGGAAGAGCTAAAGGCTGATCCTTTTATTCTTGGCTTTTCTTTAATCAGAGCTTGGCAGTGTTTTGTCATCATTTACTTCTTTTCTTCTAGTGCCTACTATACAGCAGGTCCTGAACAAGTATTTCGGAAGTGAATGAACTACATGTATGCAGCTAGAGAAAGAAGATAATATTCACTTGCTACTAGTTAGCAGTTCTGATAAAGGCAAGGGAGGATACAGAAATCAGGAGCAGAAGGGATTTTTAAATGATCCAAAGCTTTAGAGCATGGGGTTTAAGTCAGCATGATCTCCATTCAGATACTGACTCCAAACCTGTCCATCAACTTGGCAGAAGTCTTGGTCTTTTGGGACCTTAAGTTTTCCTTTCTTCCTTCTTTCCTTCCTTCCTTTTTAAAATATTTTATTTATTTGATGGAGACTCAGCAAGAAAGGGAACACAAGCAGGGCGAGTGAGAGAGAGAGAAGCAGGCTTCCCACTGAGGGGCTTGATCCCAGGGCTCTGGAATCATGACCTGAGCCAAAGGCAGACACTTAACGACTGAGCCACCCAGGTGACCCACGGGACCTTAAGTTTCTCTCATCTGTGGATTGGGATAATGCTACCTACTTCACAGGGGTAGAGATAAAAAAAGATAGAATATGACATATGAGAAGTACAAAGATAAAAACGTTCTCTCTTAGGGGTACCTGGGTGGCTCAGTGGGTTAAGCCTCTGCCTTCGGCTCAGGTCATGATCTCAGGGTCCTGGGATCGAGTCCCACATCGGGCTCTCTGCTCTGCAGGGAGCCTGCTTCCTCCTCTCTCTCTGCCTGCCTCTCAGCCTACTTGTGATCTCTGTCTGTCAAATAAATAAATAAAATCTTTAAAAAGAAAAAGTTCTCTCTTAGATCCTCTTTTCTGGGTCCTCCTACTGACAGATGAGCCAACACCTACACACTAGGGTTCACTAATTGCTAGGGATCTCTGTATATCCACACGTACAAAATGGATGCAGTTGGGTCAGATGCGGTCTGTTTCCTTCCAGCTTTATACTAGTGACTGCAAACTTAGCTGCTTCCAGGAGCTAGGCCAGTGACCCCAGTGAGCGAGGGGCAGTGACGCACTGAAAGCACGAGCCCTCCATCAAGGGCATTGCTGGTACTGAGCAGCAGGTGACTGTTTGCACACTGTAGGCCAAACAAAACATGTTTGTGGAGGTTTGCAGCCTGCCGGTCACCAGTCTGTGACTTGTGACATCAGCTCTTTAAGGACTTTCTGAACTTCAAGTTGTTTTGTATTCAACGGATATAAATACTTCTGTATGTGCAAGAAAACATAACTATAGTATAAGGCATGCCCAGGTACTCACTACCTGGTTAAGAAGATGGGCACCTGGGTGGCTCAGTGGGTTAAAGCCTCTGCCTTCGGCTCAGGTCATGATCTCAGGGTCCTGGGATCGAGGCCCGCATCAGGCTCTCTGCTCAGTGGGGAGCCTGCTTCCCCCTCTCTCTCTGCCTACCTGTGACCTCTCTCTCTCAAATAAATAAATAAAATCTTAAAAAAGAAAAAAGAATGTAAACGTTACTTTTGAAATATTCTATGGGCCCCTGTTCTAATCCTGTTCTTACTCTTCCAGAGGTAACTATGTTTTTTTCTGAATTAACATTGCTTCTTTCACGTTTTTACCATGTCTATATCTGTGAACTAGCACTAGTTTTGCACATTAATAGCTTTATGTAAACACAATCATACCAGATGTATTCTGTGAGTTGCTTCCCTCCTCTCCCTAATCTGGAGATTCATCCATGTTGTTGCTTGTCACTGTAATTTTCACTGCTAAATAATGTTTTCTTTTTTTTTTTTTTAAAGATTTTATTTATTTATTTGACAGAGAGAAATCACAAGTAGATGGAGAGGCAGGCAGAGAGAGAGAGAGAGGGAAGCAGGCTCCCTGCTGCGCAGAGAGCCCGATGCAGGACTTGATCCCAGGACCCTGAGATCATGACCTGAGCCGAAGGCAGCGGCTTAACACACTGAGCCACCCAGGCGCCCCTAAATAATGTTTTCTTATAGGAGTAAACCAAGATTTATTTTTCCATTCAATAGTTTTCGACACTTGGCTTGTCTGTAGTATGTTGCTACTAGAGACAGCTACAATCATTCTTTTGGTATAAGCTAAGTTTCTCAAAGGTAGTGCTTTTCAAAGTGTGAGCTGTGGCCCACTAATGACTTATGAACAATGTAATGGGTCAGACGGATCATTTTTATTTATTAAAGATTCTATTTATTTGAGAAACAGCATGCGCAGGGGGAAGGGGCTGAAGGACAAGCAGACTCCTTGCTGAGCTCGGAGCCTGACTTGAGGCTGGGTCAGACGGATCATTTTTATTTATTAAAGATTCTATTTATTTGAGAAACAGCATGCGCAGGGGGAAGGGGCCGAAGGACAAGCAGACTCCTTCCTGAGCTCAGAGCCTGACTTGAGGCTGGATCCCAGGACCCCAAGATCACGACCAGAGCCAAAGTCCGATGCTTAGCCAACTGAGCTACCCAGGTGCCCCAGAAGGAGCATTTCCAAAAATGAAGTGATCAAGGATCGATAGCAGATGCATTTCATATTGTAGAGTGTTGTTTCATAAAATGTTTGAATATTGTAATGTGTTTATATGGTCTGTGCATGTCCACATGGAGTCATCTACCAATGTGCACTTCCATCAACAGCATCTGATCTGCTCCACATCTATACCAACACTCAATATGACCTTCAATTTGTGCCAATCTGCCAGGACTGAAATTTTTTATCACTTTGGTTTTAATTTACATTTCCCTGATTACTACTTGAGGTTGAGAAACTTTTCCTCTGTGTTGGCCTAATTGGATTCTTTTTTAAAAAGAACCATTTGTTCTCCCAGTTGTACAAACTTGACCTTTGAAGTGAACCCAACTTTGTAACTCAAGAAGATTCCTATCTAACTGTGTACAGTCAGTGACGACTGCAAACCGTATGCCACCTAACTAAGACAAATCAAGTTGAGCACAATTCACAAAATCCCAGAAAATCATGGAATAACCCCTTGATGAGACATCCTCAAGCAAGGCAGCTTTAGAAGAATGAAACACTTAAGTAATATGCAGTAGAGATTTGATCACAGGGATATATTCCCAACATCTTCAAGAATTAATTAATTAATTAATTAATTAATACTACAGCAAACCAAACTCTCTAGCACAATGTCTGTGTGCTAAGTAGAGAAAAATAAAGCTGTATTGGGAAGCATATGCTAGGAATTCAATTGGGCTCATTCATCGGCCGGCATATGCCAGCCTGTCAATCAATGACTATGATTCAAGTTTGTATCTCAGCAGAATCTGATACTACGTTATTGGTTTTAATCCTTTGGAGTTGTATACAAATAGTTGAGACCACACATGTTAAATCTTCGAATGCCGAGTGTCTTCTGTACTTTCTTTTATTATCACCATAGTCTTTGCATCAAGATACATAGCAATGATAGCAGGTTTCTTTTTAAAGCTTAGTATTAAATATTAAATATCTTTCCCCATTTTAATTTTACATTACTCTGCCAAGAAAAAAAAAAATTAAAAGTCAAGTTATTTGAAGCCTGGACACACTTCCATGATTAGCCGGGCTATGTAAAAGTTGGTGGCTTTGTTCTTCCTGCTGTAAAAGCAGATCCAGGCCCGAGAAGATGGGACCAGGTTCTAATTGTTTTTGAAAAGTGTGCTACAAAAATGGATGGCCTGTTATAAGCCAGGTTACAAAGTAAGGATGGGGGTAAGGGAGGGATATTTTCCTCCAGAAAGAGAATTTCTGAAGAGTCCCAGTCCATCATTTTTTCCCAAAATGGTTGGAGGAGGGGTAAAATCTCAACATGAGCTTTGAAGTACTGTCTCTGTGAGGGGACGGTGGTTGCCTTGCCGACAAGGGGGAGCTGCTGAAGACGGGCATGGCTAAATTGGGCCATCCCCGCCCTCCTCAGCTAGGGAAATGGAAAGTATTGCCCAGTGGGTGTGAAAGTGGGCTGAAGCTTGGTTGGTACTGAATTCTCTAAGAGGTTTCTTCTAGAAACAGACAACTCAGACTCTTCCTCTCACGTCAACAAAGAAGTTATTTTTAAAAGCACTTGGGAAGTTCCTCCTCCACCCCTCAGGTAGGAAGGCTCAGAGAAGGGAGTCGTCAGTACAGCCACCCTCTAGGCCGTAACGGAATTCTTGAAGGTTGGAGACCCCGTAGAAGTGGACAAAGGCTGCGGCCACCACCAGGACATGGAAAATCTGATGAGACTGGAACTGTAGGAATGACAAGAGAAGGGCCTTTAGGACAGTGGCAAGGGGAGATCAGAAGTAAGTAGCAGGCATTTGCCTCTTCTAGTATCTCCTTAAAAGTCTTTTTACATCATAAAAGTTATGGATTTGTTGTAGAAAATTTTTTTATAAATCTTGTGAGAGATACACCAAAATGTTAATACTGGTTATTCCCCTGCCATTTCTCCCTGTGTATATACCGGTACCCCAAAACACTACACTATGCGGTCCCTGTGTTTCTTACTGCCTTGTACTCAGACCTTGAACTTTGGCTGGTCACTCACATCATAGGCCCCGCTGGAAGAGTCCCTTCTTACCCATATGTCAAATTTCCCAGGAAAGAAACGCTCAGGAATTCGCGCAGCATAAAGGCCAGCTCCGGTGATGTACATCACAGCCATGAGGAAGAACCAGCCCATCTGGCCCACTGTGGTGGCCTTGACAAAGCCCTCAGCGATAGTAAAGTGCATGGTGGGCACAACACCACTCAAGCCAAGTCCCAGGAACACTCCTGAACAGAGCAGACATAAGATTGTCAAGGAAAGAGCCACCATGTGGCAAGCACCACTGTCTTACTCTACAATTCAGATGTTTATTGTCACAATTAGCTATTTTCTGGTGAACAGGACATGTTTAGGAAACTCAACCACATGGCGATAACAGACAGCAGACATTTCTTCAACATCCAGAATGGGAAGAAGGCTGTCTGTGTCCGTGCTAATCTAGCCATTACCTTTCAAGAAGCACCGAGAACAAACATCCGACATTCTTAATTATTTGTTAAGAAATGGGAAGCCTTGGCCAAAAGCCTATGTCAAACACCTCTCATCGCTGACTTGGATACAGAACCTAAATGGCAAGGCTTCAGGTGGGTGGCTTCCAAGTCAGAGAGGAGCTGGGTAGCTTTTCCATTAAGTTCATGAAAAAATTAAGCAACGGGACTCTAACCTCTCCTGAGTAGACAGACACACCCAGATCAGAAGTTGTCAAGGCTCAGGGACACACAAGTCAGGTAAGAGGAAGGGAAGAATGGGTATTTGTCTCAACATCACTACCCTCCACTTAACTGGAGGGCAGGGCTGACCTTCTGCATTTTTGTAGATGCCCTCATTAAAGCACAATGCCGGCACACAGCTGGTGCCTCATGAATATTTAATTCTTTTAACTGAAGGTTTAAGACACAGCACATATTAAGAAGTACAAAGGGCCTGATAACTAGTGGTTAGTAATGTGCTGCTGCAAAAATGAAGCTTAAAAGGAGAGTCCAGATGAGACAAGACAAAGATGTTTATGTTTGTAGCTGTTACAATAGTTGTGACCAGTGGTTATGCGCAAGATTTTTTTTTTTTTTTTTTTAATTCACCAAACCAAGCCTTCCATTCCCTTGCCTAGAACTCAGGTCATTAAAATGGCTCTGTATATTTTTTAACTTTCTCAAACCAAATTTGAGAGCAATCACTTCTATACTTACAGCGAACTGACCAGCTTGGTAGTTATCTGTCCTGCCAGCATGCAACTCAAATACTATGAAACACGGGGAGAACTGAACTTTGAAAATTCCTGGTGCTTTCCGAGTTCTAAACACAAATCAGGGCTTGGATGGGGTCCCCCAACTGCAAACCTTAGGGTCCAGGGTTAGGCCTATTAGACTCAAGGGCCAAATATAAATGAAGTTTACCTCTATGTCTTCCTACCCACCTGCTCTTGTCTGCCGGTGCTTAGGAGTGGCAAACCGGTCCCACTGTGCCACGATGATGGCAGAAATGCCCAGGACACAGACGATGGAGAGGTAGATGAGCCGTGGCTGCGGGGAGCAGTAGAAGGAGTAATAGAGCCAGGGGACAAAGCTCCCCATAATCAGTAGAGCAATCCCTGAATAATCCAGTCTAAAAAAAGAGCCATAAACATGAAATCAATTAGTGGGAGAAATGAAGAAATCCCATGGCTTGTTGAATTTGTTCTTTCTGTTCACCTGCTCCCAGATTTCAACAGCTTCACTCAGCCTCCCCTCATTTCCCATACAATCTATCCTGCATCCTGGATCAAAAATCCACCAGGTCAAGTGCATCTATTTTGCAATGGAAAAATTTCTAAGAATCCGGGATCCCAGGACTTCATCCCTTCCCTTAGTTGTGAGCAGCCAAATCTCCCCCTAGTGGAGACTTCAGTTTAGGAGTTCTGTCACTAGTTCATACCCAGCTTCCCACTAACGAAGGGCTCTGAATATTCTTCAGTTCTGATCACTTGGGTTACCCAAACAGACCCCGGGAATTCGGAGTACTCCTAAGACGTACTGTTGTGATTTAATTGACTTTTTTAATGATGAAAATGTATTCCTGTTAATGGTGTTATGGGAAAGCCAAACTAACCCGCCGCTGCCACCACCAAAACCAACAACCACCACCACCACAACAAGCAAATAAACAGAATTCCAGGCAGAGAGTTGGAGAATCTAAAAAGCATTAGAGGATGGACATCTGGGGCTTCCAGCAATGCGTGGGCAGCAAAGATAAGGCCAGCTGGACGAGTGGGGAGAAGCATTAGCGGTATGAAGCAGGAATACCTTATCATGCCCTGCTGTGGCTCGGGCCAACCGGAAGGTCAGATAGTACTGAGTTCCTGGGCTCAAACAGCAGCCCACTGGTACCCCAAATTTCACAAGCGATAGTACCATACAGGTAAAATCCATCTGTTGAGGAGGCTGCAGTGTTATTTTTTCATGAAGGATTTTTTTTTTAAGATTTTATTTATTTATTTGACAGAGAGAGATCACAAGTAGGCAGAGAGGCAGATAGAGAGAGAGAGAGGAGGAAGCAGGCTCCCTGCTGAGCAGAGAGCCCGATGCGGGACTTGATCCCAGGACCCTGAGATCATGACCCAAGCCGAAGGCAGCGGCTTAACCCACTGAGCCACCCAGGCGCCCCTCATGAAGGATTTAAGAGAAGAACTTCGCCACCCAGTTCTACCCACAAAACAGAAAGCCCTTCCTCTGCGACATCAGGGAACCTTTAGGAGTGACTGGACCTTTGAGCATATATCACAAGACGTGACAGTAGTGTGTGGTCTTTCCGTATTGATGTTCTTTCAACTCACTTGGAAAAAGTCCGAGAGACTTTCTCTGAATGACAATAAACGGTGTGAAAGAGCCAGGAGAAACTGAGGCAGAGCACTGCACCCAAAAAGAACATTCCAAAAACCACCTTCTCCTGTAGAGGGGCCATGAAGTACATATTTGGTCTGAGCATGGTCAAGATTCCCAAAAAGAGAAACAGCACAAAACCTAGAGGAGGGAAAAGAAAAAAAAAAAAAAAAGCCTAAGACAGTACATGCACCTTGATGGTATTAAATCAGCAGTAAAGCAAAAGAGTTTAGAACTGTGGTCTAAAATTTCAGGAGAAAATGGCACCAGTCATAGACACTCTGACTAAAACAGCACTTTTGGAAATGTTGGCATTTTGTTTGGACAGTGGGAATTCACGAGATAGAAGCGACTGCCTCCACGGAGGACAGTTCTCCCAGGAATCCCAAGAGAACATCTAGTTCCAATTTCTTCTCCTGGTTCTAGGCCTTCCTTTTCTAGTCTCAAAGATCAGTGATCAAGGATCAATCAATCAGTCAGAACAACTTTGTTCTTTTCCTTCCCCTGGACAAAAGCTATATAATCCCTCCTTTGGCATTTAAGGAGACCAAAACATTGGATTTCTTCCCCACCCCAATCACTCACCAAGCAGATGGGTCCAGATGTTGCCAGTTTCTGTATGGATGCGGAAAATGCTCTTGAAGCAAGCCCGGAAGGAGGGCATAGGTGGTCTATGGCCATGTAGCAAGTAGTCATTGTCCTTCAGCCAATCAGGGAGTACATCATATGGGATGACCCTCCAGCGTCCTTCCCAGACCTGGAATATATACACTCTAAGAAGGGCCCTAAAGAATGGTAGTTTCCACAAGGACAAGGGACTCAGCCTGGACTTGCAGATATCCAAGACACAGTACGAACGAGCCCATCACAGTACTGTATATCTTGACCAATTTTTGTTAATGCCTTTGTTCTTGCATCATGTTAGTTTATCTGGATATGCTTTAGATAAATGTATCTCAATCTTGAAAAAAAATACGGCAGGACCTTCTTTATGCTACTTGAAGTTTCACAATTAAGTAAAAATAGTGAATGAAAACAAAGAAATAGAAATTACATATAATGGTTTCAAAAACATACATTTTATCCCACCTTTGCCCCTCTAATCCAGAAGATTCTATTTGCCCCCTGCTCAATCCTCTCCCCCCAGCAGATTCTAAGTCCTTCCTAGGTTGGGACTTTACAGAGCAGGGGTTCTTAACCCAGGACACACAGACAATGGATAGAATCCAGGGAGGGGTGGAAATCCAGATGGAAAAAAATGATCTTTCATTTTCACTCACCTCTACCTGGAATCTAACACTCCCTTCAATTATAAACATGACCAAAAGCACAGTAGAGCTAGAACCTGTGACTGTCACCCATGGAAACGGGAGAGAATTTCATACACTAGTTTTGCAGATATCAAAATATTGTTACTCTTCACTGCTTAGAAGTATAAATTTTAATAAAATACATTATCATTTGTCATTAATGCATATCTAACGTATGCATAAAAGGAGCCCACATTAAAATTTTGGAATTTTTAAAAATTAGAAAATTCTAACAATTGCCAATGGTATCCATAGCAAAAAAGAAAGAAAAAAAAAAAGCTAAGAACTTCTGTTTTAGAATATATTCTGAACACTGCCTAACACGGTAGGTAGTAAAAATGTAGCTACCCTTCCCCTTGATATCCTTCATCCTAAGTAAAGACAAACCCACAAGAGGGAGTAAAAGTTTTTCAGTCCAATGCGTGGATGCCAGCTGGGAGCATCCCGGGGAAGCCCACTGCCGTTGTTCCAGGACAGAAGCTACTGGGCTGTACCTTATACACAAACTCCTCCATCTTCTCCATGGCATGGTGGGCCTGCAGGGGAAGCGTCAGTACCCGCACCTCCTCCTCCTCTTCCTGGGGCACTGGGCATGCTTGCTCTTCTTCTGCCTACAGGGATGAAAAATACGCAAAAACCAATCCCAAGAGCCGTCTCATAAACTCTGCTAGTCCAGATCAGAAAGATCCAGAGAAACCCAAACTCAATACTTCCTGCCTGGCCACACTCCTACACATAGGACCTTGTGGCTTTTTCTCCAAAAGCATGAGTTAATGAGTTTATAACACGGTATCTCAAGCTTGTTAATACTTTGCAAGTGCTGGAGTGAGAGCTCGATTCAGCACCTGGGAGGTAGATGGGATGGGGGTTGACGTGAAAGGGATACGGGACTGCCACGCCAGTCCTAAATGTTCTTTAAGTTTGAAGGCCCCTCCTCCTCTCGGACAATTGTTCTCAACTGTCCCCAATTTCCCAAATATCTCTCTATTCTAGACCACTAAATTCTCGAAACTATGGAAGAGACAGAATCTCAGAGATTCCCTTAAGAATTTAAATCTGTTTATAGTTCCCGGTTCACAGACTCTGAGGATTATATCGTGACTGTAACTTTGTCTTCCTTGCAGCTCCCAAGGGTCTCAGGGCCTCCAGACTGGTTCTGTAGAAAGCAGCAGTGCTGAGTCCTATACCCCAAGGAGCCTTGACACCAAGTGTGCACACGGGAGAGCACCTCCCTTTCAAGGAGAGAGACTTTTCTCTCAGTCCCAAGGCTCTAAACCATGGAGATGAAGAGCCGGGCAGTTCGGCTCCTTCTCTCTCTCTCTTGTTGATGGTCCCTGGGAAACAAATGGTCCCTCTTAAATTTTGTGGTACAGATTTCTGCTTGCCTACCCCAATATCCATTCTCTCTCTCTCTTCCTCAGTAACAAAGTCCTTGGTTTTACTCAGGGTGGCAATGCTCCTGTAATTTTACTCAGGCCCAAAGAAGAGACTACTTTGCCTATATTCCACTGCAGCCGAATATAACTATGTAATGAAGTTCCAGCCTGTTGGATGTAAGTGGAAGGGTTGTGAGGTACTTCCAGAAAGGGTGGGCCTTTCTTCTCTTTCCCCTTCCTCTTTCTGGTGGCTGGTAGGGGAGTGTGATGGGTAAAACTGACAATGGAGGAGGGGAGCAAGACAGGGTCTGACTGGAGTGGAGCCTCTGTTATCAGCCTGGGATGGATCACTTCTAGAATTCTTTTACATGAGCCACACCATCTTGTGAAGACCACAAGGGCTTTTGTCTGTTATATGAAGCCAAACCTAATTCTAACTGATGCTTCATTCATTCACAGGCATTTACTAATTACTTACTGGACTTCAGGCCTTGTGTTAAGTCCTGGGGTTATAAAGGTGAGTGAACTTGCAAAAGCTTACTGTAGGAAAAGGATACAAGTAAGTAAGATACATGTAATGTAGTATGATAAGCCTGGGATAGAGATATTCCCAGGGTGCTATGGTTCCTCCTTTGGGGAAAGAGGTGAGATCTTAGAAAAATGGATACTGACACAGGCCTAATGAGAAGTTCTGATCAAGGCAATGACTCCTGGGAAGACAACTTACTTTGGTTGGGTTGGCAATTACCCGCTTGCCCTTCTCTTCTAGCAGGGGTCCCAGTTCAGCCAGCTCCACCGTGTCCGTTTCCCTGTTACTGGCCGGAGCTCCATTGCCCTGTGCCACCACAGATCCTCTGTGAGAAGACATCTGGCTGGTACCCCAAAACCCTGCAGCTTCAGCTTGGGGAAAGGTTGGGGTCTCTCAGCCCCAGGGGGCAGAGATCTCCCTGTGATGGTGAACACTGAAAGCAAACACAAACGAGAAGGGTATTGGCAATTGATTCCTCTTCCACTTTCATGACCACGAGTCAACCCTGAGTAAGCTAATCAGCTGACACCCTATCTCCAATTCTTTTTTTTTTTTTAAGATTTTATTTATTTATTTGACAGAGAGAGATCACAAGTAGGCAGAGAGGCAGGCAGAGAGAGAGGAAGGGAAGCAGGCTCCCTGCTGAGCAGAGAGCCCGATGCGGGACTCGATCCCAGGACCCTGAGATCCTGACCTGAGCCGAAGGCAGTGGCTTAACCCACTGAGCCACCCAGGTGCCCCCTAACTCCAATTCTGAAGTCTAGGTAATGGCTAAATTAAAATCTATTCCTTGTTCTCCCTCTTCAATGTTAGTCTTGACTCAGAACTTCACTAATCTTCTTGTTTTTAAAATTTTGTTTATTTATTTGACAGACAGAGATCACAAGTAGGCAGAGAGGCAGGCAAAGAGAGAGGGGGAAGCAGGCTCCCAGCTGAGCAGAGAGCCCAATGCGGGGCTCCATCCCAAGACCCTGGGATCATGACCTGAGCTGAAGGCATAGGCTTTAACCCACTGAGCCACACAGTGCCCCAGAACTTCACTAATCTTACAGATAAGGCTGAAAATATAACATCTGATTGGTTGTCTTCAAAGGATCTGTGGTTATTGTACCAAACTGTCACCACAGAAAACCAGTGACTCACCCTCAACCACCCCCTGCCACAGGTGTGGAGCCCATTTAAAGAGAAGAGTCTAACCTACCATTCCCAAAGCTATTCTGCCCAAGAAAGCCTTGATTCTGAGAATGAAGAGCAAAAATAGGAGGCCAGGCCCCGGCTGTAATGCAGCTGACCCTTCAACAACACAGGCTTGAACTGCGAGGGTCCACCTATATGCAGATTTTCTTCAAGACATATATGTACAGTACTGTGAATATATTTTCTCTTCCTTAGGATTTTCTTTTTTTTTTTTTTTAAAGATTTTATTTGTTTATTTGACAGAGATCACAAGGAGGCAGAGAGGCAGGCAGAGAGAGAGGAAGGGAAGCAGGCTCCCTGCTGAGCAGAGAGCCCGATGCGGGACTCGATCCCAGGACCCTGAGATCATGACCTGAGCCAAAGGCAGCAGCTTAACCCACTGAGCCACCCAGGCGCCCCCCTTAGGATTTTCTTAATAAGTTTCTTTTTTCTAGCTTTATTGTAAGAATACAGAATGTAATACATGTAACATACAAAATATGTGTTCATCAACTGTTTATGTTATTGGTAAGACTTCTGGTTAACAGTATGCTGTTAGGAGTTAACTTCTGGGAAGTCCAAAGTTATCTGAGGATTTTCAACTGTGTGGGGATCAGTGCCCCTAACCTCTGTGTTGTTCAAGGGTCAACTGTATTTCAAGACTACCTAAACTTGAAACAAATCAAATGCCAACTGAACTCGGGTGGGCTTTTTCTACAAATGCTCTGCCACGTGTGTGTCACATGCAGAAGGAACCTGATTGTGAGCCAGATGTTCAGTGGTTAATTTCTTTGCAATGTCTACTAATTCTGTTGTAGGATTATAGCCTGGGTTCAACACGTGGATAACAAGCTTTCATGATAATCTTTCCTTAAAGCAAGCAATAACTTACCTGGGACCAGGAAGTTGAAGACAAGGAGGCAGCCCCAGCCTTGCTCTTTGCCAAACACATACCAAACAACCAGCTCAGCAAGTGCTTGTCACAAACACCGTAGCTCATAATCTAAGCCCCACTCAAATTAGTTTTTCAGAAACTAGAGACAAGTACACAAATCCTTAAGGAAAACCAGAGAAACCTAGAAGTCAGTTTTCTAGGAAAAACTTCTAATACTTGAGGTTTCCCTGAGCTGGACTTCAGGCAGTGATCTTTCAATCAGGCCTCAGGGAGATGAAAATGATATTGAAAAGAGAGGGAAAGTGTCCAAAGATATTCACCATTTTGTATATTACTAGCCCTCCACCCAAAAGAAAGGAGTTTATTACTCACAGCAACACTAATGACCAGAATATTAGCATTTTTATGCACTGGCTATCTGAACCCAATGACCACAGGGCAATGCAGAGAGGGTCAAGCAGCACCTGCACGGGGAGCGGGCTGCATTACCAGAGAGGAAATGGAAGCTTAGGGAACCCAAACCTTTTATAATAGGCAGTAACCATGACTGCTCATAAGAGAGACACTCCCACCGCTGTTCACTACATAAACATCTTTGATAGCTCTTACCAGTTCTCTTTTTACCCAAGACTAATTACAGTTCCTTCTCAGGGATTATAATTGGATATAAGTAGTCAGATGAGGGCAGTCCTTAAGTTTCAAAAGTCATGCTACGCTCAACTCACAAGCACATCTGAAAGCAACAGGCAAATCTGGTTCAAGAGCAAACAGTAACTCACTTCACAACAGACTTTTACACTGTGTCAACACATGGACAGTTCTTCTTTCTTCAAATGGGCAAGATTCTGACAAGACAGATGCCAGCCCACAGTCAAAAAGCCAACAACTGAGCCTAAGAAGAACAGGCAACTGGAGGCCCCTGAAAACCTCAGGAAATAGGCAATCCCCATAAGAAGCACTGGGAAATGTTTTTCAACAGGTTGACCACAAAACAAATTTCCTTAGAGTGAAGTACCACAGAATTAACAACTTTACTAAGAAATAATTTATACTAGAGAAACGAAGAAAAGCTTTCCTCACTTTGGACAAGCCTGAATTGGGAGCATACACTTAGCCTAGAACACTGCTGCCAGGGCAGAAAAAAAACACAACAAACAAAAAAACAATAACTCAGGTTCTGTGCTATGTACCCTTGATTTTGGTCAGAACCCATTTCAGAATGAATGCATGGAGGGGACAGCATTCTAGTCAGCAAGCATATGACTTATTAGCTTCTTGTTACCAGCTAAGGGTTTATGTACTTTTTCTTATGCTTACGGGGGTTTTTCCTTTTCCCCCAGAGTAAGCTGAAATATTCACGGAGTAGTTAACAAATACATTTAGCACTAGCACCCTAAGGCGTTCTAAGGTACTGTGCAAAATACACAGCTGAACAAGTGTCATCAAAGGATGGCATGACGTCACTTGTAATACGTACAGAGTCAGTGATACAATTTCACAGTCCCAGGAGGGCAGTGGTGGGGAAAGAACTCATAACCTAGAATGTTCCCATACTAAATTCAATTATTTCGAATGCAGTGTCACTATTTCACTAGAGGCAATGAGACTCACAGAGTTGAAGTGTAAGTTGGGCAGTTAGGGTCAGAGATCCAATGCAGAATCCAGCTTGGTATTCTTACTGATCTCCTCATTTGATCTGCAAAGTTTTTATGCCCTCAAGTCTAGTGTTCTCCTAGGATGATCTCTGTCTCTTGGCCATCATGTCTTTTCCCTCTCAGTCCAAATCACTCTCTGTTAATTCTTCTGATGCTCGCCAGCTCCTCTATCCCTAACTCCTACACCTCCCCTCAGCACTGACTGCTAGGCCCAGTCACTACACCTAACAGACATCCCAATTAACTTACAAATCAGCCACCAGCTATGACTCATCATACAAGATATGGCATCATGCATCATGTAAAGTACATATAATGGAGGTCAATGGAGATCATGTCATCATAGTGAGCAAAGTCCATTGTCCAGTTTGGTCTTCTAAACTGTAGCAACACAGAGACAGGAAAGGGAGAGATAGGGATCGGAGGTCCGGCAAGAGAGAAGAGCAAATAATACTAGAACCTGGAAATATAACTTCTGACAGGGTGACCAGTCACAAACAACTGGGAATTATTACAAGCAAGCCTTTTTGTCTGTATTCTATAAAACCAGCATAAACCCGTATGGTGTTAAGACCAATTCTGGGAACGCTCAGGAGAGCCAAACATACTTCAACTTTCTGCCACCTTTCTATATCCTTAGTATTTTAGAGGAAACACATTTCCCCTCAAACTCACCACACCCAGTGTAACAAATTCTAACTGGGCCAAACTCCACTGAGTGCATTTTTGATGGGATTTCTTCAATTCAAGCTAATAAAAATCTTTACCACTAAGCTTTCCAACTGGATAAATCTATGCTCTTAAGAGAAAAGAGCTGTGGAGGCAGGGAGGTGTTTGTGCTCCTATAAATAAGATAATCCTCTGCCACACTTGGGGAAAGAACTGATTCTTAATCACCAGCCAGTTAGCCAGACATTTACTTCCCTCAGTTTCTGGAGACATTTATTCTGAGAACCAGTTCCTAAATTTTCCAAGCACACTCCTTCCCTGGGGTCAAAGGCATCAAGCTTCTTCTGCAAATTTTTAAGCCAGGGTTTCTGGACTCTTAGAGATTCTGTGTGTAGGCATGGGTAGGTTCTAACTATGCTTGCCTGACTCTATCATTCCAAAGCAAGATTAGTTTAGCAGTAAAGTCAAAGAATGCGGCCATCTTCACTACATCTGCTCTGTTAAGGGACGTGGCTTCATAGCACTGCTAGGGGAAAATGAGTAAAGGCAAAGACCCATGTTTGAAAATTACCAAACTGCAGCAGTGGGCCTTACATTCTCACTGGATGCTAAGTGCCACAGACGTAGTGTCTGAAGTGGAAAATCACACTCTAACCTCCCTTGTAGCTTTCCTCCAGCTACCCCAACAGAAGACTTTTCGATCCTACAGACAGAAAAGATTAAAAAAATATATATATTTTATTTACTTATTTGACAGAGACAGCGAGAGAGGGAACACAAGCAGGGGGAATGGGAGAGGGAGGAGCAGGCTTCCCGCTGAGCAGGGAGCTCGATGCAGGGCTCGATGAGGGGGCTCGATGCGGGGCCTCCATCCCAGGACCCTGGAATCATGACCTGAGCTGAAGGCAGACGCTTAATGACTGAGCCACCCAGGCACCATCAGACAGATAAGCTTTCAAATGCCATGACCCCATCCCCAAATTTTTTAAAAAATTAAAAATTAAAGAAAATACCCAGGCTGATGATGGAGTTTCATGCCAGTCCTGTTTTTAATATTTGGCTTTTAGACATACAGTCAGTACAGTTCTACATCAGAGCGGTCACGTTACACTGTGCACCTCAGAAACCCCATTTAGGTGCATGCCTAAAAGCCAATCAGTTGGAACTGGTTTGCCTACAGGGCACTTTCAAGGATTGCTTCCATTGAAGATAGTTACAAACTTTATAAACACTAATCACGCCCCCAACATTACTGAGCAGGAAAAGGGAATTAACTTTGAGAATGGTGGGAGAAACAAAGTTTGGTGGGTGGTATTAGAGACAAATGGACGTCAAGGACAAAATGTAATGACTTGGATAAGTACCAGTACCAGAAAAAACAATAGCAACACCATAATTAATTAAGCTTCTGGGTTTGAACATGACTGTTTAGTTCACCGGTGCAATCACACGTAGACAGGGCAGGATAATACAGCAAGGTTTTTTTTTTTTTTCTTTTTTTTTAAGATTTTATTTACTTATTTGAGATAGAGAGCACGCATGAGTAGGGAGAGAGGCAGAGAGGCAGGAGCAGGGGGAGGGGCAGAGGGAGGCGCAGACTCCCAGCTGCAGGGCTCTATCCCGAGACCCTGAAATCATAACCTGAGCCAAACACATCCTGAGATTATGACATGAGCCAAAGGCAGCTGCTTAACCAAATGAGCCACCCAGGTGACCCTACAGTAAGAGTGCTAAAGAGTTCACTTTGGGGCACCTGGGTGGCTCAGTCATTAAGTGTCTGCCTTTGGCTCAAGTCACGATCCTAGGGTCCTGGGATCGAGCCCCGCTTCTGGCTCCTTGCTCAGCAGGAAGCCTGCTTCTCCCTCTCCCACATCCCCCTGCTTGTGTTCCCTCTCTCCCTGTGTCTCTGTCAAATAAATAGAATCTTAAAAAAAAAAAAAGAGTACAGTTGGGCTTTTTATATTACAGGGGTCAAAGGAAATTTCCTAGGGAAATAGAGAAGAAACTTAATTGGCCTAGAAAGAAACACAAATTCTATTCTTTATCCATCTGACAATACCTACTGATTGTTTGCAGCGTACGTGGCATTGTGGCTGCAGAGATAAGGCAAAGAATTAGCAGTATGACATGGTTGCTGGCCTCTATTTTAAGAGGGGGGCAATAACTTTCTTCTACTAACATCACTACACAGCTAAATGCCATTAAGTGCTGGAGGAATTCAGAAGAAAAGCTCAATTTTAGTTGGAATGACCAGGAAAGGTTTTGTGGAAGATTTTAAGGAAGTATCTTGATAGGTAAAATAGAAGTAGTGCCCATTCTAGAAGTGTACATAGCATGAACCAAGGCAGGCTTGAAAGAACACAGTCCCCAGGGCAGTGAATAATCCACTTTTCCATAAGGGACTCTTCCACAGATAAAATGAGGCCAGACTTTAAGAAACTGAAGACAGCCTAAAAGCCTACTTAATTAAGGTGGAATCCTTTATCCATTAGCAATGGTGAACCTAGTGATGCTTTCCTACTTGCAGGCAAAGTGGTCACTTATTTTTAAATCCCTTGGGAATCATGTAATTTCTTGGCCACTGAGAACAGAAAGCTTTCATATTCTATTCCACAATCAGGTATGGTTTTGTGGCGGTCTACCGGAAGACGGACCCTCACACACCACAGTTTTTCAGAAAATTGATTCCCCAAGTACCAACTGCTATAGGGGAACATAGAAGTTACTCCGGAAATAAATTTAGTGGCTGCAAGCTGGAAATGGCTACCCTGACAGGGCAATCTACTTAGCAGCTCCCAGTCTAAATTCCTGGTGTTGTACAGATGCTCTAAAATATCAGCAACAACAGTTGCACCCTAACAGGTGACCCAGCCCCTATCAAGAGAGAAAAGCAGTGAACAACCCCACTAGGACTTCACATTAGAAAAGAACCAGCCATTATGGTGTTAACTTAATTAACATCAGCAGCCTATATATTCCCTGCTGTTTTCTCACCAGTGTTCTAAATACTTGGGGGAAATAGTATGGTTAATCTGGGAAAGTAGTATGTAGGCCTCCTATTGCTCCCGGCACCTGAAATTGTAGAAACTGAAATTCGCCACCTCAGTTTCCCAGTAGCCTGAGAAGTACCAGAAACTGAGGGGAAGCATTTATCTATTTTATTTTCCTTAAAAGCCAAAGGCTTGAAGACCCAAAATCTCACACGTAAGATAGTACACATCAATGTGAAATTTCTGACGAAATAAAATTCCGTTTTTCTCCCAGTTTCGATTTTGCTCACGTTCCAGTTTTTGGGATTACCTTAAATAAAGGTAAATTGTCCACTAATCTCACTTTCTCCCCCCGCCTCCCACCCCGTCGAGGTGGGCACACTGTCACAGTCTGATCTGCCAAAGACTTGTGACCAAGGACCCCTGGGGCTGCCCCTGTCACCAAAGGCTGAGAGAGGCGCTTCTGCGACCCAGGCCCACACCCCCATTCCCCACTTGCCTCGCGCAGCGGCCTTGGGACCCGGCTTAGCTCTGGCCTAGCCCGTCCCGATAAGATCCCCGGGCCGGGATCCCGACATCTCAACCCCCCGCCAGGGCTGGGAAAACTCAGCACTCACCAGGACTGTTGGCAGCCGGGGGGTTAAGCCGAGAACGAGCAGCCCACCCGCCCTTAGACTGCCGTGGAGGCCGCCCCGGAGGCGGCGCGCAGTGGGAGGGGCCGGAAATGTTTACAACCCTGACCGCGGAGCAGCCGGGAGGAGCTGCCGGCTCCCGGGTGGGGGAACTCGAGACCCTCGCGTGTCCGGGCGGGTCAGCCCCACGGGCTGTCCCCGCCTCAGGTCTGGGTCGAGGCTCCCGGGGGTCCCAGCGCTGCGGCCGATCCTCGCCCACCCGCTCGCCGCGGCAGCCCCGGGGGAACTTACGGCCGGCGGGCGGGCTCTGCTGGGGGCCGCGGTCCCCTGCGCTACATCCCGCGGCGCTGGAGGCGGCCTGCGGCCGAGGGGCCCCGGATCTTCAGCGCCCTCCTCGCGCCGGAAGGGGCGCGCGACCACACAGCGTCACCTCCGCGGCCGCGTCACCTCCTCTCAGGCGCTCCCTCCCCTACTGCCAGACATTCCTCCCGCAGTCCCAATCACTGGCCCCGTCCCCTAGGCCACGCCTCCCGAGCGCGGAGTGCGGCCCCCTCTGACTCTGTCCCGCCCCCTCCGCGGCAGGCACCACTCTCGAGGCGCAATTTCCCGCGGCAGGCCCCGCCTCTTCGCTCTGTTCCACTGGTAAAGTCCGCCTCTCCAGACCCTGCGAGGACCACACCCCCGAGTTACCAACTCCAGCGCGTGATGGGAAGGAATTTCAGGGATTTAGACGGAACCCAGCGAAGGAATGCCAAATTCCCTACCATGCACCTTGTCTTCTAAATTGGGAAACTCTCTCTACTTCATCTATTACCAACTCCAATGTTTTTTTATCTCTACAACACTTAGTTCCTTCTTCAGTCCCACCGTCCCTTTCTCCCCTCCCCGAATGTTTCTTGAAGTGCCTATCATGTGCAAGGCACTGGGCTAGACTTTTAAGTTTTGACTCCTGAAACAGCGGGGCTGTTTTCTAATTAGTCCTGCTTGAGAACTCTGCTCCAGCTCCCTGCTCCCATATCGCAGCCAGAAGGGTGGCCCCAGAGTGCTTCTCTGGGAGACAATTGGGTGGTGCAGCCCTCATATGAATCACAGAACACAGAAACTTTGAGGAATTGACAATTTTCTCAATTCTCCCAAGGATGGTATATACCTAGTGCTATCCTACATGCTGAGAGAGAAGGCAGTTTATTATATTCTTTTACATGGATGGCTCAGGGCACTGGGATTAATTTTTTTGGTGCTGGTTAAAAGAGACTCAGAGGTCACATAGAACAAAGTTTCTGACCCTGGCCAGCCTATGATCTTGAGTACATTACTGACCAAGAGAATGACCTCATCTGAAAAATGCGAATAAAATAGTGGTGTTTCAGGGGCACCTGGCTGGCTCAGTCATGAAGCACATGACTCTTGATCTCTGGGATGTGAATTTGAGCCCCATGTTGGGTATAGAGAGTATATTTATTATTTACAAATAATAAATATGTACTTATTAAAATATTACACTTATTATTTATAAATAAAATATTAAAAATAATTAAAAAATAAAAATGTAAATATAATAGTCATAAAATCTTTTTAAAAAGCACTAGCTCGGGGCGCCTGGGTGGCTCAGTGGTTTAAGCCTCTGCCTTCGGCTCAGGTCATGGTCTCAGGGTCGTGGGATGGAGCCCCCCATCGGGCTCTCTGCTCAGCAGGGAGCCTGCTTCCCCCTCTCTCTCTGCCTGCTTCTCTGCCTACTTGTGATCTCTGTCTATCAAATAAATAAATAAAAATCTTAAAAAAAAGCACTAGCTCACTGAATCTTTATCAAGATTAAATGATAATTTATGCAGGTTCTTAGTGTGATGGCTGGCAAATGCTTCATAAAAGTTAGCTATTATGAGCTGCTCACTGTATAAAACCCTTAGAAACTTCCATTGTCCACAGAATTGAGTTTTAAGTTTCATTTTTTAAATTACTTATTTGTTTGACAGACAGAGATCACAAGTGGGTAGAGAGGCAAGCAGAGAGAGAAGAGTAAGCAGAGACTCCCTGCTGAGCGATGCTCGATCCCAGAACCCTGAGATCAGGACCAGAGCCGAAGGGAGACGCTTAACCCACTGAGCCACCCAGGCATCTGAGCTCTAAGCTTCTTCTTCTTCTTTTTTTTTTTTTTAAGATTTTATTTATTTATTTGACAGAGAGAGATCAAAATAGGCAGAGAGGCAGGCAGAGAGAGGGGAAGGGAAGCAGGCCCCCTGCTGAGCAGAGAGCCTGTTGCGGGACTCGATCCCAGGACCCCGAGATCATGACCTGAGCCGAAGGCAGCGGCTTAACCCACTGAGCCACCCAGGCGCCCAGCTCTAAGCTTCTTTTTTTTTTTTATTATTTTATTATTTATTTATTTATTTATTTATTTGACAGAGAGATCACAAGTAGGCAGAGAGGCAGGCAGAGAGAGAGGAGGAAGCAGGCTTCCTGCTGAGCAGAGAGCCCGATGTGGGACTCGATCCCAGGACCCTGAGATCATGACCTGAGCCGAAGGCAGTGGTTTAATCCACTGAGCCACCCAGGCGCCCCAGCTCTAAGCTTCTTTAGTGTGACATTGCAAAGGCCTCTATCAGCTGGCTCTCACCTACTCTCAGGATTCATCTTGCTCTACTTTCCCTCTGGCATTTGGGCCTCCATGAATTTCTAGTTCTCCAAATATGGACTTTTCATTCATTTCTCTAGGCTTTTGCAAATGCTGATCATTCTGCCGGATTGCCCTTCCTCCCATTCTCTGCTGAAAGACCAAAGCAATTTACAATACCCAGTCCTGGGTTTGGCTTTGGACTGAGACAATGCCAGGTGCACATTCTGGCTCTGCCAGCCACTGACCAACCAACTGTATGACCTTTGGCAAAATCTTAATCTTAGACTCACAGGATTATCACAAGGATTAAATTATACAGATGAGTATTTAGCACAGCATGTATTAAATGGCTAACTCAAAAATGTTAGTTCTTGGGACGCCTGGGTGTCTCAGTTCATTAAGCAGCTGCCTTTGGCTCAGGTTGTGATCCCGGGGTCCTGGGATAGAGTCCCACATCCGACTCCTGGCTCAGGAGAGAGCCTGCTTCTCCCTCCCACTCTGTCTGCTGCTCTCCCTGCTTGTACTCTCCGTCTCTGTTAAATGAAAAAATAAAACCTTTAAAAAAATGTTAGTTCTCTCTCCTACTCTGAATCTTTTCCCAACCCTTCCCATCTGCATCTTGTATCTCTACTATACTGTTAATCACACTGCACACTGTGTTATAACTGTTTATCACTTGTCTCTCTTACTCTAGACTGAGTTCTTTGAGGGTCTAAGACCAATCTTTGTCAGAATTGTATCCTCAGGAACTAGCACACTGCTTGGCTGGTGGCAGGTCCTTAATAAATGTTTCTATGTTGAGTGAATGAGGTAGAAACCCATATAAGACAAGGAATGGTGAGCTCTTGTGTGGGAAATTCTCTTTTTTGGGCTGCTTCACTATTTGAGCCCAACAATCAATGCAAGATCTTTGTTTTTGGAGGTGAGGTGAACAAGTGTGTCTCATGAGGCACAGTGGCCTACACATTCTAGTTGATCATGAAATGTTTGATGGCATACTAGTAACAGCATTCACTGATGACTCCACTTTATGGAGGGGTGAATTCTGCGGGTCCCACAAGCCTTTCTCCTGGGGCCCCAGGGAAAGCAACACATATTCCATGCAGAGAAGCAATGTTGACCTTCCTCCTGGGATTGATTCATTGTTCTGTCCTACTGAGACTAACAAAGAAGATCTGAGGAACTGCCCTGGTCCAACCCTGGGAGAAGGGCAGTCAGGATAGATGGGCCTGGGGGAGGCCAACTCTCTCCAGGCACCAACAAGTCTA
Organism: Neogale vison; assembly: GCF_020171115.1. Lineage (NCBI taxonomy): Eukaryota > Metazoa > Chordata > Mammalia > Carnivora > Mustelidae > Neogale > Neogale vison. The sequence continues at coordinate 71,868,333 of NC_058100.1, forward strand.
TCTGGGGCTGGTGATATCAGGTTACTATTTAAAGGAGAAAGTGTCTCTTCCAAATAGAAAGACAATACTTTAGTTTGCTTGCCAGATACCCTAAAATAGAAGTATAGTGAAGGAAGGGGAAGGGTGGACCAAGAGAAGGCAGGGAAAGAGTGGCCAAACCAAGGGACCACTGTGATCATACCTGGGTTCAAAAAGCATCCCCTCTAACTTGTGTTCTCCTCCCCCACCCATAAAAGCCTCCAGGGAGAAGCCAATCTTCTGGCTCTGCTGAGGCAGCTGTTTGTTAAGTGATCCCCGAGTTGGTGGCTGGTCAGATTTCAGCACATGGCTCTACTGCTCAAAGGTTCTCTGGAAGGCCTGGGAGAAATTCTGTGCTGGGAAAGGCTTCCTCCCAGGATTCCCAGGTGTGAAAAGCCTTAGAAACAAGGACCCCAAACACAACAACCCTTTAGGTATAACACAGGGGCCTGAGCCCCATTTATTTGCATAGCCAGAGGTTTCTGCCATAAGCGGCTGCCTTAGACTGTGGGTAGTCATCTCCTTCCAGCCTGGGCAGGGGCAGGGAGAGACAGACACACACATACATTATTTCAGATTCCCTTTTCTGAGGCCTAAAGAAATCATTTCCTCCTTTCCTGCAATTGCTATGAGACTATGTAAGGCCACTCAATTTGCACTCACACATGCAGAATCTGCTTGGGTTCAGCACCAAATATTAAGTAAAACCCATGACTCAGATTGTTCCTTTCATCACAGACACCCAGTGTGATGCTATCAAGGAACTAGCTAGTTTTGGAACGAATGCACATGCTTCCTTCTTTCTGACCCGTGGAAGAAACTGCTCTGTGGGCCTGACCTGGACCTTCTATTACAGGGAGATCTGCGGGTCCTTCCAGGGAACTACTCAGCCCTGGCCTTCCTCCATGGCTACAAAGATGTGGTCCCTGCAGGTAGCATCCATATTTCTACTGCAGAGTAAGACAAGAAGGCTGATACTGTCAAGAAAGTAACCTGGGACTTAGAGCATTTGAGTACTGACTGAGGACAACTGCAGGGAACAGGACCAGGTAAACAGCACCATGGAGAGCAGGATGCTCAGTAGGTGAATCGCATCTTCTGGGAGTAGCCCAGTTTGTCCAGGTTGGGATGGCAGGCCAGCTGCACCATCGGGGGGGGCCCACAGAGCAGCAGTAGCACGTCATCACTTGGGGCCGGCAGATGCTCCTGGATCATGTCCGCCGTCACAAAGCCCTTGCTGTAGGCCCAACCTGAAATACAAAGGCAAGAAGAGGGCAGACACTACAGACTCAGGCTGGCAAGGGGGTCGGGGACCATAGGGTGGGGAGGGGTGAGTCCTGGGTAAAGCCTCTTGAGAAAGGATCAAGTTGTAGCAGTAGCTAGGTGGGTATACCGAGTCTGCTTCAGGTTCACAGCCATCCCTGCCACTACCCCCCAGAAACAGGAACCAGAAGGAAAGAGCTCAGCAGAGGCACGAAGTCTGTTCCCTCACACTTGGGAGTTTGGTGATGTCAGGCAGGGTTGGTTTAACTGAAATCCCCAGGGGGAGAAGGCCCTGATTTGGAGGATGTCCAGAAATGGGGCAGGTACCTTCTGGGGGGTGATCCAGGGTAAACCACAGCTTAAAGCGTTTGGGATATCGGGCCTGCAGCTCCTCCAGGTCCTCCCGCAAGATTATGTCCTTTTCAGTCTGAAAGGGGAAGCCAAGACTTTAGGAACCTCCTTAGGTGTATGTGAAAGAAGTTCTTTGCTATAACAACTTTCCAACCAGGATGAAAACAAAAAGCTTAAGTTATAAGGAAGAAGCAAGGCATTTAGAGAGGTAGCATGTGGGGAAGGAGAGGGGAGTAGCTCTCACACAGGAATAAAAATGGAATATTTAACAAAGGAAATTCAAGAAGCAGCTTTCTACACTTAGAACTAGGTTCTTTGTACGTTTTCTTTTCATTTTCCCTTGGTGGCCAGGGAAGGAGTTTGGCTCAGTGCTTTGTCCTCCTTGTGGCAGGAGAGGGTCCTCTCCCTTGAAGGGGGGGCGGTCCTTGGGCAGAGGCCACAATTGACACTGGACCGGCTGTGCCTGCCCGGGTCACACCTCTCAGCCTCTACCACAACTTAGAAGACTGAGGCCTGACAAAAGTAAACCAACCTGATTGGCAAAAAGCAGACAGCATTGGGTTGGATCATCAGGGTCTTTCAGGATGGCCCGGATCAGCTGTAGCATGGGAGTGATTCCTGCCGACAGACAGCCCACAATGAGATGAGATGGCCGCAGCCCCTCCCCTGTCCCCATGCCTTAGCTGATCAACCTTTCATTTTCATTCTACTCCTTCACCGCTCTGCTCCGTCTTCCTTTAGTACCTGAATCCTCTGTCTTGCTATGTGTCCTGCAGCACTGACATTCCGGGGCAGACATGCCCTTGACCCCACACTCAACTTTGTACCCGGTAGGTGAACTGAGGTCATGCTTGCTATTCACATGAGATTATACTGTTAAAATCCTACTAAGGAACCTATCTCAGACTCTTCCTCTGAAAATCTATTAGAGGCTAGGACTCCAATGTCACAGATAACTATGAGTACCTACTGATTCAATGATGAAGTTTCGGGAACACCAGGCTTGTGGGTAGAGAGCATTTGCTTTGGAACTGGACAGAGCTAGATACTAATCCTGCCCTTGCCCATTATTATTTAGCCCTGTGGAGACCATTCGATCTCTCTGAACCTCCACTGTTCTCATCTGTAAGCGGGGAAGACTGGTACTTACTTCATAGATACACATATAAGGTGACTGGCATCATGTCTAATGAGAAATGTCCAATGTTTGTTCATTTTCTTCCTTCTTGACTACCCTATTTCTAGCTGCTTCTCCATTCTCACCTAAAGATTATTAGATTCATTCAACTGGAGGTCTTGGGAGAGCCCAGATGATTTATTTCTCATTCTATTTGTTAATTATTATTATTATTATTATTTGCTTTCTACCTGATTATGATTTTGTTTTTCTGATACTGGGGAGTTCCAGGCATTGCCAGGAACCCCCTGATTAACATCTTGGCTATGATTACCAAACCTTCTAAGAGTCACCTGGGTGTTATGGCAACAATTAACAATGGTGGGAGAGAACAGCCCCTCAAGTGACAGTCACCTGTTCCGCCGGCAATCATCCCCAGTTTCTTCACCACTTGGGGTTCTGGTGGAGACTTTTTGTTTGGCTGAATGCTAAAACTCCCTGAAAAGTCAAGTGAAGAGAGGGTGGAAGAAAAAAAGGCAATACCGGAAAATAAGAAAACAAACACAGAACTGAAAACATGTCCCAGGCCAGTTCAGCAGCTGCTACGAAATTGGATCCCACAGCTTGGGTGTGTGGAGGTTTGATCTGAGCAGCCCTGACAATAATATACTTGAGGGACAATGGGGTCAGGACTATCTGTCCCATATTATTAAGTCCCAGTCAGTTTAGGGCCACCCAGCGAGTCATTAGCTGCTTCTGGCAGAGGGTCACTCCCTGGTGAGCGCGACAGGCATGGGGCCAGGTGGGAATCTGTTTTCCCAAGTGGCACAGAGCAGCTCTGGAGGCTTGCTAATGCATGAAGCTGTTCCCATGGGCAGGGATGAAAAAAGCTATCTCCAACTATCTGAACTGCTCAGCCCAAGAAGTGAATCTCCTGAGGGGGGGGAAACAGAGACATGGGTTTGCTTTAGGCATCTCCACAGCAGTCATGGCTGGTGAATTCCAGTAGCTAGGGAACCAATCACTGGGGCAAATGGAGCTGAGAAATATGCCTATCATATCAGTGCTGTGTTTAAAGGAAGGGTGGCTCTGGGCCTTCCCCATGGGCGTACATACACGCATGCGCATGGCCACACAGTGCCAAGACGACTACAGGCACTGGAGAAGTGGGAGACAGGCTTAGGGAGGAGAGTGGCCATTACCTTTTCCATTGTAAGTGAGCAACCCGCTTGGCCCTCGAAATTCCACCACATCCCCAATCTTCAGGCTATTCAGGTATTGAGACATCTTCCCTCCCTCAGGAAATTTGGGGTGCACGCCCTTCATGTAGACCTGGTAAAACAGGATGGAACATATTTTATTTGGAATATCACTGACTTCTGAGCTGCCTGCTGGGGGATCCTCCCTGAAGCTGGGGCAGGAATTACGCACGTGTTATCTTCCCCAGTCCACATACTTTTCATCATATGCCCAAAGGACACATGTCTCCTGCTATCAAACAACTCCTGAAAGTTTACAAATGCCAGAGAGAGAAGGATAAGGAGCTCCCGGGGCTCCTTCCCACCCCCTTACCTTGATGACAAGATCCACGTAGCCTTGGTCCTCGTCACTGGTGACAGGAGTGTATGGCCTGATGACCAGGCTGCCATCGATCCGCGCAGAGAGGTAGACATGTTTGCCTGGGGACCACGTGGGGAGCTACATAAAGGCTGCTTATAGATGAGTGGCATTCCTGTTATCTTTCAAAATACTTAAGGAGTTTTGAGAGAATAAGGATGTCTTGCTTCCTAGCATGGTTCCAATGAGCTACCAGGCATGAGGTGACCCTTTGGGCCACCAGTTGTATCCCTCATAAGCCCCCCATTAGAGAAACTCATCAATTACTGCCAGGAAGGGCCGGTGAACTGAGGGTCTGGGCAGTGAGAAAAAAATTAGTGTTTGCTCAGGGGGAGGAGGGATAAACAAATCCTGCAGGGAGTTGGAAGAACTGGTGTGTGAAGGATGTCTGGGGGCACAGAAGCCACACCCTGGAGTGGTCCAAGGGTCAGTGGTACCTGATGGATGCAGAACTGGGTGGGGAACGGGAATTACCCTGTTAGGATACCAGGGAAAGGAGCCCACTCCACACTTTCCTTACCCACAGGCAGCCCCAGAATGTGGTGGGCGGTGGGCAGGGCAAAGCGGAATCTCTTGGTGTTGTGGCTCACAGTCTGGAGGGGATGCATGACACACAAGTTTCACCAGGCAGGTCTGGTGCTGCGAAGTCCCCCGGGGCATCCCAACCACAGTGAATAGTCCCCCCCCTACCCAGGCTCCTTCCTTCACAACTTACCGTCTTGTCTAGAAGTCGCAGCAGGTACTTCTCATTGGGATCCAAGAGAGTGATCTTTGGCCGGCGGGACCTCCGAACCAAGTAGGAGCCCAGAGCCAGGCCCAGCAGAGTCAGCAGCCCCACCCCCATGGAGGCCAGTAGGACTGGGCTCTGTGGGTAGAGGAGGCAGCGTGACCATCATGCTGGGGAAGAGCCGGGGAGTGGGTGATGACTGCCCCGTACGACCAGCCGCCCCAGGGATAGAGATCCCGAGCTCCAGCGCGGGAGCCTGTCAGGGCCAGAAGGGTAACCTTAGCAGGGTCCCGAGCTCGACTGTGCGGTACCGGGACCCCGGCATCCTGGGTAGGTGCAGCGCCCTATAGGGTGGGGTTGGCGGCGAGAGCCCCTGGTCCGGAGCGGAGTTCCCACAACCAGATGGGGCCGGAGCCCCCTGGTGCAGGGCTGCGAGCAAGGGTCTCACCGGCTGGACGCCCATTTCCGAGACCGCGTCCTCCACAGCCAGGCCGGTGGACAGATCCCACAATGCGCCGCGGGGCGGGCAGGAGGCGGGGCCCGGTGAGGGCGGGGCCCGGTGGGGGCGGGGCGTTCGGACGGCGGAGTGGCTCTGCGCTCTACCACTCCGCTCCCAGACTCGGGGCCGCGGGGCATGGATTAATCCAAGAATTTTTTAAGACCGCAGCTCCATTCCTCCTTCCCCTCCCTAGCCTTCCGTCCCTGCTATTTCGATCTACTCTTCCCGAACAAGATGGGAGACCCGTCAAATGTAGAACCACACCAAGGGTGGGGAGGATTGGAAAAACTGAGTCTGCGGAAACTAAACAGAAAGCTGTCTGGCATTGAGCCAGAGATGGGCCCACAGTCGAGAAGGAAAGGCTGAAATTAATTACCTTAGTTTTCCAACAGAATGAATTGCAACAGAATTGCACAGTCTGGTGGGGGTTCTTTCAGGAATGAACCGTGTGGCATTGCAACTTCATTTTCCGGTCCCCCTTGACTGGTTATGCTTATAAGCGCCAGGCCATCTGCGCTGCTCAGTAGCTTCCTTTGGGTCCAAATCCAGCTTGTCCTGATCGGGGTTCTCCTACCCTCAGGGTCAAAGTTTTGGAATTTGGAGGCTGACTGTATTGGATAAGAATCTCGCCTGTTGCACGTCCGGGCTCTGTGACCTTATTTAACTTCTCTGGGATTCCTCGTCTATAAATGGATGTATACTACCATCTGTCTAGTCCATAAGGTTGTTGTGAGGCTTGAATGAGGTATGTGCCTAGTGTACTACCTGTTAGAGCAAAATACTTGACAGATGTCAGCTGCTATCATGGCTCAGAAGATAGCACTGATAGGGTTTTTTTTTCTTTTTTTAAGATTTTATGTATTTACCCGACAGAGAGAGATCACGAGTAGGCAGAGAGGCAGGCAGAGAGAGAGAGGAGGAAGCAGGCTCCCTGCTGAGCAGAGAACCCGATGCGGGACTCTATCCCAGGACCCTGAGATCCTGACCTGAGCCACCCAGGCGCCCCTGATAGGGTTTTAGAACTGAGTTCTGTTGGCAGCAAAATGGGACAAGAGGAGTCAGAAATAGACGCTGAGAGCCCCCGGATGCCAAGATGGCCATTCTTTCTCATATACAGTTTCCCAACAAGACTGACATTTGCCCTTGGTTTCTTCTGAGGTCTCTGACGTGGGCTGGTAGATACACATCTTCCGGTATTTACTCAAGGTCTTATCTCTGTGTGTTTGTTTCCTAATCTCCTCTCCTTATAGTGCCACTAGTTGTATTGGATTAGGTCCCACCCTACTGACCCCTTTAAAGTCTCTATCTCCATAAGAGACTCTTAGTCTCAGGAGATAAACTGAGGGTTGCTGGAGAGGAGGGGTTGTGAGGGGAGGGGTGGTTAGGTGATGGATATTGGGGAGGGTTACCGTGAGCACTGTGTATTGTGTAAGACTGATCAATCACAGACCTGTACCCTGAAACAAATAATACATTATATGTTAATAATAAGGAAAAAAAAAAGACTATCTTTTTTTAAAAAAGATTTTATTTATTTGAGAGAGAGACAGTGAGAGAGAGCATGAGCGAGGAGAAGGTCAGAGAGCGAAGCAGACTCCCCATGGAGCTGGGAGCCTGATGCGGGACTCGATCCCGGGACTCCGGGATCATGACCTGAGCCGAAGGCAGTCGTCCAACCAACTGAGCCACCGAGGCGTCCCAAAAAAGACTATCTTTGAATACAATTACATTCTGAGGCTAGAGGCTAGGACTTCAATATATGAATTTTGAGGGGGCTGGTGACACAATTCAGGCCATAATAGAAGGGTGCTATTTTAAATGTCATTGCTTCTTAAAATTTTGATTTCTAATTGTACATTATTAGATAGAAATAGATCGATTTCTATGTGTTGACCTTGTATCCTGTGATCTTGCTAAACTCATTCACTAGTTCTAAGGGTTTTGTTTTGTTTTGTTTTTGGTAGATTTCTTGAAATTTTCTATACAATCATGTCATCTGTGAATAGAGATAGTTTTGTTTCTTCCTTTCAGTCTATATGCCTTTTCTTTTCCTTGCCTTATCGAACAGACTAGTACTTCCTAGTACTGCCTTGTTCCCGATCTTAGGGAGAAAGTACTCCATCACCATTAATTGTGGTGGTAGGTAGGTGTAGGTGTTTGTTTTGTAGCTGCCCTTTATGAGGCTGAGGAAGCTCTCTTCTACTCCTAGTTTTCTAAGAGTTTTTATTTTGCATAGATGCTGAACCTTGCCAAATGTTTTATTCTATATCAATTGATATGATCATCTTTACATTATAATATAGTGGATTATGTTGGGTTTTTTGTTGTTAATATTGAACCAGTGTTGTTTTCCAAGGATAAGCCCCTCTTGGTTCTGGTGCACTGTTCTTTTTATGTATTATTGTATTTGATTAATATTTTGTTGATAATTTTTAAACCATATTCATTAGAGATAGTGCTTTGTAGTTTTTTACTTCCTGTACTGTCTCTGGTTTACATTTTTAAAATGTGTTGTTTGAATCAGAATCCAAATAAGGTCTTCACATTGAGATATGTTTACATCTCTTAGGTATTTTTAAAGGCATAGATTTCTCCTCCATCTCTCTCTCTCTCTTGCCTTTTTTACCCCCTTACAAATTTATTTACTGACAAAACAAGGCTATACTCCTAACACTATAATAACTTACTTGTAGAAGGTATTTGAGGTCCAGTATCTAAAAAGCACAGTGATGTCTAAGTCTATAGATATTCCTGGGTGAATCATAATAAGTCACAGGGGGTCCTACTGATCAGCAAGAAGGTGAATAGTTGTTATCAGGGAGCTCTGTTACTCCTTCTCAGATAGGGAGCTCTGTCTGGGTAAAAACCTCTAGTCCAGGAAAATTTTTGTTCAATCTCTATGAACATAAGTGTAAAATTAATAAATAAAATATTAGCAAATTATACCCAACATTTATTTGTTTATTTATTCATTTATTTGCGAGAGATGGGGTAAGAGAGAGAGAGTGGGGGGGCAGAGGGAGAGAATCTCAAGCAGACTCAGCACCAAGTGTAGAACCTGATGTGGGGAGCTGATGCAGGGCTCGATCCCACAACCCTGAGATCATGACCTGAGCCAAAACCAAGAGTTGGATGCTCAATGGACTCAGCCTGAGACACCCAGGCAACCCTATCCAACAGTTACAATTTTTTTTAATTTTAAAGATTTATTCATTTATTTGAGAGAGAGAGAGAGAGCGAGCATGAGTAGGAGGGGCAGAGGGAGAGGGAGAGAGAATCTCATCCAGACTCCATGCTGAGCACAGAGCCTGATCTCACCACCCTGAGATCATGACCTGAGCTGAAACCAAGAGGCAAACACTTAACTGACTGGGCCACCGAGGCAGCCCTCCAACAATTGTTATTGTTATTTTTTAAAGATTTATTTATTTATTCAAGAGAAAAAAAAAAGAGATCACAAGCTGAGAGAGAGGCAGGAGAAGGGGACAGCAGACTCCCCATTGAGCAGGAAGCCCAACATGGGGCCTGATCCCAGGACCCTGAAATCATGACCTGAGCAGAAGTCAGACCCTTAACCAACTGAACCACCCAAGCCCCAACAATTATTTAAAAAAAACCCAAAAACAATAAACTATAATCATGTTGGATTTATCTCAGGAATTTTAAGAAAGGAAATATCTATATAAAATTCTCTGCATTAACAGATTCATGGAGAATGATCACATGATCATCTCATTAGTTGCTGAAAAAACATTTAATAAAATTTGACCCTGGGGCACCTGGGTGGCTCAGTAAGTTAAGCCTCTGCCTTCAGCTCAGGTCATGATCCCAGGGTCCTGGGATTGAGCCCTGCTTTGGACTCTCTGCTCAGCCGGGAGCCTGCTTCCCCCTCTCTCTCTGCCTGCCTCTCTGTCTACTAGTGATTTCTGTCAAATAAATAAATAAAATCTTTTAAAAAAAATTCAACCCTATAATTCTTAGGAATCTAGGAATAGATGAGAACTTCCTTAACTTGGTAAAGATCATACATCAATACTGTATTGCAAATATCATATTTTAGATACATTTCCATTAATCAGAAACAAAGCTAGAGTATCTGCAATCAATGCTATTATTTAATATGGTATTGGAAATCCTAGCCCAAACCCTGGCAAACTTTTTCTGTTTGGGTTGAATAGTAAATATTTTAGGACATATAGTTGCAATTATTTTTGCAATTAATTGTGTTGCAATTATTCTGCTGTGCTGTTATAGCATAAAAGCAGTCACAGGTAACACACGAATGAATGAAAGTGACTGTGTTCCCCTTAAACTTTATTTACAAAAACAGGTAGTAGGAAATATTTCACATGAAGCCCATAGTTTGCCAATCTCTGTTCTAGCCAATGCAACAAGAAAAATAAATGAGAAAGAAGAACCAACCTTGACAAAACAGTCATTATAGGCATAGAGTGTTCCTCTGCATAGAGAATTCAAGAGAATCAATGAGCTATTATTAATAACAAGAAAATTTAAGATGATTTTTAGATACAAGATTAAACTAAAATACTAAAAAGTCAAGGGACATCTGGGTGTCTCAATTGGTTAATCACTGGACTCTTGATTTCTACTCAGGTCATGATCCCATGGGCCATGGCGTCATGGGTCACGAGACTGAGCCCCATATGGGTCTCCAAGCTCAGCGGGGAGTCTGCTTGTCTCTCTCCTTCTCCCTCTGCCCACCCCCTGCTTATGCTGTCTCTCTCAAATAAATAAATCTTTCAAAAGTCCATTATGTTATAATTGATAACTATGAAGTATAAATATTATAGTAACAGTTTAATATATTAATATCAACAGAAAATAGAAACTATGTAGGAATAAATATAACGAAAAGGGGCAAGGCCCTGATGAGAAAATTACCAAATTCCCTTAAAAGACATATAAAAACTTCTTTCCTATTTCAGTGGAAAACAGCTCCATCTTTCTAGTGATTTGGTCAAAAACTTTGTGGAGTTATTCTGTTTCCTCAAACCCTACAACCAGTCATTCAGGAAATTCTCTTAGGTTGATTTTCAAAATGTATTAAAAAAATCTGGCCACTTCTCATCACCTCCACTGCCACCACTCTAGTCTAAATGGTCTTCTTTTGCTTGAATGCCTATGGAAGCATCCCAATTAACCCTGTTTCCGTCCTTATTTCTCTATAATGTCCTTGTGACACCGCAGCCAGAGTAATCCTTTCATAACTTCAGTCAGATCATGTCACCCCTTTACTCAAACCCCTGTGATCTCCCTGCCTCACACTTACTTATTCTGCTCACTGCCTCTCTCTCTTTAGTATATGTGCTCCACAAGGGTAGCCATCTCGGTCTGCTTACTGATGCATCCTGAGTGCCTACAATAGTGCAAATAATAAAAGAGATAACCACTAGCTCCAAGGAAAAATTATACGTGAAAGAAAATATAATCACAGGGGGGCCTGGGTGGCTCAGTGGATTAGGCCGCTGCCTTCGGCTCAGGTCATGATCTCAGTGTCCTGGGATCGAGCCCTGCATCAGGCTCTTTGCTTGGCGGGAGCCTGCTTCTCTCTCTCTCTCTCTGCCTGACTCTCCGCCTGCTTGTGATCTCTCTCTCTGTCAAATAAATAAATAAAATCTTAAAAAAAAAAAGAAAATATAATCACAGATTTCTACTGTGAAATCAAACAATCAGGCAATCCCTAAGCACAGCGTAGCTGCTAGGTTGCCTTGCCACATTGCCATAATGCAGTTGCTAAGGAAACAAAGAAACTATTATTTCCCATGACACAGTAGGTAGCCTGGACTTCATGATGCAATAATTCCCTTTGCTCCCTGCCTCAAGTTCTTCCTGGGAAAAACAGCAGATTTATGTCACAGCTGAGAAACACTAAACTGTAGAAGTTCTCAGTCTTATGAAGGGACTGCTAGCGAACCCAACCTTTGCCCTTCTGGGAGACATTATCTGTATTATCCAGGTTTAGGAAACATCTCTGAGGAGGGAAAGGAGACCTTATTATTCTGCAGTGTCTCTGGAGTACTATGTCTCTAAATCTCTCCAGAGAGAGTTACTGTCTTTTAAAACAAATCTGCCCTCTGTTGTGGCAGAAGACACTAGCTCTAACTTCTAAGTCTATTTGCTGTACAAATATCCTTGTAAAGAAAGCTGAAGGGGCACCTGGGTGGCTCAGTGGGTTAAAGCCTTTGCTTTTGGCTCAGGTCATGATCCCAGGGTCCTGAGATCCCTCTCTGCTCAGCAGGGAGCCTGCTTCTCCCCGCCTCCCACCCCTGCCTGCCTCTCTGCCTACTTGTGATCTCTGTCTGTCAAACAAATAAATAAAATCTAGAAAAGAAAAGAGAGCCCAAGTTATATAGAAATGCTTTGGAGGACTGCCTGCCAATGATTTGTTCAGCAGAGAACACTTCACCTAAGCATCAGAATGTGATCGTGGAGAAAACTACATTGGAAGAATGAAAGGATAGGTGTCTATTTGCGGAGTAGCATGAAAGGGTTAACACCTTAGCTGTCACGGCATGGAATTGTATATAAAGCTAATCAAACAATGGTAGTGTATGTATAGTATTCGGAAATATGGATACAAAGAAACATCAGAAGAAACAGTTAAAAGGGCTGAAAGTAATTCTGTCAGGTCACACTCACTTGCTTTCCTTCCGATCCCTATGTCTGCTCTTTCTTGCTCACCTTTGCTGGCTCCCGTTCATCTACTCAGCCTCTTCATATTGAAATGATCCAGGGCTCAGTCCTTGAAAACCTCATGGTTTTACATGCTGACAAATTTCAAAATTTGCAACCAGGAGGTCATTAGAATCTTGACAAGAGCTTTTTTGTAGAGTGGTAGGGGCAGAATCCTGAGTGGAGAGGGTTTGAAAAATTCATAGATTTTTAAAGTATGCTAAAATGAACCATAAATTTAATAAAATAAAAAAAAATAAAAAAAATTAAAGTATGGGGCGCCTGGGTGGCTCAGTGAGTTAAGCCACTGCCTTCAGCTCAGGTCATGATCCCAGGGTCCTGGGATTGAGTCCCGCATCGGGCTCTCTGCTCAGCAGGGAGCCTGCTTCCTCCTCTCTCTCTCTGCCTGCCTCCCTGCCTACTTGTGCTCTCTCTCTGTCAAATAAATAAATAAATTCTTTAAAAAAAATTAAAGTATAGACACAGTCCCTTCAAGGATTCAGATCATCTTTGTATTACAAATCCTAAGCAAAACCTTATATTTGACAAAACACCATAATTCAAATGTAAAGAATCATGAAGTTAGAAGAAATCCTAGTAGAAATTCCTTAAAACTTCACACTCATAAATTCTGTTCTTTATAGACATTTTTTAAAGATACATTTTGTGCATTCCATGATTTACTCACTGAGCTAGTGGTTTTTGCCTTTTGTGGCTAAAATAATTTTAAAATAATGTCTGCTATGTGATAATTCCATTTCTCCTTACATACTTTTGACACCTTCTGCTTCTGAAAAATTGTTTAAAAGTAGTGTCATTTTGGGGCACCTGGGTGATGCAGTTGGTTAAGCTTCTAACTCTTGGGTTCAGCTCAGGTTGTGATCTCAGGGTCGTGGTCTCAGGTGAGATCAACCCTGCATTGGGATCCATGCTCAGCAAGGAGTCTGCTTCAGATTCTTTCTCCCTCTCCCCTTGCTCCTCCCTCCTGTGCTCTCACTCCCTCTCTCTTTCTAAAATAAATAAGTATTTTTAAAAGATAAATAAGGGCGCCTGAGTGGCTCAGCGGGTTAACCGCTGCCTTTGGCTCAGGTCATGATCTCAGGGTCCTGGGATCGAGTCCCACATCGGGCTCTCTGCTCAGCAGGGAGCCTGCTTCCTCCTCTCTCTCTCTCTGCTTGCCTCTCTGCCTACTTGTATCTCTCTCTGTCAAATAAATAAATAAAATCTTTAAAAAAAAAAAAAGATAAATAAAAGTGGGGTCACTAGTCAGGTATGCTGCGTCTGATTCATTGGAAAACTGGCTTCTCAATGTGGGACTGTTGACATGTTGGGTGGGATCTTTCTTTGTTGTCAAGGCTGTTCCATCTGCTGTGGTTTGTTTCGGAGTACTCCTGGCCTCTTTGCATTAGATTTCAGTAGCATCCCCCAGTTGTGACAACTAGAAATATTTCCAGACGTTGCCAAAGCTCCCCTGGTGGGGAAGGGGGCAAAAATCACTCCTGGTTGAGAATCACTGTTGAAGAGAGGGTCAGAGAACCATGGAATGCAGGGAGGCTGGGAAGAAGGTACCTCTACAGTGAGGGTAGAATGGGACTGAGAAAGAAAACCGAACATTTGTTTGTTACCTCTTTTAGGGTCCGTGATCAAAGGAATGAGACTGACACAAAGCAAAAGTCAAGCAAAGCTTTATTTCTGGCCAAGCATCGAAAATCAACCGACTGGCCTCTCTTACAAGAGGCGACGCTGCTGCTCCCGACTCCGCTACCCAACAACAACGCTACCTGACGACAACTCTACCCCACGACAACGCTCCCGATGATGACTCTACCCGACGATGACCCTACCCAATGATGACGATGATGACAACGACGACCCTTCTGGCCGCGCTGCTCCCCAGTGAGTCCACTCCCCGGCGACCACGATGACCACACTGCTCCCAACGACCACGCTTCCCAGCCTCACAGACTAACTTTTATTGAGGTGGGGTTGAGCCTGGCCCACACACAGGTGGCCAATGAGATTGCAATACACAGGGAAAACTGCACAGTCATGCTAAGTGGGCAATATGGGTGACCAATTGAATTTCAATTTACCATAGTAAATATATGCGTGCCCCACTGATTTGATGTCTCCATCTGGCATGGCCCACCCCTGTATCTGGGGTTTGCCAGTTAAGTTCCTCTGGGAGGGGCAGGGTCAATCCAAGTTCACAAGGAAATGGTTCCCTCTGGCTAACCAGGCCCTTACAACCTCATTTTATCTTTACCTTAGTTCTGGTCTTTGTCACTTTTTGTTATTTAAAACAGCCCCCAGTCCTCCAGGAATGCTATGCCAGTGTTTCCGTATCTCCTAGACTTACAGTGTATCTTTCTTGGGCAGAAACAGATTGGGGGTAAGAAGCCAATATTCACAGAGAATCAACGTTTTCCATGGGCACAGAAAGCACTCTGGAAATGACAGATCAATTCTTTCTTTTTTCCCCACTATTATTTCTGTACGCTTTGTTTTTCTGCCTACCACCTCCTTATTGTGGGCGATACTGTGCCTAGATCTGTCTTTGCTAAGGACAATCGTATGAAACAAGTCTGAGTTCTTCATGCCCCTTTGAACATGGTAGTTCATCAAAGAATAAAGCAGAAATGGTATTTTGGGGAGTGAGTACAGTGCAGGATGGCTGGTAGAGGGAGAAGTGGTGAGTGAGCTGACAGATACAGGTAGTGGTTATATTGTATTTTTGCAAAAGAATTAGGGGTTTCCTTTAAATAATACTACTAAAATCAGATGGGGGAGGAGCAAGATGGCACAGGAGAAGGAAACCTAAATTTCAGTCTGGTCCCAGGAATTCAGCTAGATGGTGATCAAACCATTCTGAACACCTGCAAACTCCGCAGGAGATGGAAGAAAAGAGTAGCAGCAACTCTATGAACAGAAAAGTGACCACTTTCTGGAAGGTAGGACGTATGGAGTGTAAAGTTTTTTCCGGTGAGATAAATACAACACCAGGCAAAGTGGGTGCAAGATTTATTAAAAACGCTCTCCAGCGAAGTTTCAGGGCCCAGGTGAAGGGGAGCCGAGAAAGTTGCACCGGGAGGAGGTGGGCACCCTCGGGCGAGGTTCCACGACTCTGGAAAGCAGAGTGGCGGAAGTCGCGCCCAAGGCAGGGAGGAGGGGGCTTTTAAAGTGTCTCGGAGGAAGCTCAGGGGTCTTTTGGCAAGTTTCCCTTATTTGGATATCCCGCCTGCTCATCGGGATCCCATTGGTCCACAGGAGCCCGGGGCGGGGTGGGGGGTCTCAGATTCCTGCTTGGGCCTTTGTTCTCCTGTCCAAGTTCAGGTCTTGTGGCGGGAACTTTTGCCATCTTTAGTAAGCCCTTCCTGCCAGCCCAACATGGAGAAGTGAATCCAAGGTGACACACAGGAAGATAGACTTCAGAGGGAGGGCCCGGCTTGGGGCAAGTGAGAGAGCAGTGGAGTACAAAATCAGAACTTTTAGAAGTCTGCTCCCATGAGGGACGTCACTCTAATGGCTAAGTGAGGATTGGAGCCCTCAAGGGGACAGTGTGGTACCAGGACCTACAGGGTCACAGAAAGACCTGGGATATCTGAGTGTGGCAGAGCTCCCAGGGATCAGAGTGGGGCAGCCGGCTGCAGAGACGGAGCCGAGGCGGGGGCTCTCAGCTCAGGGGTTACCTTAAACTGTGATCCGAGGCGTAGTCGGGCCACTGCTTTTCAGGCAGGGACCCAACAAGCAGCAGATCTGGGGAGACCTCCCCCCACAACTTCCTCCTCTAGGAGGAGTGGCTTGGGAGCACAGGGCAGGAATCTGCTGGGTTTGGAGACTCCAGAGGGGGCTGTGCACCAGAGACAGAAGTGCTCCCAGGCCGGGTGAGCTCGGAGCATGGCCTGAGACAGGGAGACGGGAGTGATTGAGTGTTTTTCTCTGAGGGTGCACTGAGGAGTGGGGCCTGATCTCTCCGCTCCTCAGGGCTGGAGACTGGGAGGCCGCCATTTTCATTCCTGTCCTCCAGAGCTCTACGGAAAGTGTTCAGGGAGCAAAAGCTCCTGAGAGTGAGCTCCAGCAGATTACTTAGCCTGGCCCCTGGCAAGGTGGTGCAATTCCGCCTCGGGCAAAGACATTTGAGAATTACTGCAACAGGCCCCTCCCCCAGAAGAACAGCAAGAACATCCAGCCAAGACCAAGTCCATGGATCAATGAGAACTGTGAAACTCCAATGCTAGGGCAATACAACACATAGAATTCATGGTTTTCCCCTCATGATTCTTTAGTCTTTCAGAGTTTTTTTTTTCTTTCAATTTTCATTATTTTTCTTTTTCTCTCTTTTTCTTTTTGAATTTTTCTTATTTCCTTTTTCAATCAACATCTTATCCTTTTTAAAAATCTTTTTAAAATTTTCATTTTTACTGTCATATTTTATCCCTTCATTGTATTTAACCTTATTTTTTGTGTAGATACGTTTTTCTTTCTTTAAAATTTTGGGAGGCAGTTTCTTTTAACAGACCTAAAGACACCCCAAATCTAGGGTGTGGCTCTGTTCTATTTTCCAGCCTGATCATATTCTTTTTTTTCCCCTTTCTTTTCCCTCTGGTTTTGTGTCTGTTCTGATTTGTTTTGTGTATATTTTTCTGGGATTGTTGTTACTCTTGTAGCATTTTGTTCTCTTATTCACCTATTCTTCTCCGGACAAAATGACAAAATGGAAAAACTCACCTCAAAAAAAAAAAAAAAAAAAGAAAGAAAGAAAAAGAAAAAGAAAAAGAAAAGAGCAAGAAGTAGTCCTAACTGCCAGGGACCTAATCAGTACAGACATTAGTAGGATGTTGGAACTAGAGTTCAGAATGATGATTATAAGGATACTAGCTGGGCTTAAAAAAAAAACACAGAAGATATTAGAGATTCTCTTTCTGGAGAAATAAAAGAACTAAAATCTAACCAATTTCAAATTTCAAATCTAAAAGGCTATTAATGAGGTGCAATAAAAAATGAAGGCTCTTGGGGCATCTGGGTGGTTTAGTCCATTAAGCAAGCGTTTGTCTTGGTCTCAGGTCATGATCCCGGGTCCTGGGATCAAGTCCCACATCCGGCTCCCTGCTCAGTGGAGCCTGCTTCTCTGCTTCCTGCTGCTCCCCCTGCTTGAGCTCTCTTGCTGACAAATAAATAAATAAATAAAATCTTAAAAAAAAAAAAAATGAAAGCTCTCAGGCACCTGCGTGGCACTGTAGGTTAAGCAGCTGCTTTTGGCTCATGTCATGGTCCCAGGATCCTGGGATCAAGTTTCCCTTTGGGCTCCCTGCTTCTGTCTCTCCTGCTCCCCCTGCTTGTGGCTCTCTCTCTCTCTGACAAATAAATAAATGAACTCTTAAAAAAAAGAAGAAGAAGAAGAAGAAGACATGGCTCTAGCAATTCTTCTTTCTGTCATCTGTATCATTAAATTTTCACTCTGCTGGGTTATTATCATCAGCATTCTTAAAAAAGAAAGAAAACTTCTCTTGTCTCCATTTGCTCTGCCAACTATCTCCTGATTTTTTTTTTGTCTTCCTTTGCAGCAAAACTCCTTCAAAGAGCTGTTCCTAGTTTTCCTGTGTCCAATTTCCCCTCTCCCACTCCTCTCAAGTTCAATGGAATCAGATCTTCACCCCTGACGTGCAACCAGACAGATATCCATGACTTTTCACCAAGTGAACATACTCACGCAGATCAAGAAGTAGAATGTCACTTGCAACTCAGAAGCCTCCATACTCACTCCCATTCACAGAGGTAACTACTACTCAGATGCAACTTTAGTTTTGCCTATTTTAGGAACTTATATAAAAGGGATAATACAGTACGTATTCTTTCATACTAGCTTCTTTTGCAATGTGTTGGGGATTTTTCCATGTTGTTAGGATAGTCACAGTTTGTTCGTTTTCATTGCTGAGCAGTATTCCAATGTGTGGCAAAATCAAACTTATTTATGCATTCTAATGCATTCTTATTTATGCATTGATGTACATTTCGGTTGTTTCTAATCTGTGGCTATTACAAATAGTGCTCCCATATACATTCGTGTAGCATGTGTACTTGTATTTCTGTTGTGTATATAGAAGGTACACAGGTGTTTGTAGATAGTAGAAGTAGAAACTGCCCGTTGTCCAAAGTGGTTGTGTTGGTTTACACCACCGCTAGCAGCACAAGTGTCCTCATTTCTCCACATCAGAAGCTGACAAGTATTTTCTTTCTTTCTTCCTTTATTTCTTTTCTTTTGAGAGAGAGAGCAAGCGTGTGTGTGTGTGTGTGTGTGTGTACATGTGCACACATGGGGAGTGGTGGTGGTGGGAGCCCAGAGGAAGAGAGAGAATCTCTTTTTAATTTTTTTTTAAAGAATTTATTTATTTATTTGACAGAGAGAGATCACAAGTAGGCAGAGAGGCAGGCAGAGAGAGAGAGGAGGAAGCAGGCTCCCTGCTGAGCAGAGAGCCCGATGCGGGACTTGATCCCAGGACCCTGGGATCATGACCTGAGCTGAAGGCAGTGGCTTAACCCACTGAGCCACCCAGGCGCCCCTTTAATTTCTTTTTTTTTTTTAAGATTTTATTTATTTATTTGACAGACACAGCAAGAGAGGGAACACAAGCAGTGGGAGCGGGAGAGGGAGAAGCAGGCATCCCATGGAGCAGGGAGCCTGATGTGGGGCTCCATCCCAGAACTCTGGGATCATGACCTGAGCTGAAGACAGAGGCTTAATGACTGAGCCATCCAGGTGCCCCAATAAGTAAGTTTTTTTAAAAAAAGTTCTGTATTTCAAATATTCTCAGTCCTTAATCTAGTCATTTATTCTTTACTCATATTTTCAATTCTAACTTCAATTTAAAGAATATACTAAAAGTTATTTTTTATTCTGTATCTGATATTTGCAATATTTGAAGTCTTCTCAGCTCTGATTCTGTTATGCTTTTTTCCCCCCCTCGTTCTCATTATAGCATCATAGTGCCTTGTGGGTTTTATGAATTTTTACCAGGATCCTGTTTTTTAGAACTTTGTGAGGATTCTCTGAGTCCTAAATTCCTCCAAAAGATTTACATTTGCCTTTTCCCAGAATCTTGGGAGGTACTACCAACTTGAACTGTGACCAATTTAAAAATATAATCTTTTTTTAAAAAGATTTTATGTTTTTATTTATTTTCTAAAGATTTTATTTATTTATTTGACAGAGATTACAAGTAGACAGAGAAGCAGGCAGAGAGAGAGGAGGAAGCAGTCTCCCTGCCATACAGAGATCCCGATGTGGGGCTCGATCCCAGGACCCTGGGATCATGACCTGAGCCAAAGGCAGCCGCTTAACCAACTTAACCAAGCCACCCAGGTGCCCTTAAAAATATAATCTTGGCCAGAGATTTTTGGGAGCACTTGGTTATGTTAATTTGGGTCACAGCAAATCCATAAAGGACAACTTGTGTTTAGGAATATCAGGGAAAAATTTTTTCCCATCTAATGGTGCAGACTGAGACAGGTGATTTTATTTCTGTTCCCTTCTGAGGAGTTGTCTCTATCCAGCTCTCTATGATGAGATGTAGTTGTTTGGTATAGTAGATTTACATGGCGGTCTCCCATTATCCACAAAATCTTAAGTATCCCTGACCTTTTCTTTAGGCTCATGCACTCCACACAGCTGTCAAAAATGGAACTCATAGGAAACAGATTGAGGGTTGCTGGAGGGGTGAAGAGTGGGGGAATGGGAGCAAATGGGTGATGGACATTATGAAGGGTACTGGATTTAATGAGTGCTGGGTGTTAAGTAAGGCTGATGAATCACTGAACTCTACCTCTGAAACTAATAGTACACTATATGTTAATTAATTGAATTTAAATTAAAAAATAAATTTAAAAAATGGAGGTCAGTCAGTGTTACTGATGTTTGGTTAACTTCCTCAGGGCAAAATTCAGCTTAAGTCCTTATTTAACTTATCTGGATTCTTATTTTTGTTTAACTTTTTGGTCTTTCAGTATTTCTTATATTTTTTTCATTTCTTTGATACATTTAAAAACAAATTTTATGTAGTATGTGTAGTATATTTAGTTGTTTTAATCAGGAGAGTTTTTATAGGATTCATAGACAAATTGCCAGTAATAGAGTCTTCTGTAGTTTCTTTTTATAATTATGCTGAATGAAAATGCATAGAATTTTTTCACATGAATAATTTTGTATATATTATATTGAAGCTGGGGATTTTTCATTTAATGGGGTGTCTTGACGATCTTTTCAAGTTATACATAAAAGCCTCCCTGGTGGTCTAGTGGTTAGGATTCGGCGCTCTCAAGTTATACATAAAGTTTTTTTATAATAGAAATTTAGGTAATTTGAACCTTCTTATGCAAGACAGCTAGAAAAGTTGGAACAAAATATAAATAGCGTCTGATTGAGAGCAAAGCAAAGTAACAAGATAAAGAATTATTAGTTTAATGCAAAAAAGGTTTCTGCCGGCTGACTAAACCTCTGTTGGAATTTTTTAATGGAAATCTCCCCCAAAGTTTTGCTTTCATTTTATTGGTCAACCAAATTGCAAGGAACATGGGAATTTTATTTTTTTTCAGATGTGTTTATGGTTTTTCTGTGATGTTATTGTTTCTATATATATATATATATTTTTTTTTAAGATTTTATTTATTTATTTGACAGACAGAGATCACAAGCAGGCAGAGAGAGGGAGAGGAGGAAGCAGGCTCCCTGCAGAGCAGAGAGCCCGATGCGGGACTCGATCCCAGGACCCTGAGATCATGACCTGAGCCGAAGGCAGCGGCTTAACCCACTGAGCCACCCAGGCGCCCCTGATGTTATTGTTTCTAATGAAATGGGAGAATTGGGGTATCTGGGTGGCTCAGTCATTTAAGTGTCTGACTCTTGGTTTTGGCTCAGGTCATGATATCAGGGTTGTGAGACTGAGCCCCTTGTTGGGCTCTGTGTTCACTGGAGGGTCTGCTTGGGATTATCTCTCTCCCATCCCCTCTGCCTCTCCCCTCACTCATGCTCTCTCTTCTCTCAAAGAAATAAATAAAATCTTTAGAAAAAGAAGTGAGGGAATAAATATTCTAGTGAGAGGCAACCGGTAGACTCAAGTATTTTTTTCCTTTTAAATTCAGGAATAATTTCAGGGCACCTTGGTCGTTCAATTGGGTAAGAGTCTGCCTTCAGCTCAGATCATGATCCCAGGGTCTTGGGATTGAGCCCCACATTGGGCTCTCTGCTCAGCGGGGAGCCTGCTTCTCCCTCTTCTCCCAGTTCCTGCTCTCTCTTGCTATCTCTTTCACTCTCAAATAAATATATAAAGGTAGATATGGTATTTTAATGCTGTGATGAAAGTATTTTCTTCTAGGAAAAATGCACATATGAATTCCTACCAAATTTTACATATAGTTCTAGGGGATTCAGGGTATTTTGTTTTATTCATAGATGTTTTAAATGTCCATTGCTGAATCCCAACTAAGCAAACTTTGCCTCAGCAAGGTCTCAACCTTGGCACACTGGAGATTTTGGTCTTGCTATGGCCTGAATATGTCCCCTGAAATTCATATGTTGAAATCCTAACCCCCAAGGTGATAGTACTGGGAGATGGAGCTTGTGGGAGGTGATTAGGCCTTAGGGGTGGAGCCTTTATGAATGGGATCAATGCCCTTATAAAAGAAACCTGAGAGTTTCTTTGCCCAAAGATGCATCCAGTCATCTATGAACCAGGAAGCAGACCCTCACCAGACAGTAAATCTGCCAGCATCTTTTTTTTTTTTTAAAGATTTTATTTATTTATTTGACAGAGAGAGAGCACAAGCAGGCAGAGAGGCAGGCAGAGAGAGAGGAGGAAGCAGGCTCCCTGCTGAGCAGAGAGCCCGATGCGGGCCTCGATCCCAGGACCCTGAGATCATGACCTGAGCCGAAGGCAGCGGCTTAACCCACTGAGCCACCCAGGTGCCCAATCTGCCAGCATCTTGACTTTGGACTTCCCAGCTTCCAAAACTGTGAGAAATAAATTCCTGTTGTTTATAAGGCACTCAATCTATGGAAATCTGTTATAGCAGCCCAAACAGACCAGGACAGGTGTATAGATCTGATCCAAAGTCAGTTCCACCATGATCATAATTCCACTGCTATAAAGACTGCCATAACTCTAGGTAGGGCAATAACTCCATCATGGGAGATCTTGGGATGTTATACTTGTTTGTTGATGAGAACCCAGGCAGTTCATGGTGACTCCTTCCCTCTTTCTGGCCTTGGAATCCAGAGGACATTGTCTTGTCTGTGTTCCTCATTAGGCTGTGTTACCTATCTTGAGTAATCTAGAAAAATCAGAAATCAGAAAAATCAGAAGGACTTTGGACTTATCTCAGCTACTGTGGATCAAACAGACCTGGATTAGAGGATCTCCAGGGACCTGCATAAACCCATGGGTTCTGGCAATCTAGGGTACAGCTCATCAGTACCTACCCAACCTTTTCTTCCTCTACCCAGTGCATTTTCCCATAGCTCTCTTCCCCTCTCCTCCTCTCCCCTCCCCTCTCTTCTTCTCTCCTCTCCTGCTCTTCCATCCTGTCTTACCCCTACCTCCTCCAAGGGGGCAGGGCATGAATGAACTTCACTATGGGATGGCTCCTTAACAGGTCACTTAACAGTCACTGTGGACTTCTCAACTTGTTAGTCATTCAAGGGGGAGACCAGTGTGAAGAAAGTCCATTCAGCATTATAAACTGTACCAAATTTCATAGCAGGGTCCTCCCTCAGAGCACCCCGCTTTCCTCTCCAGACACCAGCTCATGTTCCCTTTTTACCCATCCTCATTTTTCTTGTAGGAACACTTTGTCTGATGTCCCAGTCTGACCTCTTCCTCCCCTATACTCACTCTTTTCCTGGGGAGGAGATCCAGCCAGGAATTTGTAGTTGGCATCTTGGGGTAAAGGGGAGGGATTCTGCATGTCCTTGAATGTCACCAGATGGTTCTTGCTTTCAGAGCTGATTTGCTCCTTACTGAGCTGCCACAGTATTTTCTTCTTTTCCTCCTGCTGAGGATAAGATGAACATTAGCCCTGATGTTCATCCTGAGGCCCCTGGAGACAAGTAAGGGGCAGATACCCCTTTTAAGACAGGTGGGACAAGCCTCAGGATCCAGTCACCAGAGAGCCCAGGTGTCAGGACTTAGCTGACTGCTGTCCCACACCTCACCATGAGAACACACAGGACTTTCCAGAAGGGGTGGTGGGCCCTGGAATCACGTAGAAAGTAGGAATACCTGTAGGAGGTTCCTAGGCTTCTGTAGAATAGAGCATGCTTGTCCCACCATGCCTCACACCTAATTTCTCCTACCATTATCAGTTTGGCCAAAGTCATCTAACTTGGCTTAGACTACTGGCTTCTGTGGCAAGTACTGAATTCTGGTGCCTGGTCCTGTCCTGGTGGAAGTTGCCCACAGTGCCTCAATTCTAAAGCCCTTTCTTTTACTCCACTCCAACTATGTGTACGTTTCTCAACCACTTCCCCACATCCACCTACGTTTTGCTGTAGCTGGCATTAAGGGAAGACATTAAGGAAATACAGACTCCCCAAACCTGAGCATGACCCATATCGGATTTGGTTTTCTCTATTTGTAGGTGTCATATGGGAGAAGTTAATTTAGGGTTCTGTGTCTCAATTGCTTTGTATGAGAAATGGGACGAATGACATCTCTCATGCCAGGCTCTGGTGAGGGAAGTGGCCACACTCAGGCAGGCCTCATCACATGCAGGTCCTGACAGTTAGCATGGTTTTCTAGTGTCTGTGCATTGCTTTCTCCACACTTAAACTACTTAAACTAAATTTATTCAAATATTATATATCTTTCAAGGCTGGTTCAGAATTTATCTTTTCTCTGACACTCTCTTGATTCTTCAAGTGTCCTCTTCTTGGAACTTCTGTGATGATAACTAGAGTGTTTGCATGACTGGAAAAAACTCCCCCTTACCGAAGGATTGACAAGCAGTCCAATCTGTCTCTGGTACTTACCAATGGTAATTTGTATGTAAGATGCTCTTCATTATTCTCTTGAAGGAGGAGACTCAGGAAGGTTAAGGACACAGCCAATATGATATATTCCCATAGGTAGTGATGCATGGTGCTGGAGCTTGGAGGAGCTCTGCAAAGAAATGTGAGTAGGATACAAAATCTGAGGGCCTCCAGCTCCGAAAATCATGGGGATGGTCTCCTCTTGCCTGGAAATCTCCCACTTCCTTTCCCCTCTTCCCTCCTCCTGGATACCATTGCCAAATTTTTTCAGTTGTCTTTTCCCCACCCACTTCAACCCTCCTTCCTGCTTGTAGCCAGCTAAGGAGAGACAAAGGCCAAGAAGTCTGATTCCATTCCACTTCTGCCTTCTTCACCTCCTGTCTGGATTTCCAGGTGAAATTGAAGTAGGTTCTCTTGTTTATCCACTCGTGGAGTAAACACCCAACCAGAGAGGTTGTGTTGCTGAGAAAAGGAAATCAAGTGTTAGGCATTAATCATATTATTCCCTAAACTCTAAATTCAAGTCAAAGTCTCTACTTTGATGTCGTTGATCAATAAATTGGGTCTTGTCTGTTAGTTCCCCCATTTACTTTTGTATCTGATCCTTCTTCCCAGGATTATGATAGGCAAATTATGACGTTTGGAATCAAGTCAGAGGGACCAAGGGAAACTCTTGATATATCTTGTATATCACTCCCCATCCTGAACTGGTAAGTAGGATGGAAGCCTAAAAGTGACCAGAAATTTCTAATCACATGTAAGTCTTTACCATGTTTGGAGTGCTATATCCATGGAGTCTTTTTCTCTAACAGAAGATGTGGTTTGAGGTTTTATTGGAGGGCTCGAATTTCTCTGAAATCAAGGGGAAAACACTTGGGTATTTTTATGCATGCAAGATGGGGTCCCAGAGTGGCTCTGCTAAGGTAGCAGAAACTAGTCACCCCTCCCAGGAGACCCTGCTTGACAACCATTGTCCAGCCTAAATGAGGGGCTGGTTACCACTCTAGCCTCACATCAAGCACCTGTTTCTGGATAAGGTGTGGCTAAAGTTTTAAAGCTGGCTTTCCAGTCTTTTATCTCAAACCCAGAAGTGAGGAAATAAATGTCGGTTTGAATCTAATTAACAAAAGCAGATACAAATGTCCCTTTCCCCTCTTAGAGGGCTGCCACAGATGGTTCCTGGAGGACTTATTGCTCCCATTCTGCCCCTGGCAACTCAGGCTCTGTGACACTGTGCTGCCTGGGGGATGTGGCAGTCACTGCAAATTGGTCCTCAAATCTGTAGCTCTGACGTGGGCCTCCCACTTCCCAGAATTTCCCAGTGGGCCTCTGAAGGTTCCTTTTCTTCTCTTTTTCTGCTCTGTCTCATTACCAAGATCACATTTCCAGTTCTTCCTTGTTCTTCCCACCCCTCCCCTCCATGTTTGACTTGGCATTAGGCAAAACATAGATTTGGCCTTTTACCAAGGAAAGAACAGAACCCAATGACATCGTCTCTTATCAGTTCAGCTTTTTATTTTATTTTTTATTTATTTATCTTTTAAAAGACTTTATTTATTTATTTGAAAGAGAGAGACACACACACAGCAAGAGAGGGAACACAAGCAGAGGGATTAAGAGAGGAGGAAGCAGGCTTCCTGCCGAGCAGAGAGAGCCTACGTAAGGCTCAATCCCTGACCATGACCTGAGCCGAAGGCAGAGGCTTTAACCCACTGAGCCACCCAAGCACCCCTTCCTCCTTTTTTTTAAATAAAGATTTTATTTACTTATTTGAGAGAGGGAGAGAGAGAGAGAGAGAGAGAGAGACCACAAGTAGGGTAAAGGGCAAAAAGAGAAGCAGACTCCCTGCTGAGCAGGAAGCCTTATATGGGACTGGATCCCAGGACTCTGGGATCACGACCCAAGCTGAAGGCAGATGCTCAATGGACAGAGCCATCCAGGTACCCCTGATTTTCCTCGTTTTGATGGTTTAAGAGTATTACGCAGAATTTTCTTTCTCCATCATAATGCTGTTTTGAGAAGTCCATGTATTTAAAAAATATTGTCTTCTACCACAGCATAACTACCTTGAACCAAAACCCTTTTCCCTACCCCTCTCCTCCCCTCTTTGAATCCTCTTCTTCCAATTTTTCCTCTCCTCTCCTTTCTCCTCTAGAAACCAAAAAACAAACCAACAAACAAGTAAAGAAAAAAACGATTACATTGAAGTTAAGATGATTAGAGAAAATCTAGGACAGTTTTTTTTGCATTAAAAATTGTGTATAATTTTGTGTTCAATTTATTATTATTTTTTTCTTTAATGGTCAGTGATTTTTTTTTCCTGTTTAAGAAATATCACACACTACAAGGTTGCAGATTTAGTCTCTTACATTTCTTCTAGAAGCTTTGTAGTGTTAATTTTCTCCCCAGCTTTATTGAGGTATGTGGTAATTGACAAATAAAAATTAAATGTATTTGAGGTATACAACTTGATGTATTGATACACGTTTACATTGTGAAATAATCACCGCAATCAAGCTCAATAACATATCCGTCACCCCACATAGTGACTATTTTCTTTCTTTTCCTTTTTCTTTCCTTTCTTTCCCCTCTTCTCTTTTGATGAAAGCCCTTAATATCTACCCTCTTAGCAAATTACAAGTATTCAATAACTATCAATTAACTGTCCGTATATTGCTGTACCTGAGATCCCCAGAGCTTAGTAATGTTGCATAATTGAAACTTTGTACACTTTGACGAAGATCTCCCCATTTTCGCCTTCCCCAGCCCTGGCAACCACCATTGTCCTGTCTGCTTCTCATAGGTATATACTGGTACTTCATTGTGTTTGTTTTTCTTTTGTAAACTAAGATTTAATTTTTATGGGGTAAAATCACCTTTTTAAAGAATAGATCTCTGTGAGTTTTGGCATGCATACACTGTCATGTAGTTGCCACATATTCAAGATAGAGAACACCATCATCACCTTCCCAAATGTCCTCATACCCTTTTGTAGTCAGTCCTTTCCCTCACCTCCAGCCTGGCAACTATTCACTTGCTTTCTGTCTCCATAGTTTTGCTTTTTCCAGAATGTCATACCCCAGCGGAATCATGTAGTACATAGTTTTCGGAGTCTGGCTCTTCTCAGCATGCAGCCTTTGCGACTCATCCATATTTTTGTGTCTATTAGTAGCTCATTCCTTTTTACTCCTGAGTGGTAGTCTACTTTATGAACGGACCACAGCCTCTTTATTCATTCATCTGATAGACATTTGGGTTGTTTCCAGGTTTTGGTAATTACAAATAAAAATGCTAAAAATGTTCCCTACCAGGTTTTTGTGTAACACACATTTTCATTTCTCTCAGATAAATACCCAGGATAGCAATTGCTGAGTCATAAGCTAAGTGTGTGCTTACTTCAAAAGAAACTGCTAATTTTTTTACTGAAGTAGTGGATCATTTTTAACATCCCCCCTCACCATCCAATACCTGGATTGTTAGGTTATTTTAAAAGCATTTTATCCCTTTGAATAGGTATATGGTGGTATCTCATTGTGTTTTCGATTTGCATTTTCCTAATGGTTAATGATGTTGATCATTTTCTGCCTTAAAAGAAGTTTTTAAAACTTTGTACTTTATTCTCAGGACTGTTTTAATTGTAACCCATAAATTTAGGGGTTGTGTATTCATTATTATTCAGTTCAAAATAGTTTCTAATTTCATGTGCAATTTCTTTTTTGACCCATGAGCTGTTTAGAAATGTTGTTTAATATTATATATCTTTGGAGATTTTCTAGGTATGTAATTGCTCTTAGTTTCTTTTCTTTTTTAAAAGATTTTATTTATTTATTTGACAGAGATCACAAGTAGGCAGAGAGACTGGCAGAGAGAGAGAGGGGGAAGCAGGCTCCCTGCTGAGCAGGGATGTGGGGCTCCATCCCAGGACCCTGGGATCATGACCCAAGCTGAAGGCAGAGGCTTCAACCCCCTGAGCCACCCAGGCGCCCCTTGTTCTTAGTTTCTATTTTTATTCCTTTTTGGTTTGAGAGCATATTTTGTCTGATTATAATCCTTGAGACCAGGGTAGCCCTCTAATACACCGTCATTGTTATGCTGTCGCCAAATATTTGGCAAAATCTTCTCCTCTGACCTTGCTTTTGATTTCCCACCTTACTCCTATCCCGACTTTTTGGCTTCACCTTTCAGTCTCTGACCAGATAACTGTTTGAACCTGAAGCAGATCTGGCTTCTCTGGCTTGTCTTGTCAGTCTTCTCTTTGGCACCATTTATCATCTCCTGGCTTCCTGCATTTCTGGCAGGGCGCATTAAGATCAGGACCTGGCCTGAGGCCTGGTCCTGATTGGCCCTCTTGGTCCTGGAACCCTGGGCAGGAAATAGCCAATTTTTTCATATACCTACAATGTGCAAGGAATCTCAATGGGATTAAGGAAACATAGGTGGCTAAATTTTGTTTCACCTAGTCAATCTGGTGAAGATGTTCAGATCAGAAAGGGTAGCGGCCCTAGAGGCCAATGCCAACAATGACATGGGAGTATATTTCCCATGCTCATGGACATAACCAACCTTGCTCTTGTTCTACTAATGTTTTGGGTACGATTCCATGAGTCTATAGACAACCTCTCACTTCCATGATGCAGCCCTGGTCAGATTTCCAGACCTATACCTGTGCATTTTGTGGGTATGCTGAAAAAGTGGTATTTTCCCTGAGTCCCTTAACAGGGATTTGAAAAGATGGATTATCCCAGATAGTCAGCCATCCAGCGAGTAGCCCAGGAAGAACATGGCTGCATTCCTGGCTGCCCTTCATGAAACTTCATCTGAGGATACTTGAATTGCTTCACTGCTACGAGCCTTCATCATAAAAGGAGTGGTGCTGGTTTTTAAAAATGTAATTTCAAGAAAAGCTTTCAGGGATGATATTATCAGGGCTGGGCTGGTTTACCGAACTGGAGAGCCCAGCAGAGCTGCCAGATGCTTTGTCAGGTTTTGAACGTCACTGGCCACATGTTGTCACTTGCTTT
This sequence comes from Neogale vison, assembly GCF_020171115.1. NCBI lineage: Eukaryota > Metazoa > Chordata > Mammalia > Carnivora > Mustelidae > Neogale > Neogale vison. The sequence goes on from NC_058100.1 coordinate 71,897,658, forward strand.
GCCTAGCCCAGGGCAGGCATCTGTGTAGATTGGGGAACTGATGCAGTCAGGGTGGGTGTATCAATACGGCAAGCAGGGTCATGCCTGGATATCCTGGGGTGCCTTGCACATCTCAGGGGTTGACCAGCCCAGGACCTGTCTGGAAGCCAAGTAGTTCAGCAGGCACTCAAGGGGAGGCTCAGGGCCATCTTGTAGGTCCATTATGGGCACTGGAACCCCAGCTCCTTTTACTTCTGAAGCTGGAGCTCACCAACCCACCTCCTCCGTTTTGCCCTTCTGATGCAAGGAAGGCCCAGAAATAGAATAAAGGCAATAAATGTGCAGTAACAGGTGCCCTCTTTTCCTTAGGAGTCGTTTTGTGTCCCTGCAGAACAGCTGGGTGATATCTAGTTCATGAGGCCTGTACTATACTCAGGGATGGTCCTATCTGGGGACGCTCCAGACTGACAAGCTCAGATGTTCTTCAGAGGGAAAGGGAAGAAGATCCAGGGGATTTTCTTAATCATGTTTTAGACATAGGCCTCTTTGGATCTCCTCAGCAAAATGTAAACATACCCAGCCCCTCACACTCTCCCCAAAACCTACTTGTACAAAGAACACAACTCCACAACTCACCCACACATATACCTGTTAACACCCCTACACACCCACACTTGTATTCACTCTCACATGGCCACACATCAGCCTTCCACACACCAACTCCACACACCGACATAATATATCCGCTTATATACATAATACACTCTTCTCACTAACACATTTACCCACTCACCTACCCACACACCGGTGTACTCCATCCATACCCATAAGTACCCATACAGATACCTCCTTATGAAAACCACACACACATCTCACACACACTTTCGTATTGCAGTTGAGGTTAGATCCAGGTTAAGAACTCATCATTATAGGGTATCTTTTCACCAAAGTCCCCTACTCATAGACTTCTGTATCTGACAGCCTAGAATTTAGGATCCCGAGGAATCTCTTGGAACACACCATCCATGCTTTGAAGAAGTGTGGGTGGGGGCATTCCTCTCTGCTGTCCTTACTCTGTGCTTATCTCTAACTAGAATTTCCCATTACATGATGATGGGATATTCTAGAATGTTATTAGTCTCGCCACTAGTCTGTAAACATCTTGAGGCCAGGGACTATATCAGCAATCTTTGAATTCCCAGTGCTTAGCATAATGCTTAGAACATAGAGGGCACTCAATCAATGTTGACAGAATGGGTCAAGTTCAGACTGCCTGAATGAAAATAATTCACCTATTCAGCAATACATGTTGAGTTTCTATTGGTTGCCAGGTGCTGCACTAGTCTTATAGGAGATGAAAAGAACACCAAGACTTTGCCTAGTGACTTTTGGAGATACAGTTGAATGTAGAAGACAGACAGAAAGTTATAATACCTGTAGGGCATTTATTAGCCCAATTCTTATGACATGGAAGGGACTCAGTATAATTTCTTGATTGAACAAAGTGCTATAGTAGAGTCCAACATAATATATTATGAAAAATACCAGAAAGGTGTTAACTCTATCTCTGGGTGATCAGGAAAGACTCTCCAGAGGAATTTACATTTGAGCTAGAATTTGAGAGTGGATTGGGAATTTTCCAGGTGGATCTAAGGGAAAGGGTGTATTAGTTGATCTGAGTTTTGGCTGCAGGAGGTAGAAAAACACGAGTCTGAGAAGTTTGATCCAGATTGTGAGCCTCTTATGAGTAATACAGGGTTGATGTTCAACCCAGTTACTAACCAATTAGTAAACACCTGGCCTTGGGTGTGGTCCAGTGTCCCAGGAGGCATCTCTTTCTCTTCCCTATTACCCCCCAAGCCTTCAGCCTGACTTAGCTACAACAGTTAAGAACTGGCACTTCAGGAGACTTCTAGGACCCTGTCCTGGTGCTGGGGCCAGTGCCTGTTTTAATTGAAATGTTCTTGTTCCACCTAGTTTTTATTTTATTTTATTTTATTTATTTTTAAAAAGATTTTATTTATTATTTGACAGAGAGAGACACAGCAAGAGAGGGAACACGAGCAGGGGGGGTGGGAGAGGGAGAAGCAGATTCCCTGCTGAGCAGGAGTCCGATGTGGGGCTTGATCCCAGGACCCTGGGATCATGACCTGAGCCGAGGGCAGACACTTAACGACTGTGCCACCCAGGAGCCCCTCCACCTAGTTTTTAAATTTTTAATACCACCTCTGGATATAATGCAAAGAAAAAGATCTAAGAGAAAGTTTTTACCGAGCAACTTTTGTGGCAGACATGGTAGTGATGGAACGGGAAGTTATTTGCTAATGTGCTCTTATTGAGTTCTCATAAATGCCATTGAATGCATATAATATTGTCTCTACATATGATGAAATGTGGTTAAATAAGGAGAAGAAATATTTATTAAGAGTCTATTATTTATAGATTCTGCCTTGCCCCAGCCTTTGGCCTTGGGTCTTGGTATTTGCATTTCTAGACTCTAACTCTTGGGAGACTTTGCTCAGTTGTCTTAAGATATCCCAACTTAATTTTGATCACAAGTAAGCAGCTGTGTTTTCCCATCAGCACACAACAAATTGATTTTAAAATGGGCAGAAGGTCAATAAAAGACAGCCTGATATAGAGATTCATACAAGATGGATGGGGACAATACAGTAAGAGAAAAACAAAAAAACAGTAGTTACTGAAAAGATGATGAGAGAGAGAAAGAGAAAGAGAAAGAGAGAGAGAGCCAGTGAGCAGTGTGAAGGGCGGAGGAAGAGGGAGAGAGAGAATCTTAAATCCCCGCACCCAGCACAGAGTCTGTTGCAAGGCTCTATCTCTTAACCCTGAGATCATGACCTGAGCCAAACTCAAGAGTCTGATGCTTAACTGACTGAGCCACCCAGGTGCCCCTGAGATGATCCAGTTTTGGATCAGAAATGCACCCATTTATGAACTGACGTCTGAAGTCAGTGCTTTCACATCTGTGTGGTTGTACAGACTGTGTTTGCTTGAGGGGAATGGTAGTGAACTAAAATCCACCACTATAAACCCTGGTTTGGATTTTCCAACTGGGAGACAGCCACCTTAGGAGGAGTGCTTTTTTTCTAATTTGTGCAAAAGAGTAGTATAGACTAGGTTGAACCCACTCTGTTCAAGGTGGGATTCATGTGAGTGATTTACTGGGATTTATAGCCTTCAAGAATGCAATGGAAGTTTGACATCAGGGGAGGGAAGGAAGATTGGGTAGAAAGCACCCTGTGCATCAGGATGCAGGCTCAAGAAACCTCAGGTTTCTTGTTGGAATTGGCCTGTTTTAGTAACCCTGATGTGCTCCTTCAACTGGTGAGGAACAGTCTGTAGGAAGTGTGCTCAGTCTTTCAGTGAATTATGCTCTTCACAGCAGGAGAGCCAAGGAGCACATTTTCATGGCTGCTATAGTCCACCCCTTGTACCACACAGATCTACTTCTCAGCCAAGGTTGGGGAGCGGCTTCTCCCTTGTTCCCATTGGTCTCTCTTCCTGAGGGGGAACCTCAAAGAGCGAGCTATAGCACTCACTGCTGTAGCTGGCACCAGGACCATGACTCCTACTCATCTTCATTCTCTTCTCCCACCTATTCTAAATTCCTCTCACCCTCAATTATTATTTTGGCAGATCTTGGTGGCTTTCCGACCCTGGTGGTATGACCCAAACCCACTTTCCTAAGAGGTCTGAGTTCCTGTCAATCACAAAGCTTCTTGTACTAGGGTTGCTGCAAATGTCTATTCACAGTTACACTGGGGCGGGGGAGTACCTGCATATGCCCAAGTGGGTCACCTGGATTCCATATGTATTTTCTCTGTTCTCACTGTGTAAAAGTAACCCTACCTCCTCTTGCTGATCAAGGACATTTACTCTTCGCACAATGGGGACTACTTGTCTTCTGGTCTCTGGATATGGAGTCCAAAGTGCTCTGATGGCAGCTATAATTTGTAGTTCAACAGGGCCCTTGCTGTGTCCTTTGGCAAGGGGGCAACCTCTGTGGAATCAGCACTTTCAGCCCTGGAGAGTCCAGAGTTGCAAATATGGGAAGCACAAAATCCCTTGGTGGGTCATAGGGACTGATGATAAAGTGGAGTCCCCTCCTGCTTTCACCTTTAGGTTACCAGACCCATATATTCTTTCTTTTGAGGATGATTTAGACCCTTTGATTTCATCTGTATATTGCATCTGAAGGATGCCATCCCATACTGTGAGTATTTCTGAGCTAGTATTTCAGCTGTACCTTTAGAAACGCATTCCAGTACTCTATGAGGTCAGCCACTTCTGGATGGTGTACCATATGACATGACCAGTGGATCCCAAGGTCAGGGACCCACTTCTGTACCTCCTTTGTTGTGACATGTGTGCCCCAATTGGATGCTATGTTGTGTGTGAGTCCATGGGTGTGGATCAGGCATTTCATAAGCTCCTAGACAGTGGTCCTGTCTGGACTCTCTGGGCAGGAAAGAACAACCCATGCCCAGAGTAGATCCCTAATCCTATGAAGATAAACTGCTGGGTCTTCCAAGATGGAGCTTTCCAAGCAAGCTGGCTGGTCTTCTCAAGGAATAAGACCATAATGGGGACTTACATTGGCCTCTTTTTTTTTTTTTAAGATTTTATTTATTTATTTGACAGAGAGAGATCACAAGTAGGCAAAGAGGCAGGCAGAGAGAGAGAGAGCGGAGGAAGCAGGCTCCTCGCTGAGCAGAGAGCCTGATGTGGGGCTCTATCCCAGGACCCTGGGACCACGACCTGAACTGAAGGCAGAGGCTCCAACCCACTGAGCCATCCAGGTGCCTCTTTTGTTGGCAGGTTAGGTATTCAATGGTAGCAATAGCTAGGTCAGTCTTGGTCACTGGGAGTGTATGCTCTTGAGCCCATATGTAGTCTCCATATCTTTTTTTTTTTTTTTTTGCTTTAATATGAGGTTTTTTTTTTTACTTGTAATTTCCTAATGCTTTGTAGAATTTGTTCCAATTTTTTTTCCAATTTATTTATTTTCAGAAAAACAGTATTCATTATTTTTTCACCACACCCAGTGCTCCATGCAAGCTGTGCCCTCTATAATACCCACCACCTGGTACCCCAACCTCCCACCCCCCCGCCACTTCAAACCCCTCAGATTGTTTTTCAGAGTCCATAGTCTCTCATGGTTCATCTCCCCTTCCAATTTACCCAAAAGCACATACCCTCCCCAATGTCCATAACCCTACCCCCCTTCTCCCAACCCCCCTCCCCCAGCAACCCACAGTTTGTTTCGTGAGATTAAGAGTCACTTATGGTTTGTCTCCCTCCCTATCCCATCTTGTTTCATGGATTCTTCTCCTACCCACTTAAGCCCCTATGTTGCATCACCACTCCCTCATATCAGGGAGATCATATGATAGTTGTCTTTCTCCGCTTGACTTATTTCGCTAAGCATGATACGCTCTAGTTCCATCCATGTTGTCGCAAATGGCAAGATTTCATTTCTTTTGATGGCTGTAGTCTCCATATCTTTGACCATGGCCACTTTATTCATGTGGCCATGGTGCCACTTCCATGTTGCCTAATGTTAATTGGTTGAATCATTTGTCTACTTGGCTGTAAAGGGTTTCTTCCACGGGGATGCTTCCTGGTGGTTATTAACATGTGATACAAAATTCTTCACACTTTGTGCCCATACCCATATGTCCTTTCACATTCCTCTATCAGTCCTTGGTATCTCCTTTCCCTTCCAGGAATCTTATAAGACAGAACTTTGGTTACTGTCCAGAAATCATGACACCTGTTTAGAGACCAGATACCCGTTTAGAGTTCTGCCCGTTGGGAAGATTTTCCTCTACTTTCTTTCAAAGTCACCCCTAAATATGTCCATAATGCAACCAACATCTGTTTTCAGCTTATACTATATGTAAAGCATACCTATATGTATGTAAATCAAGCTTGGGCCTTTTCCCTTTCCTTCAGCTAGTAATATGGAACCCTCCATATGACTATAGGTATGAGCTTGGGAAAGGTATGGTGTACTTGTTTTGAATGGTATGAATTATCTACTAATGCAGCTTATTTCTGCCTTCTGGGCCCACTTGATCCCAGATACACCATTTTCTTTTGATGGACTGCTGCTAGGTCTGCCTGACTTTATGAGTTGGTGGGTATAACTGAATTTAGCTCATAAAGGGAAGTTATGGACACATGGTCACCAGGTGCTCCATGCTCAAGCATTTTGTATCTATCAGGATTCAATTACATGCCAAGAGCTGTTCTTCAAAAGGTGTGTAATTTTCTCTTACAAATGGCTCGAACTTGCTCCAGTGTCCTAGGGGACTGCATTGTGATTCTCCCATCGGGGCTTTTCATAAACCTTACAGTATATCTTTTTTTTTTTTTAAAGATTTTATTTATTTGTCAGAGAGAGAAAGGGAGCACAGGCAGACAGAATGGCAGGCAGAGGCAGAGGGATAAGCAGGCTCCCTGCTGAGTAAGGAGCCCGATGTGGGACTCGATCCCAGGATGCTTGGATCATGACCTGAGCTGAAGGCAGCTGCTTAACCAACTGAGCCACCCAGGCGACCCAACCTTACACTATATCTTTTCCATCAGAATAACCTCTGAAATCATCAGGTCTGGTGTATTGTATGATCTTGGTGGCAAAACTTCTTGTCTTTCAACCTGGTCCAGCTGCAAAGCTCTTTCTTGCTCCAAGGCCCATTCTAAGCTGGCAGCTTTCAGTATCACCCAGTAAATGAGCCAGGGTAGCATTCCTAGATTTGGAAACTGTTGCTCTCAGAACCCTACCAGGCACCATGCTTCCTTTTTTGTAGTAGAGGATGCAAATGCAGTAATTTCTTCTTTAGTTTGGAGGGAATGTTTTGGTACTCTCTTGACCACTGGACTCCAAAATACTTCACTTGAGTAGCAAATTCCTAAATTTTAGCCTCTTATCAAGACCTCCAGGATCTAGCCACTTACGTATCCTGTCTAATCAGTATGATGTTCTGTGGGATATCTAGGCAGTCCAAATCTCTTTGGACTATATTATGACAGAGGGCAGGAGAGCTTATATAGTTCTTTTTGCTTTTTTTTTTTAGATTTTATTTATTTATTTGACACAGAGAAAGATTGAGAGAGAGAACAAGCAGTGGGGAGCAGCAGGCAGAGGGATGGGGAGAAGCAGGCTCCTTGCTGAGCGGAGAGCCCAATGTGTGGCTTGATACCAGGACCCTGGGATCATGACCTGAACTGAAGGCAGATGCTTAATTAACTGAGCCACCCAGGCACCCCTTTTGGTTTACATAATTGTGGGGAAAAAATGTGAATGAATATTGTCAACTCATGTGAATGTGAAGTCTTTCTGATTTTCTTTTCTAATCAGAATAGAAAAGAATGCAGTTTCTTTTAAAGAAATTTTTAAAATAAACATACAATGTATTATTAGCCCCAGGGGTACAGGTCTGTGAATTGCCAGGTTTACATACTTCACAGTACTCACCGTAACACATACCCTCCCCAATGTCCATAACCCCACCATCCTCTCCCTACCCCTTTTCCCCCGGCCTCTCTGTTTGTTTTATGACATTAAGACAAGCCATCTTATGGCTTGTCTCCCTTCCAATCCCAACTTGTTTTAAGAATGCATTTTCTAAGTCAATGGCTGCATAGTATGAGCTCAAGGGCTTATTAATCTACATTAACAATCACAGCATATTTGACACAGCAGCTGCAATCATGGCTACCAAATGGATGAGCTTGTGGTAGTCTATGGTCATTTTTTAGGAGCTGTCTGGGTTCTTCAGGGCTAGACTAGTGAATTAAATAGATATTTTAGGGACCTCCACAATTTATACTTTAGATGTCTACTAGTAACATTAATCTCTGCCATCCTTCCCTTCCCCACCTGGCATTCTGTTTTTGATTTACTATCTTGGCCAGGAATAGGGGGCAGTTTCAGCGTTTTCCACTTGCCCTTCCCCTTTATGATAGCTCTTAGCCCATAGACCAAGGATCCAATGTGGGGTTACTCCAACCGCCATATACATGAATTCCAATTAGACACTTAGGGACTGGAAGGATGGCCACTGAGTGGGTCTGTAGACATAGTGGTCACACTGTAAGCATGACTTTGTCGAGGACACCATTTATAATGTGCTCCCCTTAAGTTCCCACTCTAACAGGAGGCCACGATTATGCTTTGATTCTGGATATCAATATCAGCCCAGAACTTGTATGCAATAGTTGTGAAAATGTCTAGATATTCCCCTTCTCCAGTTGTACAATTATCCAAGTAAATGGCTATAGGTCCCTTTTGGGGGGGAAATTGGGGAATACTTACAGGAGATATTGTTACAGGGTCTTCTTTCTGGGGACTTGGCCACTTCTTCTGTCCATGTATATAGGCCTTAAAATTGGCTTGAGTCTAGGAACTAAGCCAGAGTTTGTGACTTTTCACTGGGGAGAGGGCCCTCAACCTCCTGTTCCTCCATTTTTGCCTTTTCTTGCTTGTAGATATCAAGTAGCAGTCTTCTTATCTTCCTGTTTTGTCCACAGTGATGACATGTTCTATTAACCTATTTTAACCTCTATTTCTACAACTTCCTGAGGGTCCTGCATAACTGGCTGCAGATCCTCACCTTACTATCCACTTCCTCAGAATACTCTTAGTACCCCTTGTATTAGTTCATGCCTGCCAAGAAGCTGACATGAAAATGGGGTTAGGTATCCAAGAGATTAGTGGAGGGAGAAGGAGAAGGCACAAAGAGACTTCAGAGTGTAGTGAAGGTGTAACAGCTGTGGAAGGTGGCAGAGAAGAAGAATTTGATAAGGGTAGTCTAGGATTGCAGCATGGTTCCAAGACAGCTTCAAACAGGCTGATTGATGGAGGGGCACCTGGGTGGCTCAGTGGGTTAAGCCTCTGCCTTCGGCTCAGGTCATGATCCATGATCCCCGGGTCTTGGGATGGAGCCCCTCTTCGGGCTTTCCGCTCTGCGGGGAGCCTGCTTTCTCCTCTCTCTCTGCCTGCCTCTCTGCCCACTTGTGATCTCTCTCTCTATCAAATAAATAAAATCTTTAAAAAAATCTACTGATGGGGGCGCCTGGGCGGCTCAGTGGGTTGGGCCGCTGCCTTCGGCTCAGGTCATGATCTCAGGGTCCTGGGATCAAGTCCTGCATCGGGTTCTCTGCTCGGCGGGGAGCCTGCTTCCCTCTCTCTCTCTGCCTGCCTCTCCATCTACTTGTGATTTCTCTCTGTCAAATAAATAAATAAAATATTTTTAAAAAGTTCTACTGATGTACTATATGTTGGTTAAATTATTTATTTATTTATTTAAGATTTTATTTATTTATTTGACAGACAAAGGTCACAGTAGGCAGAGAGGCAGGCAGAGAGAGGAGGAAGCAGGCTTTCCACTGAGCAGAGAGCCCGATGCGGGGCTCAATCCCAGGACCCCGGGATCATGACCTGAGCCGAAGGCAGAGGCTTAACCCACTGAGCCACCCAGGCACCCCTGGTTAAATAATTTAAATTTAAAACAGGCTGATGGAGAGTTCTTGAGCCAATGTCACCTGTTGGAGGAGTCCCCCATCTTCCCAGGATGGGCCTTGCTAGCACCTCTGCTATAGTCACTTACTGGCTGGGAGCATTCTGTGGGAAGTATGGCCTTGGCACCAACACTGTGGTGAATCCAGAGAACAGCAGTGGAGTTGTCAGTTAGTCGTGATGCCTGTAGCCGATTTCAACAATACATTTTTATGCCAGCCATATACACTCGCACCATTTCGCTGCATTTGATGCTCCCAAAGCTTCTGCCTCGCATCCTTGTTTGGCTCCCCCCACATCCCTCTCCTTGATTCCATACCATTATCCTGTTTCTGAATCCCCGAGCTCTTTCTATCCATTTTTGTTAAAACTCATTTGGACATACTGCCTGTTTTTTTATTCCATTTCTTCCCAAATATCCCTCTTCAAGTGGTCCTTTCTTTTTCCTTAATCTGCACCTTCATGGATTATAGTTCTCAAGCTAGTGAAAAACAGACAATGCACATTCATTGAGTTCAGGGCTCAGAGCTCAGATTCTTCCTGGAATAAAGAGCTCATAGCAAAACTGAACTGAAAAAACGTTAGCAAAATATCCAGTTTTTCCTATCAGAAACATCTCAGATGCCTTATAGTCCCAGAGATAAGACTATGCTGGAGACAAGAGCAGCCAAAAACCAGAGAAAATTATTTTTAATAATTTTGATGCTATTTAAAAAGGAATACCCTGACATATTAGGGGATCAGGTAGGAGAAAATCTGTGCCTAATATAAAGGTTACACAATAAATATTTATCAAATGAATGACTGCCTTGTAATGGGATAATGAGATCACAGAGAAAATAGTCATGTTCCTCTCCTGACCAACTTTTTTTCTTTTTTTGGTCACATAGGAAGTGCAGCCTTTAATGACTCTATTTCTTGGCTCTTGGAAAGATTCTCTGTCTTCTCTCATCCACTGCTAGAGACTTGGGATATGAGCATCCAGTCAGTCCTACCCATATGTTCCTGTTGCTTCTAGAAGTCTGCTCTTCTTGCTCCAAGGGAAGAATTTTGGATGGTAGATTCTTTGCATAGAAAAACAGGGAAGAAAAAAAAAAACAGGGAAGGGTTAAAAATCCTGCCTCTTCCACCAGTGGCTCTCTGGGACCAAGAGGATGTTACCTTCACTCTGCCTTTCAACATGCTGTGTCTTCTGTGTTAAGAATCCTGAAAAGAGGGGCACCTGGGTGGCTCAGTGGGTTAAGCCTCTGCCTTCAGCTCAGGTCATGATCTCAGGGTCCTGGGATCGAGCCCCACACAGGGCTCTCTGCTCAGCGGGGAGCCTGCTTCCCCCTCTTTCTCTGCCTACTTGTGATATCTTGCTCTCTCTCAAATAAATAAATAAAATCTTTAAAAAAATATCCTGAAAGAACTTAAGAGTGAGATGTCCTTGACCAATTTTCAAGACTTTAATTTTTTAAAATCTCTATACATTCTAAACTCCAACTCAATCCCTCCCAGAACTTCCAGTGACTTCTTCAATATTATTAAACTTCACTTAATCCATAGGTTGATGTGTCTGACTATTATTCCAGAGGGTGGAGTGGCTGTCACAAGCAATCTCACACATTTTACCTTCTTCCCAGACTCATCAGATAATACCTGCTTATTCAGGGTACCATTTTCTAGTAGCCCCAGTAGAATATAGTCATCACAGTCATTGACCCTATTAGTAGCATCATAGCCCAGTTCTACTTGCCCCTTTTCCAGCCGATTCCTGCCTTTTAGGTAAGAGCCAGTCAGCACTTGAACTTGGAACACTTTGGCAGGTACATCCAAAACCACAGTCAGATGATTGCCAGCCTCCGCTGATTTGGTATAAAAGAAACTCTTATCCAAGCTGTAGGCATTCATGAGAACAGAGTCATTGGCAACCTTCAAGCTGGTGTAGATGGAAGCAGCAGGGTTGCTGGGAAAACCCGGGTCATTTTTCTCAATCTCTTTATCTTTGAGGCTATTGAATTTGCTGTCAAAGAAGGAGTAATTACCCATGTGCTGGAAAAGGGAAGGGAAGAATTGGATGGGTGCTGGTTCCATGAGAAGGTCATGAAAATGAGTGAGGAGGTAGTCCCAGGGCATTTTTTGGTAGAAGAGGAAAAGGAAGTGAACCAAGCAAGGAAGGTCTCTAGTACGAAAGAGTTTTCCAGTGTAGTCCAGCTGAGAGAAGTTTAGAGTCAGCCAAGGTTTGTTTCTCCAGGCAGACACTGCAGTAGCTATCTGGGTGACAAATCCTGGAGCACATGTCACATCATCTTCGATCATCAGAAAATAGTCCGAGAGGTTGGTTGCAAAGTTTATGAGGAAGGCAAAATCCATGTTCTGCTTGAAGTGGAAGGCTACATAAGCTGGGGTGTCATGAAAGTTTTTCTCGAGGTCCTTTAAAAGAAGATAGTTTTTAAGAGGTGTATTGATCACTACTAGCTGTCTGGCTTGGATATATGGTTTAAACAGGGTTGAGATGTTGGAGATCGTTTGACCAAGCCACTTGGGGTCAGGATCTGCCAGGTGTACCAAGACAGTGAAGTGTTTCTGCTCAGATGAGGAGGAAGCAATGAAGAGAGATTGCAGGGTGTCCAAGAGGTAGCTCCCACTGGAATGTTGAACTGAGGCAATCCCTATGGTCAGCAGTTCTAGGATTGAGGAGAAAAGAGGATCTTTAACAACTTAGAGAAGTGAGGAAAGTAGTTGCTATGAGTGAGGTTATAAATCTTTCTTAGGCCTTTCCATATGCTAAATTCATTTGTCCTTCTGGTTATTTTACATTTTCTCGCCCCCAGGCCTGGGTATGGACCAAATTAGGAGTTAAAAATATCTGGTCATAAGCTGTGAGTTAAAAGGATTATCTTTGAAAAACTATTGTGGGAGAAATAGATAAAGAAGATAAACTAAAATCATTGCATCTACGTCTCCTCCCACCCAAAGTCCCACTGAGAAACCAGGTTGCCATGAAAAGATAATAATATTTGAAGAATTCCTGGAATATAGAATTTGGAACAGGATTGGTGGAGAAATCTAAGTAGAATTTATAGCCCCAAAGACACACAGAGAAAGCTGCACAGATACATCTGTATCAGAACTTCAGAAAAGTTCTCAGTTTGAGCCACTAGATAGAAGAGGTATGGACTCTGGAATGGTCACCTGGATAATTATAGAACTGTTTCCAGAACCATTAGACCAGTGATCACCAAGAGGCTGGTGGTAGCAACATACATGCCCAGGCTAAAGTCATAAAGATTTCTGTCTAAATAAAGTGGAAGTTTTGCCAGGCAAAGACCCAGGGTGTGAATCTTGGGGATGGAAAGAACATCAGAAATGCAGGCAAGAACTCCAGGCAACAGAAGAAGGGGGAAAAGAGAGAGCATAGCTGACTATGGCATTTACCTTTACACTCCCTCAAGTAGACATTCAGAAATGTAGAGCCTGCCAGAGTGTCTAAACAAGTAAATGGGGGAAATTCCCCACATGACTTAGGGTTCTACTAGGAGAATTAGCAGGACACTTCTCCCAGAAGATCTGTTATTCACATTCCTTCCTTCCTCTATGTGTTACTGCTCCCCCATAATCTAATGAGGCAGGCTTCTATAATCACAATACACCTCTACAGAGAGGCAAAAAGGAGTGGTTATCTATAGAGAATTACACTGTTCATTCTAGATCCTGGAATATAAATCTGAAACAAGAATCAAAGAACATGTTAATATAAATATGAAACAAGAATCACCAACATAATGGAAGAAAAACAACGACTTGAGCAGAAAGAAAACTGCAAAAATGTAATAGAGGGAATCCTGAGTGAAGAACATTTCAAATATATTACCATCAGTCCTCAGAAAGATTGAAGAAGAAATCATACTTTTTGGTAAAAGGACAGGCTCGTATGAAAAGAAGTTTGTAGAAAATATGGATATGGTGACTTGATCGAGTTCAGCTTAGGTTTATCTGATATGTTCTTCCATCAGAAGGCACACAATGGCAAACTGTTTCTGTTTTTAGGATCTTAGCAGCCTTTGATGTTCAGAGATCCATTAATCTGAACCATTAATACTCTAAGGGTTGTAATATGTTGATATTTTAAGTCAAACATTCCTCCTGCATTCATATCTGGAATGTTTCTATAAAGTGAAAATTCCCCTAATCTCCTCTTTGGTTACCCAGTGGTATAGCTCGTATAGGTAAATGAGATAAGTATTTGATTCTTTCCTTTTACTCACCAGCTTTCAAAATAATGATTGGTTGCCTAGTATTTTCCTATTGTGACAAAATTGTTTGGTTGGTTTTTTGTTTGTTTGTTTGTTTTGGTATCCATATGAACTCATGAATTTTATGATTCAAACCACAGAAATTTTATAGATGTTTAAATTGTCCTATCTTAGGCAAGTAGTCTCTTGAAGTTGGGTCCTGAGCCCATTTAATACAAGTTTAGTAATTTTTCTTTTCTTAAAAGATTTTATTTATTTATTTGACAGAGAGAGAAATCACCAAGTAGGCAGAGAGGCAGGCAGAGAGAGGGGGAAGCAGGCTCCCTGCTGAGCAGAGAGCCCAATGCGGGGCTTGATCCCAGGACCCTGAGATCATGACCCAAGCCAAAGGCAGAGGCTTAACCCACTGAGCCACCCAGGTGCCCCAATTTTTCTTTTTATTTTCTTATTTATTAAAAAATTTTTTTAAAAGATTTTATTTATTTTATTTGACAGACAGAGATCACAAGTAGGCAGAGAGGCAGGCAGAGAGAAAGGGAGGAGGAAGCAGGCTCCCCGCCAAGCAGAGAGCCCGATGCGGGGCTCGATACCAGAACCCTGAGATCATGACCTGAGCCAAAGGCAGAGGCTTAACCCACTGAGCCACCCAGGCGCCCCCTAAAATTATTTTTTTTTAGAATAAGATAAAACACATCATGGGTTCAGAGAGATATTTCAAAATGCATTCAATTCAAAAAGGCATTTAAACTTAAAGAAAAATGTAGTTTTTCCTTGCTGAGAGTTCTTTGTATTTTTAAGACCAACAAGCTTAAGCCCTCTTGAACTTAATCTTATTTTATTGACAATAAATAACTTTGTGTTGTCCTTTGAATTCTTAAAGTATCTGAGTCAGTTCATGGATATTCTGTCACAAGGTTTATTTTTTCTTATCAGATACCATCACAACATATGGGGATCAAATGAATGCCATAGCTGGACCTCAGAAGGGTACACAATGCCAGAATGAAGCTTGTTTAGTGAAGAGAATCACAAAGTCCTGGTTGAGCTGACAGATAAAAGCCACATAGTCTCTAGCCATAGACTTCATAATGGATGCTAGCACGGTTACCAGCGATAGGGGAAAAAGGGGTACCATTACTGCAGAAGTCGGTGAGGACCGCAGTCAGATCTAGACTGGAGCTATACAGCACACAGATGGTAGTTAAGGCTGTGAGACTAGATGAGGTCACCAAGACAGTGAGTCTAGACAAGAACTAGGATACATCAGCATTTAGGCAATGGAGAGAGTAGATAAGCCAGCAAAAGAGACTGAGGATCTACTAGTGAAGCTGGAAGAAAACCAGAAGAGTTTGGAATTCTGTAAGCAATTGAAGAATGTTAAAAGAAGAGTGATCCACTGTATCAAATGCCGTCATAGGTCCATTTCCTTCCTACTGCCTTCTGTCTCTACTCTTGTCTGACCTGTCCCAGCATGTTCCATACCCCTTGTGCATACACTCACTTTTTTTCAAAGGAGGAGCTCCAATCAAGATTTGGGCGTTTATGTTTTTGAACAGTTCTAACTTTTTCTGCATATTTTTGAAGGTTTCCAAATGGTTTGTTCTACCAGGGTTGATCTGCATCTGGGCTTTCTGCCAAGCTACCATCTCTTTTTCTTCCTGAGAAAAAAGTAAGTTTCAGCTCTATTATTCAAGCCCTTTGGGAATAATAGTTGAGTGGATTCTCTTTGTATGACACAATGAAGTATCTCTAGGATACAGGGCAGGTTGCTCAGGGCTGACTTCAATTTTTTCCTTATTCTCTAAAGAAGTTCTACACGAGGGGCTCTTTATAAACTGTGGGTCTTGGGATGAAGGGAACTGGAATTTCGCTAGCTTTCCTGGGTTCCCTATGACTACAGCTTGATATGGGTTCCGTGAAGGGCAAAACATCTATTAAGTGTGAGAGATACAGGAGAGAAGGTAATTCCATCCCAATGTCCCAATCTAAACTCTTTCCTCTAGGTGGCACTTCACTCTTGCAAATTCATTTACTACTCTCCCTTTTCCTGTCATTTCTGGTTTCTAGAGCAATTTTCTCAACTCTTGAGATTTGGGTGGCTTCGATAAATGACTTAACTTTTCTGAAATTCGGCATCCTACTATATAAAGTGGGCCGGAGGAGATATGTAACTTTAAAACTGAAGGAAATTTTCTAAAATGGGAAACTTACTAAACAAAGAGAATATTTTTAAAAATTAACATATAATCTATTATTTGCTTCAGGGTTACCACTGTGAATCATCAGTCTCACACAATTCATGGCACTCACCATAGCACATACCCTCTCCATTGTCCACCCCCCAGCCACTCCATCCCTCCCCCCACCCCTGCCCAGCAGCCCTCGGTTTGTTTCCTGAGATTAAGAGTCTCTTATCGTTTATCTCCCTCCCCATCCCATCTTGCTTCATTTTTTTTCCTCCCCCTCACGACCTTCCACCCTGCCTCTCAAATTCCTCATATCAGAGAGATCATGTGGTAATTGTCAGAGTATCTTATGTCTCATCAATTGCTATTTAAAAAGAGCCAACTTTGCCGAAGTATTAAATAAGCGTTATTTTTTCCTCAGCCCTAAATTCTCTGTTCTGGAGTGCCACATCCCTTATTTTCTCCATCAAAGAAAAATGATATGCTGAGTCCTCAAATTCATTATCTTTTTTCTTCTTTGAGTGTCTACAGTGTTAGTGACAATTTCATACAAATAGATAATTAGATAATCTGTTTTTTTAATTTTAATTTTAATTTTTTAAAAGATTTTTATTTATTTATTTAACAGACAGAGATCACAAGTAGGCAGAGAAGCAGGCAGAGAGAGAGAGGAGGAAGCAGGCTCCCAGCTGAGCAGGGAGCCCAATGTGGGCCTCGATCCCAGGACCCTGGGATCATGACCTGAGCCAAAGGCAGAGGCTTTAACGCACTGAGCCACCCAGGCGCCCTGTTTTTTTTTTTTTTTTAAGTCAAGGGATTTTAACTTTGCCCCTCCATAGTTTCTGGTACTCACCAAAGATAGGAAACTTGTAGTATCAAAGGGATTTTCTCTAATGAAAAAGCAGATTGGGAACACCATTACTGTTGCAATAACAATGAATAGCCATAGAAAATCTTTCATGGTGTTGGGGCTGGGAGCTTGTAGAGCTGTTTTTCAGTCTGTGACTCTTGGATGTATATTCGGATGTCTGCAATTTATAGAGTATCAAGAAAAGTTTTCATTTGACAGTATTTTTTTTCATGAATCAAGGAAGTTTATAGTATACAGTTTACTTATGTAAGTAGCATTCTTAAAAAAAAAAGACTTTTTAAAAGAGCAGTTTCAGGTTCACAGCTACATTGAGAAGATGATATAGAGATTTTCCACATACCTCCCACTCCTACACAGGCATAGCCTCCCCTGTGATCAACATCACTCATCAGTGTGTGTTGTTCAACTGATGAACCTACATTAGCACAGCTTTGTTCCCCGAAGCCCATAGTTTACATAATGGTTCAGTCTTAATGGTGTATTTGATGGATTTGGACAAATGTATAAATGACAGGTACCCATTATTATGGTATCTTGCAGGGTATTTTCACTGCCCTACAAACCCTCAGTGCTCTGCCCATTCATCCCTCCCTCTCTCCTAATCCCTGGAAACCACTGATCTTTTTTACTTTTTCCATGGTTTTGTCTTTGCCAGAACATCCTATATTTGGAATCGCATAGGGAGTAGCCTTTTCATACTGCCTTCTTTCACTTAGTAAGATGCGTTTAAGGTATTTCCATGTCTCTTCATGACTTTATAGCTTATTCCTTTTTAGCACTGAATAATATTCTGTTGTCTGGATGTACCACGGTTTACTTATCTAACCATTCCCCTACCAAAGGGCATCTTGGTTGCTTCCAAGTTTGAGCAATTATGAAAAAAGCTGCTAGAAATATCCCCGTGCAGGTTTTTGTGCAGACATGTTTTCACCTCCTTTGGGTAAATACTAAGGAACTCAGTTTCTGAATTGTATGTTAAGAGTAGGTTTAGTTTTGGGACACCTGGTTGGCTCAGATGGTTTAGTGTCTGCCTTTGGCTCAGGTTATGATCCCAGGGTCCTAGAATCCAGGCCAGTGTCGGACTCCCTGCTCAGCAGGGAGTGCAGCTCCCGCTGCTTGTGCTTGCGTTCTCTCTCTTTCTCTCACCAATAAATAAGTAAAACCTTAAAAAAAAAGTAGGTTTAGTTTTGTAAAGAAAACCACCAAAATGTCTTCCAAAGTTGCTGTACCATTTTACATCCCCATTATGATATATCAGAGTTCCTGTTGATGCACATCCTCACCAGTATTTGGTGCTGTTGGGTGTCCTAGATTTTGACCATTCTAATAGGTTAGTGATAGTATTTCTCATTGTTTTTTTTTTTTTAATTTTTTAAAGATTTTATTTATTTGATAGAGAGAGAGAGAGACATCACATGCAGGCAGAGAGAGAGGGGAAAGCAGACTCCTCACTGAGCAGAGAGCCCGAAGCAGGGCCTGATCCCAGGACTCTGAGATCATGACCCGAGCCAAAGGCAGAGGCCCAACCCACTGAGCCACCCAGGCACCCCTCATTATTGTTTTAATTTTCATTTCCTTGATGGCATATGTTGTGGAACATCTTTTCATATGCTTATCTGTCATTTGTATATCTCTTTTAGCTAGATGTCTATTAAGGTCTTTGTTCATTTTTAAAAAATATTTTACTTATTATTATTTGACAGAGAGAGAGTGTGAGCAAGCATGAGCAGGGCGGAGGGGCAGAGGGAGAAGCAAACTCCCCACTGAGCAGGGAGTCCGATGTGGGACTCAATCCCAGGTCCCAGGTTTGTGACCTGAGCTAAAAGCACTTAACCTACTGAGCCACCCAGGTGCCCAGCATAGTACTCTCTTACACTTTTTTGTTTTTGTAGAATTGGTAGTAAAGTCCCCACTTTCATTTCTGATTTTAGTAATTTTAGTGTTCTCTTTTTTGTTGCTCTTTTAGAAGAGCCAGCTTTTGGTTTCATTGATTTCTCTCCTATATTTCATTGATCTTTGCATTCATCTTTATTACTTCCTTCCATTTTCTTTGGATTAGTTTGTTCTGCTAGATTTAGATCCTTGAATTGTAAAGTTAGGTTATTGGTTTGAGATTTTTCTTATTTTTTTTTGTGTAAGCATTTATAGCTATAAACTTTCCCTTTAGAACCACTTTCACTATGTCCCATAAATTTCGGCACGTTTTATTTTTAATTTAATTAGTTTAAATATTTTCTAATTTTTTTGTGATTTCTTCTGCGACTTACTGGTTGTTTAAAAGTGTGCTAATTTCCACAATTTTGTGAAATTTCCAGTTTTCCTTTTGTTAGTGATTGCTAACTTCATCCCATTTTGTCAAGAGTAGATACTTTGTATGATATCTATCTTTTTAAATGGATTGAGACTAAACCTGTGGCCTGACTTATCTATCCTGTAAAATGTTCCAGTGCACTTGAGAAGAATGTATATTCTGTGGTTGGTGGGTAAAGTGCTCTGAAATACCTGCTAAATCTAGTCAGTTTACTGTGCAGTTAAGTCCTCTATTTCCTTACTTATTCTATGTCTAGTTCTGTTCATTATTGACAGTGGGATATTGAATTCTTCAACTATTACTGTATAACTGTCTATATCTCCCTTCAATTCCATCAGTTTTTGCTGCTTATATTTTGACGACCTGTTATTAGGTATGTAAATGTTCATAATTATATCTTCTTGCTGTGTTGAACACTTTAATGAACTCTTAAAATGCCCTTCTTTGTCTCTTATAAACTTTTTTTTTAAAGATTTTATTTATTTATTTGACAGCGAGAGATCACAAGTAGGCAGAGAGGCAGGCAGAGAGAGAGAGAGAGGAGGAAGCAGGCTCCCTGCTGAGCAGAGAGCCCGATGTGGGACTCGATCCCAGGACCCTGAGATCATGACCTGAGCTGAAGGCAGTGGCTTAATCCACTGAGCCACCCAGGCGCCCTCTTATAAACTTTTTTGCTATAATGTCTATTTAATGTCTGTTTTGTCTGGTATTCAGCCACCTTTCTCTTTTGCTTAGTATATGCATGGAATATTTTTTTCCATCTTTTCACTTGCAACCTGTTTGTCTTTGGGTCTAAAGCAAGTCTCTCAGGGTGTCTGGCTGGATTAATCAATGGAGCATGTGACTCTTGATCTTGGCCTTGTGAGTGGGTGTAGAGATTACTTAAAATTTTGAAAAAATTTAAAAAAAACTGAGTCTCTTGGGGCACCTGGGTGGCTCAGTGGTTAAGCCGCTGCCTTTGGCTCAGGTCATGATCTCAGGGTCCTGGGATCGAGTCCCGCATAGGGCTCTCTGCTCAGCGGGAAGCCTGCTTCCTCCTCTCTCTCTCTGCCTGCCTCTCTGCCTACTTGTGATCTCTCTCTGTCAAATAAATAAAATAAAAAAACAAAACAAAACTGAGTCTCACATAGCACAGTTGGATCAGATTATTTTAAAAGATTTTATTTATTTGTTTATTTATTTTAACACAGAGAGAAAAACAGAGAAAGAGAGAGACAAGCAGCGAGAGGGGATGGAGCAGGGGAGAGGGACCAGCAGGCTGCCTTAAGTGTGGAGTCTGATCATGGCCCAATCCCAGTACTCTGAGAGCAGGACCTGAGCCAAAATCAAGAGTCAGATGCTCAACTGATGGGGCCACCCAGGTGCCAGATAAGTTTTTTAAGTCAATTCTGCCAACATCTGTCTTGATTAGACAGTTTAGTCAATTTAAAGTAATTACTCCTGAGAGTGACTTCTGACATTTCACTACATGTTCTCTAAACGCCTTACGGTATTTTTGTCCCTTATTTCCTGCATTACCATATACTTTTGTGTTTAGTTGATTTTTTTTTGGTAGCGAAATGTTTTAATCATCTTCTCATTTCCTTTTGTGTGTATTTTATAGCTATTTTCTCTGTGGTTGCCATGGGGATTACATTTAGCATCCTAAACTTACAACTTTTTAATTTGAATTTCTACTGACTTAACTTCAATAACATAGAAACTGCTCCTTTATAGGTCTACTAAATATATATATATATATATATATATATATATACACACACACACACATTAATTTGTATTTCTATATTCATATATATAAAAGTTTCAGCCACAACACATGAAAAAGTCCTCACCTTTATTGGAGCTGTAGTTCTGAGACTTCTTTTGGGAAGTGCAGAGGAACTCAGCTTCACAACTCTTCCGAGTTCCGGACTTTCTCCAAAGTCAAGAAGAAGAAAGTACCATGTTTAGGGGAGCTGGGTTGGGGCCAGAATTTGCACCCTCTGAGGTAAGATAAAGTTGGTCACTGCTTTCAGGTGACACTCCACCTGACAACCATTGTTCTTCCTCAAAGGGGCCTGTTTACCCTCCAACTTCACACCAAACACCAGCTCCTTGGTGAAGGTCCTGGGGAAGTGGTGAGGAAGTTCTGATACCAGCTTCCTGGGATTCTGACCTAGATCCAGGACTGTGGACTGGGCCACATTTTTCTCCAAAAAAAAAAAAATAGTTTTATTGGTGTTTTCCCCAAGTTTAAATACAATGCATGTTCAATGTAAAACTTTGGATTAATTACAAAAAAAAGAGAATAAAAATTACCCAAAATCCCAATGGCAGGAGCCACCCAGGTGACCCATATAGCTTACTTTTAACAAATATATTTACTAGGTAGAGAAGCATATGAACGAACAGCTGCTGGAGGCTTCCTGGATTTAACCTGGTGACTTTCACATTACAACCCCATAAGGATGAAATGGTGGGTGGCATATTTGACAGGATGCTTCCATTTATGGATTTTCTGTCTTTCAAAGAAATGTTTCTGGACTACAGAGCAGGAAAGGGAGGTCAGGTACAGGAAATAACCAATGGTTTAGTGGCTATTCGTGCAAATCATCTTTCTGTCATCCAGAGCACGGCAACACTGGCTTTTACCTCCAGCCAATGGGATTGCTTTGGACATCTACAGCTCAGTAGGCTGGGAGAGGATTAGGCTAACAATGACAGAAAAATAGATCTTGGAAGATATGAATTTGTACCTGTTCATTAATGTTAAGTATTGATGAGTCAAAAAGAAAATAGCAGATTTAATGTTATTTTTTAAAAGATTTTATTTATTTATTTGACAGAGAGAGATCACAAGTAGGCAGAGAGGCAGGCAGAGAGAGAGAGAGAGGAGGAAGCAGGCTCCCCGCTGAGCAGAGAGCCCGATGTGGGACTCGATCCCAGGACCCTGAGATCATGACCTGAGCCAAAGGCAGCGGCTTAACCCACTGAGCCACCCAGGCACCCCAGATTTAATGTTATTAACATAACAATACTCCCCAAACTGATATGTAAAGAACTGTTGCAATAAAATGACAACCCATTTATGAATGGAGTATTCTTTTTTTTTTTTAAAGATTTTATTTATTTATTTGACAGAGAGAGAAATCACAAGCAGGCAGAGGCAGGCAGAGAGAGGGGGAAGCAGATTCCCTGCTGAGCAGAGAGCCCGATGCGGGACTCGATCCCAGGACTCTGGGATCATGACCTGAGCCGAAGGCAGTGGCTTAACCCACTGAGCCACCCAGGTGCCCGTGAATGGAGTACTCTCATTGACATTTCACCAAAGAAGATGTACAAGTGGCTTATTAGCCATGGAAATATGCTCAATATCATTAGTCAATAGGGGAATGCAAATCAAAACCACAATGACATACCCACGAGAATGGCCATAGTAAAAAAAGATAGACAATAACAAGTGTTGGTGAGGATGTGGAGAAGGTGGGATCCTCACACACTGCTTCTGGGAATGTAAACTGGTACAATTGTTTAGGAAAACAGTGTGACAGTGCATCAAAAAGTTAAAATTACCAAATGGGCTGGGTGGCTCAGTTGGTTAAGCATCTGCCTTCAGCTCAGGTCATGATCAGGCTCCCTGCTCAGTGGGAAGTCTGCTTCTCTCTCTGCCTGCCACTCTCCCTGCTTGTGCCCCCCACCCCGCCAAGTAAATAAATAAAATATTTTTAAAAATTACCAAATGACACAGTGATTCCACTTTCATGTATATACCAAAGAGAAATGGAAATATATGTCCACACAAAAATTTGTACATCAATGTTCAAAGCAGCACTATTCAAAATAGCCTAAAGTGGAAGCAATCCAAATGTCCATCAATTGATAACAGACAAAGTAAGATAGTTCATGCAATGGAATATTATTCAGCCATAAAAAGGAATGGAGTGCTTGTTTATACATGTTACAACATGCATGAACCTTAAAAACGTCATGCTAAGTGAAAGCAGACAGAATCAAAAGGCCACGTATTGTATGATTTCATTTATATGAAATGTCCAGAATAGCAGATCTATAGAGACAGAAAGTATATCAATGGTTGCTAGGGATTTGGGAGAGGGAGAATAGAGAAAATTGATAACTAAAACTGTGTCTTTTGGGGGTGATTAAAATGTTCTGAATTAGATGCTGGTGACGGTTGCACAACTTTGTGAATATGATAAAAAAAAAACAACCTACCCAACTGTACACTTTAAAAGGACGATTTCTATGGTGTGTGAATTATACCTCAATTAAAAACAAAACAAAACAACTTTTGTTTTGTTTTTCTTTTAATGGCCTGAAACCTGACTTCAGGGATTGCTGTTTCCTCTAAACTAGCTTCTTGTATTTGTAATTCTAGAACACCTCTCAGAGTAGAGAACTGTCCCAGGTGCTTCTGAATCAGGCTACTTCAGAATGAGCTGAGGTTGAATATTCTACCCGGGAGCCCCTTTCCCCAGCACACATGCTGAACCCCCACTCCCAAATGCCAGAGACAGGATTTGTATGAATCTTTTGTGTGTTCACAGCTCTTTCCCATGGGCAAGCGTTTCAATTTTTCAAGCGCTGGAAGCTCAACTGTGCGGTAGTTTTGAGTGTTTGGGAGTGTTTATCTAAGATGTTACTCAAACTAGCTGCCCCTTCTTAAGTTTTCTGAAGATCCTATTTTCTGCCCACCATTCTAGGAAAATCATAGTTTTGGTGGTGGGAATCAATTGAAAGTGATGTGCTTTACCTGAAAGATAGATGTAAAAATCAGCCCCTAGGCTTATTTTTTTTTTTTAAAAGATTTTATTTATTTATTTGACAGAGAGATCACAGTAGGCAGAGAGGCAGGCAGAGAGAGGGGAAGGGAAGCAGGCCCCCTGCTGAGCAGAGAGCCCGATGCGGGACTCGATCCCAGGACCCTGAGATCATGACCTGAGCCGAAGGCAGCGGCTTAACCCACTGAGCCACCCAGGCGCCCAGCCCCTAGGCTTATGTTTGCAGTCCTTTTTTAAAAAAAAAATTTAATAAACCTATCATGTGTTTTTAGCCCCAGTGGTACAGGTCTGTGAATCGCCAGGTTTACACACTTCACAGCACTCACCATAGCACATACCCTCTCCAATGTCCATAACCCCTGCAGTCCTTTTTGCTAAAAGGACTATATTTTTTCCTGATTCTGATGTAGTTCTACTGTTTCTAGGAGAAACTTCTTAAAAAAGCATTATTTTTGAAAAAAAAATTTTAAAATATTATTTATTTATTTGACAGACAGAGATCACAAGTAGGCAGAGAGGCAGGCAGAGAGAGAGAGAGGGGGAAGCAGCCTCTCACTGAGCAGAGAGCCCGATGCAGGGCTTGAGCCCAGGATCCTGGGATCATGACCTGAGGCAAAGGCAGAGGCTTTAACCCACTGAACCACCCAGGTGCCCGGAAAAATATTTTTAATACATTAATATTTAGGCTAACCTAGTGGATTTAATCTTGGGATTTTTGAATGATCACCTATTTAAGGATAAAATACTATATATCGTGTGGTTTCTCATTCTTAGTGCTGAGAAGGCAAAAACCCTTTATGTTTTGGAGTTCCTAGTTTCTTGGGCGCCCATGAATGTATACTGTGTGCTGGAAGCAAATTAAGCAAGGTGTTCTTTTCTTATGGCATGTTCAGTGTCTTTGTGCAGGTTTGCTTAAAATCCTTTCTGTATAAATCAGTTCATTAGCTTTTCTGTTGGTGTGGGAGTAAGTTTGGCAAAAAGGCTACTGACTGCAAGCTAGGAGATTAGAAAATTCCAACTAAGTCCTCCTCCTGTCAAAATCTCTTCTACCATCATGTTGTTCTCTCTCTTTTTTAAAATATTTTATTTATTTGTTTGATATATATATAGAGAGAGAGATCACAAGTAGGTGGAGAGGCAGTCAGAGAGGGGAGGGGAAGCGGGCTCCCTGCTGAGCAGAGAGCTGTATGTGGGGATTTGGGGCTTGATCCCAGGAACCTGAGGTCATAACCTGAGCTGCAGGCCGAGGCTTAACCCACTGAGCCACCCAGGTGCTGCCCATCATGTTGTTCTATAGTCTAGTTCAACATGAGTAAGAGGAGGTAGCAAACAGCTTTACTAGTTACCTATTTATTTGGCTTTGGTTTAATAAAATGTTTGGTATAATATTATTTACTAAAAAGCATATATGTCAAGCCTTTGAGCCTAGGCCAGGCAATCTCAATGAGCTCAGGTTATGGGAGGTAGATGAACCCAGGGATGTAAAGCCTTTGGCTTCTCTGCCATGGGTAGAGCAGGAACTAATGGTAGAGTTCCCCCTCCACGTCATTCTCCCCTGGTATGTGATTTATTTATCTAGGCTTCTGATAACAAGGCAGGATAGGGGGAGGTTGTTTTTGATTTGCAGAGGATGTAAGCTGATGGGGTGAGGTTAAGTAGAAGGGTTAGGTATTTTAGGTAATAATGTGGTTGTCGGTTTGAGCCAAAGTCTGAAGGTCCAGGGGAAATGTGGCGGGCATTTCAACATTCTCCCACATGTACAGTTGGAGCTGTCAACTCTCCCCATATGGCTAAGACTTGTTCCTCAAGGCCCTTCCCGGTAGTTCTGTTTATTCTTAGCATTCACTGAGTGGTACAGCTTGCTGTTTTTAGCTCTGTGTGGTTATAACCTCTATTTCCCATCTACCCATGCTGAGCCCCAATCTAAACCCATGGTTCTTAATAGATTTGTCTTAGCTCTAGTACAAGCGTTCCTGAAAAGGGGCCCATTCTATTTTATCATTTGAAGGAAGAAACAATTAGTTGGCTTAATAAATAACCACCATCCCTACTTTGTCCCCAATCTGTGGATGACATTGTTAGCCTTTTGTATGGGTGAGGCCACCAAATACAAAGACCGGTCCGGTTATTTGGCTCTACTTATCCTGCCACGTATAAAACATAACAAAAATATGACATATTCATACTTTTGTATCCAGGGAACAGTGTTCCATCTATAGAAGTATGTGGAAAGAAAGAATTACTGAGTGGGAGCCTGGTAGTAATATTTTCTGGTATGGTAACAGTAGTTAGGCAGTAGCTATAGGGTGAGGTGGCCTTCGGAATTTTTGAGTGTAATCCTCAGAGCTTGGAACTAATTATAGTAAGTTGCAAGTACAGTGTTTACAGGTAGCAATGCAGTTCATTTGTTCTTTTTTTTTGGCATCTCACCGGGCTCCTATGTTACTCAGAAGAAAGGAGCAGAGCAGATGTTCCCTAAGGGAGGAAATGGTATAAAGGTCTCTGAGGTTAGACTTGAGTCTAGCCCTCAAAGTTGACTGAGTCACTAAGTGTGGGCTTATGAAGCTAAGGAAGGTTGTGTCCACCCCCTAATGTGGTCTGCCGTTTGGGCATGATGACTGATCAAACCTCTTCAACTAGTATCAATTTATTCTTATTTTGTCCCATTTTGTACTAAACCATGGTTTAGCAAGTTAGCAACCCAATTCTCAAAGTTTGTAGGGATAATAACAACTTACAAAAACAAAGTAGTGCACCTACTTGGACTGATACCCATCCTAAACTGAGTGTATTAAGAGAAAACAGGTTAAAGGAGAAGAACAAAGGGCTTCTTAGCTGTGAGTGTGGCCAGATAGCAAGAGAACTGAGAATGTGAAATGCCATGGAGTAGAGAGTTTGAAGAAGGATGGCATCTCCATAGAAATACAAGAAAGAGAACTCAGAAAATACAATTAGGAGTTCATTGGTGATCCTGGAGAATAACCTTCAATGAACAAATGAGCTTTGAAGCCAGAGTTCAAAGACACCAGAAATGACTAGGTGCTAAAGAAAGGCCATGGGTAAAACCTCTTTTTACTAGGCATAAATGGTAGAGAGAGGAGGGGTCAGTATCTAGCACAGTTTTTTTTTTTTTTACGATTTTATTTTTAAGTTATCTCCAAACCCAACACAAGGCTCGAAGTCACAACCCAGAAATTAAGAATCATATGCTGTAAAGACAGCCAGCCAGGTACCTCTGGCATAGATGTTTTCAATACAGAATAGACTTATGCATGATTGGAAACTAGAGAAAAGAATTTATAGATAGGAAAAGTATACCTATTTTAAAGCTGAGCCGAAGGCAGCAGCTTTAACCCACTGAGCCACCCAGGTGCCCCGAAAAATATACTCATTTTTATAATTCCTGATGTGTTTAGTTTAGCAGTCAATTTTCAAGTTTAATGGTCCCTAAAATCTTGATCCTGTAATGAGGTTGTATTGCCCCCGTGTGGTATAGGCTGCCCAGCAACTTCATTCTAAACTAGGAATTGACAAACTTGCTGTAAGCAGTAAATATCTTAGATTTGAGTAAAAGTAGCCACAGATACACATGAACAAATAGGTGGGACCATGTTCCACTAAAACTTTATTTTCAAAAATCATTATGGGACAGATTTGTCTGGTAGCCACTAGCTTGCTCACTCTTTTTTTTTTTTTTTAAGATTTTATTTATTTATTTGACAGAGGGAGATCACAAGTAGGCAGAGAGGTAGGCAGAGAGAGAGAGGAGGAAGCAGGCTCCCTGCCAAGCAGAGAGCCTGATGCAGGACTCGATCCCAGGACCCTGAGATTATGACCTGAGCCAAAGGCAGAAGTTTAACTCACTGAGCCACCCAGGTGCCCCAGTTTGTTCACTCTTGATCTAAACCTCAATATTTGGGCTGAACATTAAAGTTATCTGGGGATATTTTTTTTTAAGTGGGTGCCCAGGCCCTAGACTTATTGAAAAAGAAACTTTGGTTGTGGGGCTAGGGGTACTTCGTGAATCCCACCAGGGAGTCTGTTGTGCAATCAAGGTTGAGAATTACTGATTCAAACCAGTAAATTTCTAGTTGAAGTGTAGCAAATAATAACTAATTTCATCAAGCTGTTATTGTATTCCAGGTGCTGAGCTAAGAGCTTTCCATATCTTATTTAATCCTCATAACAACTCTATTAACTGGGTGTCATTATTATGCCCATTTTATAGATAAGAAAAGTGAATGTTAGTGAGATTAAGTAATTTGTTCAAGGTTAAGGGTACAGAATATGCCACCCCCAAATATGCCTCTTTGTGGTAAGGGTATTTGAGATTCAACAGCTACAGAAGAAGAGGCCTTTTAGACTTCCCTTACCTGACTAAAAGAAACCACTTCTGGGAAATAAAACTACCGTAAATTCTTCTTGAGGGCAGATCTACTCCCAGAAAGAAGGATAAGGATGAAATAGAATGAAAACGAGAATGAAAAAGAATGAGAATAAAACCTACCTTAAATCCTTTATTTAGGGAAGTTTTATGGTCCTGAAGGAGACAAAAAGACCACTTGCACCAAGATAGAAAACCATTTTCACAAACTTATTTCCTGTTTGTTCTGAAAATCCATTTATCCTTCCAAAAAGTCATTTGTTTTCTTCTAAGTGCTTTGCTCCTCCTCCCTCTCACCACCTATTAAGATGGTATATAAACCTCAAATCCTAATAATCTCTTTGAGTTACTCATCACTAGAGTCTCTCATGTGTGTGCATGTTGCACATGTAAATAAACTGATCTTTTCCTCCCATTAATCTGTCTTTTGTCAGTTTAATTTGCAAGACTCCAGTAACAGAACCTAAGAGGGTAGAAGAAAAGTTTTTTCCTCACCTACAAGGTCATTATCTTTTAAGAGGAGGAACAGGGATTTAAACCTAGACATCTGCTTCTAGAAACTGAGCTCCCCATTACTAGACTACTCTATTTATTATTATTTTTAACTGAAAAAAAAAACCCTGCATCTTAAACTATTTTACCACACACTATATTTTAAATAAAGTATATAAAAAGTTAGTCCTAAGTACTCTTCTCTAAATTTAAGTTAATATACTTTTTCTAGTGGCACTGAATCTTATTTTTTGAATCAGATTGTTCACGTACCTTGTCCACGACTTTGGCACACCATAGAAATTCATTAAGTACCCTTTCATTTGTTTTCTGTCCTATATATTTTCCCCCCTGTCAGCGACTGTTTGACTCCACATCTGTTTAGGCTATTAATATCATTTAAAGGCAAAGCTTCCATATGACTCCCTTCATTTTAGTGGTAATATGGTGCAATGATTTTACATATGAACTTTGAAACCAGATAATCTGAGTTTGAATTCTGTACTGTCTTACTGCATGGTAAGTACTCAATAAGTATCAGCTAGTCTTCTAGCATTTTAATCAACTAGAATGCATGTCTTGCTTCAATTTCTCTCTTCATACAGAAGCAAAAAGGACCTTCGTCATCTAAGGTGCCTTTAAATAGAAACACCACTACAATTTTAACTATCACCACCACAACAGCTGACATTTATTGAGAGACTACTATGTGTTATTTTAAGTACTTTCCATGGATTAACTCAATTATTCCAAAAACCCTATGAAGCAGGAGTTATCATTATCTTTAGTTTATAGACAGGAAACTGAGGCCCAGGAAGATTAAATAACTTTTCCAAGGTCACATGGATAAGGCAGAGACATTTTCTGAACCCAAGTAAGTCTGGCTTCAGAATGCACACTCTTTATTACTTTTTTATATTGCTTTATACTGCTTCCAACAGGAAATGCTACTATTATGTATTTCTTCAAATCAGAAGGAATAATCTTCTAGTCTCTCCAAAACAATGTTCCTAGGCTTAGGACTTCATAGGCTATTAAAATTTAAAAGAAGATTCTGATAAATAGCATAGATTTGCCACTTTTAAGTTTTGACAAGAAAGGACCTCAAAAAACTAACCACCACCACTGTCATTCACTATTAGCCCAAAATAAAGGATGACTTCATACCCCCAAAGTAGGATGGATATAACTTAGAAAGATAGCATCCTAATGCTCTCTGTATTCATGTATTGTCCTTAATTTTTCCACTTTATTGAGGTCAAAGACTTTAGAACATTCTCCTTCCTTCTTAATACTAGGTTAATAGCTACATGCTACCTGCATTTAGATACAACAGCTCTTTTAGTAATGTTTACAACTTGTCTTTCTAAAAAGAACCTGTGTTTTGGATCTGGAAGCTAACAGTGGTACTAATTAAAAGTTATTGCTTTTTAATAAAAAGTGGAATAAAAGACCTATAGGTATTTTGTTCCACTAAAGTGGCCAAAGGACTTAACGATCTGAGGGGCCTTATTTCTCATTCTTGAAAATTTGAAAGGTGAAATAAACAGTTTTGGGATTAGCACTTCTTTCATTCCAATGCATTAAAGTAGTAGTGCACACCGCTGAAAATGGGAACATTTCAGTTAAACCCTTTAAGTCTGCAACAGTGACAGCATTTTAATAGGACTTTTTAAAATCTTTTGCACCTTTGATTTCCTCCGGAGTCCTGATCCCTGAGTGTTTTCAGCAAAGTGCCACATCAGCAGAAATCTACATGAACGTTGGCCTTATTAATTTTTTATTGATAACGTTGTGAAATGAGGACTCTCAGTGCTTATCAGCTGCATTTTGAACTTGACAACAAACATGAATTATGTATACATGGAAAATTATTTGCAACAATTTTTAGTTAACAGTCTATTGGATCCTTGTTTTATGTTATGCCTTTAGGTAAATTAAATTTGAATAGTTCACAATTATAATCAATTATATTCAGTTCCAATTATAATTCCTAATTAATTCAAGCCTATTAGGACAATGTTAGGATAGTGGTTTGTTCCTAATGAACTCTTATGTATTATGCAATCACATTAAAAACAAGAGTTTCCTAGGGCGCCTGGGTGGCTCAGTTGGTTAAGTGTCTGCCATCGGCTCAGGTCATGATCCCAGGGTCCTGGGACTGAGTCCCACAACCGCCTCCCTGCTCTACGGAGAGCCTGCTTCTCCCTC